>NC_056000.1:70644989-71009039 GCF_018446385.1 Zingiber officinale
GATTTTCGAGAAGATCTAGACAAGCAAACACCCATGTTGAGCGACAAGACAACCGAAATGAAGAGCCGAACGGCTGAATTTGGCAGAAGGGCTGAACGGCCCTAGAGATATTATAAGCGACTGGAAGGCGACGACTGCCCGCTCGGACACATAGTCCAGTCAGTCGGACTCACTGCCTCCTTCGACTAGACTTGAAGGGAAGGCAAGTGATCCGGCGGTAAGAATGGGGGGGCCCACCCTCTGAAGGGTCCGAGCGGAGCTAGAGATAACCCATCCATGGGCTTGGGTTTCCGACGCTAAGGCAGGAGGATCGAAGGGCCGAGCGGGTTGCCCGTATCCCGCTCGGCTAGGATCGAAGGGCCGAGCGGGTCGCCCGTTCGGCCAAGATAAGGGCGAGGGTACAAAGGTAGCCGAGCGGCCTATTCGCTTGTCTCGGGATCTGGGATGTCAGAGAAGGCATGTCTGATGGTTGGGCCGTACACAAGATTGCACGATGGAAGATCTCGCCGTCACATCATGGAAAGGTTGATACAGTAGCAGTATGGCCTCATGGACGTCTTCCTGATAGATCCATGTCTGGGCATGGCCCTTCTGACAGACCCATACCTGGGCATGGTCAAAAGGAGGTGGTTGCTTTGATTGGCGCTCCCAGGCTTCTTTGAGAGGTCTATATAAGGTCTCCATTTCTTCACCGGAGGTACACGAGTCTTCTACTTAAAAGCCACTTCTTTGCTATTTCCTCGCCTGACTTGAGCGTCTGAGGGCCGTCGCCGGGACACCCCTCCCGGCTCGGTTTTGTTGCAGGTTCGCCGGAGCACCTGAGGATCCAGTAGGGAGCGCCACGTCCCCAGCGTTCGTTGACTCTTGGTTCGAACAGGATCACTTATAGAAGTCAGATTTTCTTTCCTTTGATTTAATTCTATTGTAGCATGCCTATATTCTTTTTAAGAGTTTAAGAAAAATATAAGAAAGATAAAGAAAAGAAAGAAAAAGGCCAAGGCCTTAAGTAGATCCCAAAGTCAAGACTTTAGGGATTTTGGCACACAAGGTGCTAAAGAAAATGCCGAGGCATTATATAGAAGTATTAAAAGATAACAAGTATTTTACTTTTATCAGTGGCACTGTGCTGGACTCTCAGTTGTTCTTGGGTTGGGCTCCCATAGTCGTCCCTAGGTTTAGATAACCTAGTAGTAATGGCACGACCGACGGTCGACGGTCGACGACCTGAGGGTCGCCAAATGGGCCGCCAAATGGGTCGGGTCGTTACAAAAGTAAAAGCACTGTTGCCGGACCCAAGAGAAGTTGATTATTATTTTGAAGTATTATAAGTATAAGTTTTTGAACAAGTAAAACGAGTTTTACATAAACATAAAGTATTAAAGATTAAGTTAGAACAAATGAAATAAGCTTCATATAGCTCTGAAAATCAGTAAGTTTAGTTCTTTATTCTACCATGTTTATCTAGTGGATGAGTAGTTTTTGTTGGTGCAACCTTAGGTCAAGGTTGACCTGGTTGACTCGACTCGAGTTGACCTGACTCGAGTTGTATTTTGATGTTTGACGAGAATAGAAAAGTTATATCTTGATGTTTGACAAGAATACAAACTTGGGAGATTGTGGGTGCAGCCTTCGGTCAAGGTTGACCTGGTTTGACTTGATTCGGTAAAGTCCAAGTATGGAGCTTGGCACGGGAAAAGACCAAGTATGGAGACTTGGCACGGAAAAGTCCAAGTATGGAGACTTGGCACGGAAAACTCCAAGTATGGAGACTTGGCACGGAAAAGTCCAAGCAGGGAGCTTGGCACGGGAGAAGTCCAAGTATGGAAGCTTGGCATGGGAAGTCGGAGAGGGCTCGGCAGCTCGTTCTCCGGACTAGGTAAGAGAGGGCTCGGGAGCTCGTTCTCTAGACCAGACGAAGTCGGAGAGGGCTCGGCAGCTCGTTCTCCGGACTAGGACAGAGAGGGCTCGGTAGCTCGTTCTCTGGACCGGATGAAGTCGGAGAGGGCTCGGTAGCTCGTTCTCCGGACTAGGTCAGAGAGGGCTCGGTAGCTCGTTCTCCGGACTAGGTCAAAGAGGGCTTAGTAGCTCGTTCTCTGGACCGGATGAAGTCGGAGAGGGCTCGGTAGCTCGTTCTTCGGACTAGGTCAGAGAGGGCTCGGTAGCTCGTTCTCTGGACCGGACGTGGAAGTTGGAGAGGGCTCGGTAGCTCGTTCTCCGGACTAGGTCAGAGAGGGTTCGGTAGCTCGTTCTCTGGACCGGACATGGAAGTCGGTGAGGGCTCGGTAGCTCGTTTCTCCAGACTAGGTCAGAGAGGGCTCGATAGCTCGTTCTCTAGACCGGGAAGGCTTTAGGATTTAGGGTTGGGAAGCTCTAAGGCATTGGATCAGTCTGGTGACCGATCCAGTGATACTCAGGGTTATCTGATCGGTCCACAGACCGATCAGAAAACGATCAGGAAGCTACTGATCGTTGCCTGATCGGTCCACAGATCGATCAGGCTTTAAAGCCAACCCTCACAGAGATGGCTGACCGGTCTGGGGACCGATCAGCCTAGGGCCTGATCGGTCCACAGACCGATCAGATGGCTCCCAGACCGATCAGGGTGGAGCCTGATCGGTCCAGGCCTAGCCGTTGCGACACAACGGCTAGATTTCTGTGTTGCTCTTTGTCTTCTTCACAGGTGCAGCAGGTGCAGGATATATATCGAGGTCGAGGGCCTCTACAGTAACACTTCTTCTTCCTTACTCTTGCGATATGAGCTTTGCTAAGCTCCCTATTCCTGAAGCTTCGTGTGAGCTTCCCTCGACTAGGTGATCAGCTGCTGTTGACATCGTGAAGTTGCTGCTTCATCGAACTCCAGTCGACGAGAAGGCAAGCAAAGTGTTTTTACATTTATATTGTTCTTGTTTTCTTTCTCTATTGGTTGTACTCCATTCTTGCTGTTGCAAGAGAGATTGTGGCGAGGTTTCTCCACCCAGAAGGAGTTCATATTAGCCGGTTATCCGGGGTCTCATCCACCGACGGATTGATAGGATTCGTCCACCTTACGGACACGCCGAGGAGTAGGAGTATCATCTCCGAACCTCGTTACATCATCGTGTTTGAGGTTTGATCTTCTCCACTTTCGTTTCTACATTGTATTTCCGCTGCGCTAACCTAAATTGTAGGAAGAAACGATAATTTGAGGTCGGCTATTCACACCCCCCCTCTCTAGCCGCATCTGAAGGTCCTAACAAGTGGTATCAGAGCAAGGTTGCTCTTCGACGGATTAACACCCGGGGGAGCACAAGCTAGAGAATGGATCGACTTGGAGAAGACATCACGATTCCACCCTTCTACGATTGCGACGACTTCGCGTATTGGAAGGTAAGAATGAAGTATTTTCTTATGACTAACCTAGTAAATTGGAATTGTGTACAAGTAGGTTTTATTCCTCCGGTGGATAAAGAAGGAGAACCTCTTGAGAAGAAGAAGTGGACGAAGGAACAAATCCACCAATTCATGATCAACGACGAGGTAACGAAAATCTTTGAATTTTCATTACCTAATGATGTCTTGCGTAAGATAGGTGGATACAACGATGCCAAGGAGTTGTGGAACAACTTAGCTAAGTTCCATGAGGAGAGCTCCAATTCAAGTCATGAAGAGGAGTCAAGTGAGCCAAGTAGCTCACATCATGGAGGTATGGAATTAGAAGTTGAGGGCTACTCAACATCTAAGGAAGAAGAGGAGAAGAGTTCTTCTTCAAGATTGGAGCAAGAAAAAGAAGTCTCTACCTCCGGAAGGGATGAAGAAGAGAGCTTATGTCCATCCTCAACCCTAGGTAACTCAAGCAACTTAATTTCAAGTAAATTACATATAATGTGCTTTGAGTGTAGGGAAAATGGGCATTACAAGAGTAAATGTCCAAAGAGGATTAGGAAGACTCCACCGGCGCCAAAGGTCAAGGAAGCCGGAGTCCCGATACGCAAGGGCAAGGAGCACGTGGTGTGCTTCCAATGCAAGCAAAGGGGACATTATAGGAGCCAATGTCCGAGGGGGAGGCAACCTCACAAGGACAAGAGACCAAGCACATCTATGGGGGGAGCTAAGGCAAACCCTAAGGTACCCTTTAAGGCATATCCTTGCAATTCTAATAAGACACATGCTAGTAGCTTTATTACATTTGTCAATAATGATAAGCATGATAACTATAGAAACTGAAACATGTGCTTAGGTGCCAAACATGTTAGTCTAGGTAAGGATAATACTAGAAATGCCAACCCTAGAATTAACTCATCTAAGGTTAAGGAAAACCTAGATAGGAATCCCAAAACAACTAGACATATGCTTAGGAATACCTCAAAGAAAAATGACAAATTAAAACTTGAGGTATTAGAGAAGGAAAATCAAGTCTTAAGGTCAAGACTTGACACTTTAGAAAAGACCCTTAAGAATTTGGAGAAGTCAACTCTAGGGTCTAAGGGTCAAAAACAAAAGCCCAAGGACATGAGAGGTTTGAGTCACAAACCTAAGTCTCAAGTGGTCAAGCCCACTTATCATAATGTTCCATTCGATTATGGAACAAGACCTAGGGCTAGGAAGACCATCACCAAGGTTACAAGGGGAGTCACCCCTAGAGTTGATCTTGATGAGTCCCAAATGACCAAGGCTTTAAAACCTAGGAGGGTCATTAGGAGGGTTGCTAGGGAAGTCATCCCTAGTGAATACTTAGTGAACCCAATGAGCTCAAATAGGTTTCGGGTTCCTAGGAGCGTGATTTCATCACGCTAGATGGTTTAGGGTGTGCCCACCTTATTTGGATAGGTAGTTAACCTAATCATGGCAAAAGGTGGCATTTTAGGAAGTTTCAAGGTATAACCAAGCCTTGAAAATGAAATTAAAAATTATTCCTAAGGTGATTAGGATGTGCCAACCACATTTGAGGAATTTTCTAGGGTCAATCTAATTGGCACATAATGATCTAAAAATCTTTAGCATATGATTTTAGGTCTATTACACTTAGGAATATAGAATTTATGGTAAAATGATCAAAATTATCAAAAATGGCAATTAAAGCTAGAATTAGGTATTTTCTATACCTTTATATGTTATTTGCCATATATTGTTTGCCATATGTCATGTCATGACATCATATCTAATTTACTATCATTTGAAATGTCATGATAATGCTTAGGTTAGTTATATGTCATGTCTTATTTAAGTTTCATACTTTATGCCATGACATCATGACATTGGCACATGTTTCCACTTATGATATTATTTTATGCCATATCATCATCTCTTGCATGTATGATCAATTAAATTGATTTAAGGATAAAAACATAATTTGATATGGAGATCAAATTGTTGTTTAGAAAATGCATGAGAACTTAGCTTAAGATGACATAAACCCATATCTCACATCAAAATTGACTTGGATGTGTTTGATACACCTTAGATGTGTGTGAGATATTAGGATTATGAGTTAGGATCAAGGTGCATAGTTCTTGTACCTAGATGAGCCTAATTCGAAATTGAGGATCATAGGGAAAGCTTGCGTACAAGTCATGTACACTTAGCCCTAAGATTGTGGTCCTAAATTAAATGGTTTAAAATCATTTCAAAATTGATTTGAAAAACCTTGATGAAGCTTTTCTAGTGATAGCATTCATCATTGAGCAAGTTGATACAAAGATGGATTAACCTTGAGCTATTTCAAAGTCTTTCGAACTTTGTATCAAGATTTAAAAATGGAAGTTATTTTCATAGAAAACTATTTTTTCATGATAATATATGTTATGAGGAATGTATCCTCAAAATTTTACAATTTTTTGTGATTTTTTTAGGGGTTTCTGAATTTCGGGAGGAAAATCAGAAATCTCTATCAGAGATTTGTGGACCGATCCAGAGAAGTGTGGATCGGTCTGGTGACCGATCCAGTGAGGTTCTGATCGGTCTGGTAACCGATCAGAGCGTGCCAAAAATGCTGATTTTCTATTGTTGTCTGAAATTTCAGCTTTGGAAGTTGGTGTTTTTGATTTCTAAAGGGTTGAAACTCTCCAAGACATTGTTGGTGCAATGGTCAAGGGGGAGTTGACCTTTAGGGGGAGTTTTACCTATTGGTCAAAGGGGAGTTGACTTTTAGAGGAAGTTTTTACTCGATTTCTGAGGATGAGTGATATGGGATTATCACTAAGTTGATTATTGTCTTTAGTATCAAGGGGGAAATTAAGGGTTTCAATAAAAGGTATGGGACTTTCATTAGGAAGGAACTCTTAACCCTGATTCACTCTTTTTGATGTGTGTCAAAAAGGGGGAGAAATATCTAGAGAATGTTCAAGGAAGAACATTGGAGTTTGGGGAGAATGTTCAAGGAAGAACATTAATTGGAGAACTATTGGAAAACCTAAGTTAGGTTATCGGGTTAACCTAACTTGATTATAGTTTTTGTCAAACATCAAAAAGGGGGAGGTTCTTGGTGCAACCTTAGGTCAATGTTGACCTGGTTGACTCGACTCGAGTTGACCTGACTCGAGTTGTATTTTGATGTTTGACAAGAATAGAAAAGTTGTATCTTGATGTTTGACAAGAATACAAACTTGGGAGATTGTGGGTGCAACCTTCGGTCAAGGTTGACCTGGTTTGACTTGATTCGGTAAAGTCCAAGTATGGAGCTTGGCACGGGAAAAGACCAAGTATGGAGACTTGGCACGGAAAAGTCCAAGTATGGAGACTTGGCACGGAAAAGTCCAAGCAGGGAGCTTGGCACGGGAGAAGTCCAAGTATAGAAGCTTGGCATGGGAAGTCGGAGAGGGCTCGGCAGCTCGTTCTCCGAACTAGGTCAGAGAGGATTCGGAGAGGGCTCGGCAGCTCGTTCTCCGGACTAGGACAGAGAGGGCTCGGTAGCTCGTTCTCTGGACCGGATGAAGTCAGAGAGGGCTCGGTAGCTCGTTCTCCGGACTAGGTCAGAGAGGGCTCGGTAGCTCGTTCTCTGGACCAGATGAAGTCAGAGAGGGCTCGGTAGCTCATTCTCCAGACTAGGTCAGAGAGGGCTCTAGTTCTCTGGACCGGATGAAGTCGGAGAGGGCTCGGTAGCTCATTCTCCTGACTAGGTCGGAGAGGGCCCGTAGCTCATTCTCTGACCGGACGTGGAAGTCGGAGAGGGCTCGGTGGCTCGTTCTCCGAACCAGGTCCGAGATGGGAGCTTGGCAAGTGGAAGTCGAGAGGGCTCGGTAGCTCATTCTCCGCACTAGGTCAGAGAGGCTCGTTCTCTGGACCGGATGAAGTCGGAGAGGGCTCGATAGCTCATTCTCCGGACTAGGCCGAGAGGGCTTGCTAGTTCTCTGGACCGGACGTGGAAGTCGGAGAGGGCTTGGTAGCTCTCCAACAGGCTCGGTAGCTCGTTCTCTGGACCGGACATGGAAGTCGGAGAGGGCTCTGTAGCTCGCTTTCTCCGCACTAGGTCGAGAGGGCTCGTAGCTCGCTCTCTAGACCGGAAGGCTTTAGGATTTAGGGCCGGAAGTTTAGGCATTGGATCGTCCGTGACCGATCCGGATATCGGGAGTTATCGATCGGTCCACGATCGATCGAAAATGATCGTAGTTATCGTTGCCGATCGGTCCACGCATCGATCGGCTTTAAAGCCAACCTCACGAGATGGCTGACCGGTCCGGGACCGATCACTTAGGCCCGATCGGTCCACGATCGATCAGATAGCCCTGCATCGATCGTGGTGGAGCCCGATCGGTTCAGCCTCAGCCGCCATGACACAACGGCCAGATTTCTGTTGCTCTTTGTCTTCTTCACAAGAAGTGCAGGATATATATCGAGGTCGAGGGCCTCTACAATAACACTTCTTCTTCCTCACTCTTGCGATCCGAGCTTTCGAGCTCCCTATTCTGAAGCTTGTGAGCTTCCCTCGATCGGGTGATCACCGCTGACATCGTGAAGTTGCTGCTTCATCGAACTCCAGTCGACGAGAAGGCAAGCAAAGTGTTTTTGCATTTATATTGTTCTTGTTTTCTTTCTCTATTGGTTGTACTTCATTCTTGCTGTTGCAAGAGAGATTGTGGCGAGGTTTCTCCACCCAGAAGGAGTTCATATTAGCCAGTTATCCGGGGTCTCATCCACCGACGGATTGATATGATTCGTCCACCTTACGGACACGCCGAGGAGTAGGAGTATCATCTCCGAACCTCGTTACATCATCGTGTTTGAGGTTTGATCTTCTCCACTTTCGTTTCTACATTGTATTTCCGCTGCGCTAACCTAAATTGTAGGAAGAAACGATAATTTGAGGTCGACTATTCACACCCCCCTCTCTAGCCGCATCCGAAGGTCCTAACAGTTTTCATGTTTACCTATTAGATGAGTAGCATGATTAGCTATTAGAATTACATGAGTAGATTCCTTAGCTTTTCTTTGCTATTAGTTTGACATGAGCAGTTATGTTTATGCTTTATTTCTTTTTAGAGCATATAGTTTCTAGTTCTTTTCGTATACATGCACATTCATGATTTTGTGAGTTAGATAGCGCTTACTAAGCAAATTTTGCTTATAGATTGCACTTCCTCTTACTGTAGATACAGGAAATGAAAAGATATAGAAAGGAAGGCGACAAGGAGGTGTTCGAAGGATGTGTGATGCCAGGACTATGGAAGCCTTGGGACTAGGAAAGAAGTTTTAATTTTAGTTTCCGCATTTTAGTTATTGTAAACATTTGAGTTGTATTTTAAGTTCATGTCATTTGAGATTATTCTGTTTAGATTGCATGTAGGATGAGTTCAGGTTAGTAAGTAGATATTTATGTTTTTGATACTTATTTAACTGCGTGGTTGATTGATATGTGTTCCAGCCGCTTGTGGCTGAGTATATATTGCATGTATTGTTGAATATGGTCACCGGTACAGGGGAGACTCTACCGAAATTTTTCGGTAGGGTTTCCATGTGATTTTTAATCATACCGATTAAGTAGAGTTAGTAGTTAAGTAACGGTCATCCTTAGAGAGTAGTAGTAGTAAGAAGGGTGGTCGTTACAGAGGAAGACTCGTCCCAGGTCACCTTGAGTGCCTTCTTCTCCTTTGTCTTCCTCGTCTTATCTTCGTTACGACATTCATGTTTGAAGTGTCATTTCTTGTTGCAATCATAGCACGTGATGTTCGCAAATTTGAGTTGTTTGATGTAGACTTTGACATCTTCTTCATGTCACGTTTGGAGAAGTTTCTCTTATGTCTAGTGAACATTTTCCTTACATATTCACTAGCTACTCTTCTTCATATGATTTTGAGTTGGACTCAGTTTCTGCCTCATATTTAGCTCCCTTCGAAGTACCTGCAAGAAACACAATTCCTTTCTCGACCTTTGTGGAGTTAGTTTGTTCATGTAGCCATAATTCACAAAACAACTCATCTAATTTCAACTTTGAAATGTTCCTTGAAGACTTATAGGTATCTACAATCGATGCCCATAGTGCAGTTCAAGGAAACACATTTAGACTGTACCTGATAATGTCACGATTCTCGAGTTGATGTTCGATCATGTGAAGATCGTTGAGAATATCCCTGATCCTCGCGTGTAGTTGACATACAATTTCTCGACCCTGTATTTTAATATTAAATACAAAATTTAGAAGCAAGTCTCGTTTAGTTACCTTGGCATCGTTGGTTCTTTCATGTAATTCGATGAGCTTGTCCCATAACCCTTTCATGTTCTCGTGTGGTCCAACTCGGTTGAGTTTTTCTTTCGTGAATCTGCACTGAATCATGTTCAACACCTTCGAGTCAATCTGGGCCTTCTTCTTATCTTCTGGATTCCATCTTTCTAGATTGAGGGGTACTTTAGTTACTTCGTCTACTAGTGTCCCGTATTCTCATCGGATGGTGAACCACTGTATGATGTCAGTCTTCAGGTTAGACCTTCATTATCTTCTTCCAATACATAAAATCATTTTCGTTGAAGAGAGGAGGGCGAGCGATACTGTATCCCTCAAGTTGAGCCATTTGAATTGTCTTGTAAAAAGAAAAACTAAAGAGAATAAATGTCCCAAGATTAGGTCTTGGATTAGCTTAGCTTGAGATAAAAAGAAATATTGAAGACTCGAATGATGATGCACTAACTATGAGTTAAAACCAAGAAATAATTATCTGAAAAGGTAAACTATACTAATTTCGACGCTCACTTGACTACCAAGATTCATAAACTCTAGTACTTAGTCTGGAGGTCTAGAGTTCGAATCCTGGGGAAGACAAAAATCCACTGGCCAGGGGTGGGAAGACCTAGTGAGTAACGGCACGGCCGAGGGTCGTCGGTCGACGACATAAGGGGTCGCCAGTTGGGCCGCCCAAGGGACTGCTAAATGGGCCGCCCAAGGGATCGAGGGGTCGGGTCGTTACAAACTATGAGTTAAAACCAAGAAATAATTATTTGAAAAGGTAAACTATACTAATTCAAATAAAATACAAAAAATTGAAATCTAAAAATAAATAAAATAATTCTCCTAGCTTGATTGATGGTTGCACCAATTTAGAGCAAAACCTTGCTCTAATACCACTTGTTAGATCGAGAGGGGGGGGGTGAATCACGTGGTTTTAAAAACTTTTCTTTTACTTTTAAAAACAAAATTTTTACGCGCAACGGAAAAAGTAAAAATAGGAAATTAAAAGAACGTAAACAGTTTTACTTAGGGGGTGAGCAGTCAACTCGCCAAACTGATCAACTCGCTTATACTGACCCGAATCGAACCGAAAAAAAGCCACCGGATATAGGGCCAGATGTAGGGTCCTGATATTGCATTATCCGATCTAGTATGGTCGGATAGTTTTTTATCTCAATAACCGAACCAACCCGATCAGCGATCAACCCTACTTGTAGCAACTACTATCAATAAGTTGCTACACGTTGTAGTAGTTACTGCCGATAAGCTGTTACACGTTGTAGCAGCTACTGGTGATTAACTGCTATAACGTGTAATGAATAATGTCTATTATCATTTTAAAATATTTTATTTTTTTGTTGTTTTATATTTATATTTTATATTTCATTGGATATAGGGTCAGATATCCAAATAACTAACAACCCGTCGAATATCTGATACATAATAACCGTCGGATATAGGACCGGATGTAGGCCCTGATATTGTATTATCTGATCTAGTAGGGTCGAATAGTTTTATATCCTAATAACCGAACCTACCCGATCCGCGATCACTCCTAGTTTTACTTAGTTCAGAGCCTTCGGTAACTCCTACTCCAAGATCTAGATCTCGTGGACCTATCGATGGGTAATCCACTAATAACTTCTTCTAAAACCGTTGGAAGAGAGGATCGAGTACAAAATGAATAGGAAAAAATGTAACATCCTACACTCTTTCTTTTACAATAATTAAGTAATAGAATTGAACTTCGTTACCAAACAATTTCTCAAATGATCGGATCAAGCTTGGTGTAATGGTGTTGGATGGCTTCTCAACGGCAATCAAGCACAGTAGTGTTGTAAAAAAGTAATAATAGAAAGCCGGAGTAGTAGAAACATCAAATGGATGCGTAGAATCTTGTAGAAGAGATGTGTTAGAAGCCTTGGTTGAATGCCTCTTTTATAAGGGATGGAAGACACCTTCCATAGCATTGAAGGCACCTTCAATGCCAACTTCTGTTGTTCCCTTTGGAGGCTGGCAAGAGGGGAGGGGTGAATTACCCTGCAAAAATAAAACAATCCCTTTCTCGGATTTTCAACTAAAACACTTGCATAAACAGAGTAAACAAAATAGAATAGAAAATTGAGGCTCACAGTTTACTTGGTTACAACCGGGGAGATTGTTAATCTAAGGAAGATGAAAAGCGTACTAAAAGATCTCCTTGTTGGTTGCTACTCGGAAAACCTAGAGGTTCCACTGTACAAAAATTTTGTACAAAGGTCTGAACCTTTTTCCTAGCTACCATGTGTTCTTTTAAATTAAATTTTGGATCGCCGGCGGAACTTAACACGTTTGATCCAAAACTTAATCTATTTGTTCTTTTAGGTTTTGACTTGGATCTCCTGCGGAACTTAACACGTTCGACCCAAATCACCTTAAGTTATTAATTCCATTAAATATTAATTTCCATAATTGGTTCCCAGTACTGACGTGGCGAGGCACACGGCCTTCTTGGATATGGGAGCAACCACCACCGACTAGACAAAACCTTTTATAGAAAGCTAATATTTAATTTCCTAAAATAACTTTAGGTTAACCGAAAAGAACAATCAAATCACAAGGAAAAAAAACAAAAGAACACAACATCGAAA
This sequence comes from Zingiber officinale, assembly GCF_018446385.1. Taxonomy (NCBI): domain Eukaryota; kingdom Viridiplantae; phylum Streptophyta; class Magnoliopsida; order Zingiberales; family Zingiberaceae; genus Zingiber; species Zingiber officinale. The sequence continues at coordinate 70,657,254 of NC_056000.1, forward strand.
AACATATTCGAAATTCTAGAATCGTAACCCTCTTGTATTTGGTATTATTTCCATAAATAACTAGTATGATGCGGAAAGAAAAATTACTAGTTATACCTTGTAGAAAAACCTCTTGATCATCTACCGTATTCCTCTTCTAACCTCGGACGTTGTGTGGGCAACGATCTTCCGAGATGAGAAACCACCAAGCACCTTCTTCTTCTCCTAGCTAGGTTCGGCTAACACAAAGAAGCTTCACCAAGGACGAAGAACAAAACACCAACCAAGCTCCAAGGGATACAAGCTTTCTCTCCTTCTTCTTCTTCTTCTCCAAGTAGTATCCAGCCACCACAAGAACTCCAAGCAAGAGATAAGTTTCGGCCACCACAAAAGAGGAAGAAAGGAAGAGGATGGTCGGCCACAATAATTTTCTTCAAGGATGAATAATTTCGGCCACCACCAATGCTCCAAGGGATGCTAGAGATGAGACTTGCTTTTTCTCCTTCTTCTCCTTCCTTGATCCGACCACAAACAAAAGCTCCACCAAGAAGATAGGTTTCGGCCAACAAGAGGAGAAGAGAGAAAGGGAAGGGCCGGCCACCACACCAAGGAAAAGAGGGAGAAAAATAATAGAGGTTGTTCACCATGAAGGCACCCTCACCCTTCTTTTATATTCCTTGGCTTTGACAAATAAGGAAATTTATTTATAATAAAATTTCCTTAACTTTCTTGACAACAATTAATTAAGAAAAATTAAATAAATTTTCCTAATTAATTGTATGTGGTCACCACCTCATGTAGAGCAAATAGGATAATTTTAATCAACAATTAAAACTTCCTTTTTATCTTTGGAAATTTTAAAAATAAAATTTCCTTTTAAAATCCTTCATGGTTGATAAAAGAAATTTATATAATTTTAATTTTCAACATGTGAATAATTTTCAAGAGAAAAATAAAATATCTTTCCAATTTACAAATAAGGAAAGAGATCTAATCTCTTTCTTTTAATCTTTTGTAGATCTTTTAAAGAGAAATATTTTAATTTTAATTCTCTGTAATAAATTATATCTTCCACATAATAAAAATTAAAATTAAAACTCTTTTTAATTTAATGGGGGTCGACCACCTAAGCTTGGGTTCAAGCTAGGGCCGGCTACCCATGAACCAAGGCTTGGCCGACCCTAGCTTGAACCACAAGCTAGCTTGGCCGGCCTCCTTCTCATGGGTATGAAGGTGGGTATAGGTGGGTATAGTACTCTATAAATAAGAGGCTACGATAGGGACCGAGAGGAGGAATTGGTTTTGGTCTCCCGATAAAATTAAGCATCCCGTGTTCGCCCCGAACACACAACTTAATTTTATCAATAATAATTCATTCCACTAGAGAACTATTATTGAACTACCGCACCAATTCCAAATTACATTTTTGGGCTCCTTCTTATTATGAGTGTGTTAGTCTCCCTGTGTTTAAGATATCGAATGCCCACTAATTAAGTGAGTTACTGACAACTCATTTAATTAATATCTTAGTTCAAGAGTAGTACCACTCAACCTTATTATCATGTCGGACTAAGTCCACCTGCAGGGTTTAACATGACAATCCTTATAAGCTCCTCTTGAGGACATTATCAACCTAGTATCTCTAGGACACAGTTTCCTTTTATAATCAACAACACACACTATAAGTGATACCATTTCCCAACTTATCGGGCTTATTGATTTATCGAACTAAATCTCACCCATTGATAAATTAAAGAAATAAATATCAAATATATGTGCTTGTTATTATATTAGGATTAAGAGCACACACTTCCATAATAACCGAGGTCTTTGTTTCTTTATAAAGTCAGTATAAAAGAAACGACATCAAATGGTCCTACTCAATACACTCTGAGTGTACTAGTATAATTATACAGTCAAGATAAACTGATACCTAATTACACTACGACCTTCCAATGGTTTGTTCCTTTCCATTATGGTCGTGAGCTACTGTTTATAATTTATAAGATACTGATAACATGATCCTCTGTGTGTGACACCACACACCATGTTATCTACAATATAAATTAATTGAACAACTACATTTTTCATAAATGTAGACATTTGACCAATGTGATTCTTATTTCTAGATGAATGTTTATACCAAAAGCTAGGCTTTTAGTATACACTCTAACAATCTCCCACTTATACTAAAAGACTAAGCTGCTATATCTGCTGCCATACATCTGATTCCTAACCCTTCAACATGTCCATCAAAAGCTCTTGCCTTAAGGTTCTCAGTGGAAGGATCTATTGGTCATCACCTGATGCAATCTAGGCAGCAACAACTTCTCCTCGTTTATACGATTTCTCGTATTGGGTGGTACTTGCGCTCTATTGTGTTTACTTGCCTTTATAGACTTATGGTTTCTTCGAGTTTGCTACTGCACCAATATTATTACAATAAATTATAATAATCTTTGGACAAACCAGAAATCATATCTAAGTCTATCTTGAGATTATTGAGTCATTCAGCTTTTATAGCTACCTTAGAAGCTTGCCATATATTAAGCTTCTATGGTGGAGTCCAGAAAAACACCTATGCTTATCACTCTTCCATAGTTATGACTTTACCTCCTAAAGTAAACACAAAACCCCGAGGTTGACTTATTATTGTCCCTATCCGATTGGAGGTCAAAATCCATGCAACCCACAAGGACCAAATTAACTGCCTTGTAAGCTAGCATATAATCTCTAGTGCCTCTAAGGTACTTCAATATATGCTTTACTGCAGTCCACTGTCCTTGTCCAGAGTTATTTTGATATCTGCCAACTATGCCCTTAGCAAAACAGATTTCTTATCTCGTGCATAACATTCATTAGGCTTCCGACAGCCGAAGCATAAAGAACTATCTTTATTTCCTTTATCTCCTTTGATGTCTACAGAGACATATCTTTAGATAAAGTTACTCCATTCTGAAAAGGTAAGAAACCTTTCTTGGAGTTTTGCATGCTTTAAAACGAGCAAGGATTTTTCCGATGTATGAAGCTTGGGATAAGTAAAATATTCTTTTCTTGTGATCCCTTATTACTTTGATCTCAAGAATATATTCATTCTCCCAAGTCCTTTATATCGAATTGTTTGGACAACCATACCCTTACTTCTGACAACATTTTGATATTGTTTCCAACTACCAAAAATGTTATCTACGTATAGTACAAGAAATACCACCACGCTTCCATCACACCTTTTGTATACACAAGACTTACCCGGTTACTAAATAAATCCATAGGTCTGAATTACTTTGATAAACCGGATGTTCCAAGACCTTGAAGCTTTGCCTCATTCCATAGACTGATTGAGCTTTACACAAGATGCTCTTAGCCCTTTGCAATGAACCCTTCTGGTTGCTTTATATGGATGATTTCTTCAAGACTTCCATTAAGGAATGTTGTCTTGACATCCACTTGCCAAATAGATAAAAGAATCCGGATAGACTTAAGCATGACTACCAGTGAAAAAAATTTCCTTTTTCATCAAGCCTTGCTTTGAAGGTTTCTACCTCCCTGTCTATCCCTCTTTTTTCTTTTTATAGACCTTTTACACCCAAAGACTTTTACACCACTTGGTAGTTCTACAAGCTTCCAGATTTTATTAGAATACATATATTCTAATTCTATTATTCATTACTCTTTGCCAAGATGCTGCATATTTATCTTGGAGTGCTTCGTCATATGTCCGGAGATCAGGTTCATGTCCTTCAGGGATCGAGTTCAAAAAACTCTCCCAAAACATGAATCTTTTAAGGTTGCTTAACAACCCTCCCACTACGACAAGACATTTTCTGCAATTGTGTATTATTTGTGATACGTGTTGCAGTTTTCTTGTGGTATCTCATCTTGTACAGTTGGTACTAGATTAGACATGTCTTTTATTATTTCCTTAAGAACAAATTTACTTATGAGCACGTGGTTCATTATATAGTCCTTTTAAAATCAGTCATTGATGCTAACAATGACCTTCTGATTTTTAAGACTATAAACCTACTTTTGTTTATCTAGGATAACTTACAAACAAGTGAACTCCTATCCAACTTATTATTATCTCTCTATATGTGTTGGATTACCCGAATCCGAATATGCTTCAAAATAGGCTTACGCCTATTCAACAATTCTATATGAGTAGAGAGTTCTAACTTGGAAGGTACTATGTTCACTTTCGTTTTCAGAGTTTTATCCTTAAAACAAATTTGGTAATTTTCTGAATAACTCATCATCTATCTAATTATTCCATAAGAGTCCTTTACCTTCTTTCTACTACACCATTCTGTTGGGGTGTACCAGATGCAGTTAGTTGGGATTGAAATCCAACTACTGATAAGTGACTCCTAAAATCTCTCAAGAGGTACTTGCCACTACGATCTTCCATAGTGACTTTTTACTTTAACATTTCTCCGCATCAACCTTATACTCTTTGAACTAATCAAAGTACTTAGTCTTGCGGTACATTAAGTAAATTTATTTGTATCTTGAATAGTTGCCTATAAAATAGACAAAATATTCAATACTACCTCTTGTCTGGATAGTCATAGGATCACACAAATCAGAATGAACCGATTTCAACATATCTTTGACTCCATACCCCTTGGACTTAAAAGCTTCTTGGTTATTTTCCTTCCAAGTAAGACTCGCAGGTTGGAAATATTTCCACTACCAATGAACCCAAAAATTCATTAGCTACCAATGAATCCTACTCAAGTATAACCTAGCTTTTAGATGCCAAAGATATAATTGGTTCATTTCCGAAGGTTGCTTTCTCTTAAAAATTAGAAGATGTGTTACTAATTTACATTTGTTGCATCGTGGGAGTTATTGGATTATAAATTGTCAACCATCATACCAGAATAGATAACTTCCCTATTTTTCTTGATAACAACTTTGTTATCAAAATAGACACAATATCTATAATAGTTTAGAAACTGAAATCAGGTTCTTTCTAAACTTGGTACGTAAAGACAATTACTCAAAAATCCATGTTTTATTCTTATCAAAAGATAAACATCTTCTACTGCAACAGCTACGGTAGTGCCCATGTGGATGGTGATTTACCTTTCATTTAGTTGTCGGGTTTCCTGGAACCCTGCAATGAATTGCAGACATGATTAATGGCATCTTGTATCTACACTCCAGGTTCTGGTAGATAACACCACTAGACAAGTTTCAACTAATGAATTAAATACACCTAAATTGTTCTTTGTTCTAAGAAGACAGTCTACCTTAATGTCCAAGTCCTATTTCCAATCATTACAATTGAGACTACTAAGTTTTTTTCTATAGTATGACTACTAGGGATTGACAAACATCCTAAGAATCACAAAAATATTTGGTCAAGATCAACTCCTTAAAATCTTCATAAATTTTACGTATACAAAATCGAAGAGGAGATTTTATTCATTAATTTTATTATCTCGTCAACTTTACTTTATGACGAATAAAATTAATAGTTGATCTGTCTTTGATCAAATATTTGGTCAAAACTCTTTGAATTTAAAATAACATTGATTCCTTAAACAATATTATTTAAATTCACCAACACCTCAAACACCGTGAATTTTGCATGCCACGTTAGTGTGGACGTATACAAATTCATCATTTGTAAGAGGAGGGTTTTACCCATTGACTATCTTGTCAATATAACCTTTTGACAAATAAAATTACCTCAAACACCATGAATCTTATATGCCACGTTAGTGTTGGACGTATACAAATTCAAACATTTGTAAGAGGAGTTTATTAATTTTATTATATTGCCAATCTAGTTTTATGACAAATCAATAGTTGGTTTCCCTTTGGTCACACAAGTGATAGTAGTGACTCCGTTGGGGAGGATATTATTAAATGTGTCTAAGTGTATACCATTACTTGACACTAAGTCCATTAATAAGATTATGCCCCTTCCGTTGGGGAAGATCACACGCTCTTAATTAACTTCCTATAGTCATCTAAAAATGGAAGTCTGTTCTAGTGATCCACAAACAAGCTCATCCGTTATGGAGGAAGGCACTCAGAGCCAACGCGCAAGCTTGTTTGCATCACTTACAAACCAGTAATGGAGACCATGGGGTTTACTTAAAAATCCCTCACCCACTTAGTTATTTATAAATGAGGAATTTTAACTATGCTAGCCTACTAAATATGTAAACCAACATGCACACACAGCACAATATAAAAGCAATAAATAGAAAATCTAATTTTCAACTATTATGGCTTTTATCTCTAGTTGTCCTCCGTGTGTTGTCATCCCAAGCTGCTGCCATATTTGGCCACCGCCACCGGGTCTAGCTGTCGCATCCATCTTGCTCCTAGTTCCGCTGCACCTCTGGTCCTTAGAAGGTTCCACGCTTTGCAAGATTCGATCCGCGACATAAATAGAATTTTACATTTTTGATCCTATATTCCATAAAAGGAATATACATGTATCTAGATCAAAAATAAAATTCTAATCAAACTAAATACAGCTCCTGCTGTATTTTATAATACAATCATGCACACACATATAAATGCCCTTGACATGTCCAAGGGTCCAATCACACACATAATAACTAAAAGCCATAATAGTTGGATCCTGCATCCACAAAGTTAGCACATCCTACTATTAACCTGCCTAAATTATGTATGACATGTGCATAATTAAACTAATACCAAATACACAGAGGCAAAACCCTAGCTCTGATACCAATTGTTGGTTGCTACTCGGAAAACCTAGAGGTTCCACTGTACAAAAATTTTGTACAAAGGTCTGAACCTTTTTCCTAGCTACCATGTGTTCTTTTAAATTAAATTTTGGATCGCCTGCGGAACTTAACACGTTTGATCCAAAACTTAATCTATTTGTTCTTTTAGGTTTTGACTTGGATCTCTTGCGGAACTTAACACGTCGTTCGACCCAAATCACCTTAAGTTATTAATTCCATTAAATATTAATTTCCATAATTGGTTCCCAGTACTGACGTGGCGAGGCACACGACCTTCTTGGATATGGGAGCAACCACCACCGACTAGACAAAACCTTTTATAGAAAGCTAATATTTAATTTCCTAAAATAACTTTAGGTTAACCGAAAAGAACAATCAAATCACAAGGAAAAAAAATAAAAGAACACAACATCGAAAAACATATTCGAAATTCTAGAATCGTAAGCCTCTTGTATTTGGTATTATTTCCATAAATAACTAGTATGATGCGGAAAGAAAAATTACTAGTTATACCTTGTAGAAAAACCTCTTGATCTTCTACCGTATTCCTCTTCTAACCTCGGACGTTGTGTGGGCAACGATCTTCCGAGATGAGAAACCACCAAGCACCTTCTTCTTCTCCTAGCTAGGTTCGGCTAACACAAAGAAGCTTCACCAAGGACGAAGAACAAAACACCAACCAAGCTCCAAGGGATACAAGCTTTCTCTCCTTCTTCTTCTTCTTCTCCAAGTAGTATCCGGCCACCACAAGAACTCCAAGCAAGCGATAAGTTTCGGCCACCACAAAAGAGGAAGAAAGGAAGAGGATGGCCGGCCAGAATAATTTTCTTCAAGGATGAATAATTTCGGCCACCACCAATGCTCCAAGGGATGCTAGAGATGAGACTCGCTTTCTCTCCTTCTTCTCCTTCCTTGATCCGGCCACAAACAAAAGCTCCACCAAGAAGATAGGTTTCGGCCAACAAGAGGAGAAGAGAGAAAGGGAAGGGCCGGCCACCACACCAAGGAAAAGAGGGAGAAAAATAATAGAGGTTGTTCACCATGAAGGCACCCCTACCCCTTCTTTTATATTCCTTGGCTTTGGCAAATAAGGAAATTTATTTATAATAAAATTTCCTTAACTTTCCTTGACAACAATTAATTAAGAAAAAATTAAATAAATTTTCCTAATTAATTGTATGTGGCCGGCCACCTCATGTAGAGCAAATAGGATAATTTTAATCAACAATTAAAACTTCCTTTTTTGTCTTTGAAAATTTTAAAAAATAAACTTTCCTTTTAAAATCCCTTCATGGTTGATAAAAAGAAATTTCTATAATTTTAATTTTCAACATGTGAATAATTTGTGCACACTCTCCTAAGTCCTTCATATCAAATTGTTTGGACAACCATACCCTTACGTCTGATAATACCTTGACATTGTTGCCAATTAACAAAATATCATCTACGTATAGTACAAGAAATACCACCACGTTTCCGTTACACTTCTTATATACACAAGACTCATCCGGACTTTGAATAAATCCATATGACTGGATTACTTCATTAAACCGGATGTTCCAAGACCTTGAAGCTTGCTTCAGTCCATAAATGGACCGATTGAGCTTGCACACTAGATGCTCTTTGCCTTTTTCAATGAACCCTTCTGGTTGCTTCATATGAATGTTCTCTTCAAGACTTCCATTAAGGAATGCCGTCTTGACATCCATTTGCCAAATCTCATAATCCATATGAGCAGCAATGGATAAGAGTATCCGGATAGACTTAAGCATGGCTACCGGTGAAAAGGTCTCCTCATAATCGATTCCCTCTTTCTGAGTATACCCTTTCGCAACAAGCCTAGCTTTGAAGGTCTCTACCTTCCCGTCTGTCCCTCTTTTCCTTTTGTAGATCCACTTGCATCCAACGGCTTTTACACCATCAGGTGGTTCTACAAGCTCCCAGACTTTATTAGAGTACATAGACTCTATTTCAGAATTCATTGCCTTTTGCCAAGATGCTGCATCTATATCTTGGAGTGCTTCGTCGTATGTTCGTGGATCAGGTTCATGTTTACCCGGGATCAAGTCCGAAGACTCTCCCAAAAACATGAATCTTTCAGGCTGCCTTACAACCCTCCCACTACGACGAGGCACTGTCTGTGGTTGTGTATCATGTGTGACACGTGTTGCAGTCTCTTGTGGTACTTCATCTTGTACTATTGGTACTGAAGTAGACATGTCCTCTCTAAGTTCTTCTAAAACAACTTTGCTACTGGGCTTGTGATCCATTATATAGTCCTCTTCTAAAAACTGGGCATTGGTGCTAACAATGACCTTCTGGTCTTTAGGACTATAAAATAAACCACCTTTTGTTCCTTTGGGATATCCTACAAACACGCGAACTTCTGTACGAGATTCTAACTTATCAGCATCTGGTTTCAGCACATGTGCTGGACTACCCCAAATCCGAATATGTCTTAGACTGGGTTTTCGCCCATTCCACAATTCTATGGGAGTAGAAGAAACTGATTTAGAAGGTACTAAGTTCAGAACGTATACTGCTGTTTCCAGAGCATATCCCCAAAACGAATTTGGTAATTCTGAATAACTCATCATTGATCTAACCATCTCCATAAGAGTCCTATTCCTTCGTTCTGCCACACCATTCTGTTGGGGTGTTCCAGGTGCAGACAATTGGGATTGAATCCCGGCCTCTGATAAGTAATTCCTAAACTCTCCTAAGAGGTATTCGCCACCACGATCTGACCGTAGTGTCTTGATACTTTTACCTAGTCGTTTCTCCACATCAGCCTTGTATTCTTTGAACTTATCAAAGCACTCGGACTTGCGGCGCATTAGGTAAATGTATCCATATCTTGAATAATCGTCTATGAAAGAGACGAAATATTCAAAACCTCCTCTTGCCTGGACAGACATAGGACCACACAAATCAAAGTGAACCAACTCTAACACTTCTTTGGCTCTATACCCCTTGGCCTTGAACGGCCTCTTGGTCATTTTACCTTCCAAGCAAGATTCACAAGTTGGAAAATTTTCCAACTCAAATGAACTCAAAAGTCCATCGGCTATAAGCCTCTGAATCCTACTTAAGTTAATATGTCCAAGCCTTAGATGCCAAAGATATGCTTGGTTCATTTGCGAAGGTTCTTTTCTCTTATTAGAATTAGAAGATGAGTTATAAATTTCCATGTTTTACTTTGTGGAAGAAATTGGATTTAAAGTATACAAATTGCCAACTAATGTACCAGAACAGATAATCACTTTATTTCTTTTAATAACTACATCGTACTTGAAAGAAACTGAATATCCATCTAAAAACAGTTTAGAAACTGAAATTAAATTCTTTCTAAACTGGGTACATAAAGACAATTTCTTAAAACCAAATTTTTATTTCTACTAAAAGATAAGTAGACGTCTCCCACCGCAATAGCTGCCACCTTAGTAGCATAGACAGTAATCTCCCCTTCAGATAGTCGTCGGGTTTCCTGGAACCCCTGCAGGAATTGCATACATGATCAGTGGCTCCAGTATCTACACACCAGGTCTTGGTAGATAACACCGCTAAACATGTTTCAACAACTAGAGCATGAGATATACCTTTGTTTTGGTTCTTACGAGGACATCCGCCTTCCAATGTCCTCCTGCTTGCAGATGAAGCACTTGCCCTTCGGCTTCTTCATTCCATTAAATCCCGTACTCGAGATTTATTCACTTTCTTTGCTGCAAATTGTTTCTTCTTCTTCTTTCCTTTCGGTTTAGAAGTAGAACCATTTTCAAGATAGTGAATTTGAGCATTGTGACGAAATAATTCTTCTGCTGCTTGGTCAAGAGTTCCGCTAATGAATAAACCCTTTTATTCATATTATAGTTCGCGAAATTGCTCAAAACTTCTAGGTAGCGTTGAGGATCATATCGATCCGGGTTTCCCATCAATTTCTCCTCCAAGGATCCGTATCTCGTTCGGATAAGCCATCATCTTTAGGATATGATCCTCACAGAGTACCCTCTTGCATGGTGGTCGCCATTATCTTTCTCATGGCTTCTTGCCTAGAAGCCCTATCTTGATGATCAAAGAGTTCTTTGAGATTGTTCATAATATCATAGGCTGTTGGTAAATCTTGATGCCGATGTTGCAATACATTTGACATTGAAGCCAAAATGTAACACCGCGCCATCTCATCCGCTTACCCATTTCCTATGATATTCAATCTCCTCTTGGGTAGATTCACCAAGAGGTATGATGGGCATCGCTTGAAGACATATTTAGATTCAAGTAAGAACAATGTCCGTGTTTCTTTTCCAATCTATGTAGTTTGGTCCAATAAGTCTATTCTGAAGTATGATGGACAGTGGGTTGAAAGACATCCTAAGAATCACAAATAACTTTTAGTCAGAACTCTAAATTTAGAATAATATTGATTCCTCAAACAATACTATTTTAAATTAACCAACACCTCATCACACCGTGAATTTTGTATGCCACGTTAGTGTGGACGTATACAAATTCAACATTTGTAAAAGGAGGGTTTTAACCCATTAATTTTATTATTTTGTCAACCTAACTTTTTGACAAATAAAATTAATAGTTGGTATTATTTGGTCACACAAATAATAATAGTGACTCCGTTGGGGAGGATACTATTAGATGTGTCTAAGTGTATACCATTACTTGACACTAAGTCCATTAATAAGATTATGCCCCTTCCGTTGGGGAAGATCACACGCTCTTAATTAGTTTCCTATAGTCATCCAAAAATGGAAGTCTGTTCTAGTGATCCACAAACAAGCTCATCCGTTATGGAGGAAGGCACTCAGAGCCAACGCGCAAGCTTGTTTGTATCACTTACAAACCAGTAATGGAGACCATGGGATTTATTTAAAAATCCCTCTCCCACTTAGTTATTTATAAATGAGGAATTTTAACTATGCTAGCCTACTAAACTTGTAAACTAACATGCACACACAGCATAATATAAAAGCAATAATTAGAAAATCTAATTTTCAACTATTATGGCTTTTATCTTTAATTGTCCTCCGTGTGTTGTCATCCGAAGCTGCTGCCATATTTGGCCACCGCCGGGTCTAACTGTCGCATCCATCTTGCTCCGAGTTCCATTGCGCCTCCGGTCCTTAGAAGGTTCCACGCTTTGCAAGATTCGATCCATGACATAAATAGAATTTTACATTTTGATCCTATATTCCATAAAAGGAATGTACATGTATCTAGATCAAAAAAAAATCCTAATAAAACTAAATACAGCTCCTGCTGTATTTTAATACAATCATGCACACACATATAAATTGCCCTTGACATGTCCAAGGGTCCAATCACACACATAATTAACTAAAAGCCATAATAGTTGGATCCTGCATCCACAAAGTTAGCACATCCTACTATTATCCTGCCTAAATTATGTATGACATGTGCATAATTAAACTAAATACCAAATACACAGAGGCAAAACCCTAGCTCTGATACCAATTGTTGGTTGCTACTCGGAAAACCTAGAGGTTCCACTGTACAAAAATTTTGTACAAAGGTCTGAACCTTTTCCTAGCTACCATGTGTTCTTTTAAATTAAATTTTGGATCGCCTGCGGAACTTAACACGTTTGATCCAAAACTTAATCTATTTGTTCTTTTAGGTTTTGACTTGGATCTCCTGCGGAACTTAACACGTTCGACCCAAGTCTCCTTAAGTTATTAATTCCATTAAATATTAATTTCCATAAAAGGTTCCCAAGATCGACGTGGCGAGGCACATGGCCTTCATGGATATGGGAGCAACCACCACCGACTAGACAAAACCTTTAATAGAAAGCTAATATTTAATTTCCTAAAATAACTTTAGGTTAACCAAAGAGAACAATCAAATCACAAGGAAAAGAAAGAAACAAAAGAACACAACTTCTAAAAAACATATTCGAAATACTAGAACGTAAGCCTCTTGTATTTGGTATTATTTCCATAAATAACTAGCATGATGCGGAAATAGAAATTACTAGTTATACCTTGTAGAAAAAACCTCTTGATCTTCTACCGTATTCCTCTTCTAACCTCGGACGTTGTGTGGGCAACGATCTTCCAAGATGAGAAACCACCAACCACCTTCTTCTCCTCCAAGCAAGGTTCGGCCACAAAAGAAAAGCTTTACCAAGGAGAAAAACCAAAATACTAACCAAGCTCCAAGAGATGCTAGCTTTCTCTCATTCTTCTTCTTCTTCTCCGAGTAGTATCCGGCCACCACAAGAACTCCAAGGGAGAGGGAGAGGTTCGGCCACCACAAGAGGAAGAGAAGGAGATGATGGCCGGCCACACCAAGGAACAAAAGAGGGAGAGGAATAATAGATGTTGTGTCTCATGAAGGCACCCCTACCCCTTCTTTTATATTCCTTGGCCTAGGCAAATTAGGAAATTTAATTACAATAAATTTTCCTTAATTTCCTTGACATGATTTAATTGAGAAAAATAAAATAATATTTCCCCAATTAAACAATGATGGCCGGCCAAATCAATAGGAAGCAAATTGGACAAGTTTCAATCAACAATTAAAACTTTCCTTATTTGTTTCCGGAAATTTTAAAAAATAAAATTTCTCTTTAAAATCTCTTCATGGTTAATAAAAGGAAATATCTATAATTTTAATTTTATTAACATGTGAATAATTTTAAAGAGAAAATAAAACATCTCTCCAATCTACAAATAAGGAAAGAGATCTAATCTCTTTCTTTAATCTTTTGTAAATCTTTTACAAGAGAGATATTTTAATTTTAATTCTCTTTTAAATTAAATCTTCCACATAATAATAAACATTAAAATTAAATTTTCTTTTTAATTAATTATGGCCGGCCCTACTAGCTTGGGTTCAAGCTAGGGCCGGCCACCTTAAACCCAAGCTTAGGCCGGCCCTAGCTTGGTTCCCAAGCTAGCTTGGCCGGCCCCCTTTAGGTAGGTATAGAAGGTGGGTATATGTGGGTATAGTAGTCTATAAATAAGAGGCTACGATAGGGACCGAGAGGAGGAATTGGTTTTGGTCTCCCGATAAAATTAAGCATCCCATGTTCGCTTAACACACAACTTAATTTTATCAATGATAATTCATTCCACTAGAGAACTATCATTGAACTACCGCACCAATCCCAAATTACATTTTGGGCTCCTTCTTATTATGAGTGTGTTAGTCTCCCTGTGTTTAAGATATCGAATGTCCACTAATTAAGTGAGTTACTGACAACTCATTTAATTAATATCTAAGTCCAAGAGTAGTACCACTCAACCTTATCGTCATGTCGGACTAAGTCCACCTGCAGGGTTTAACATGACAATCCTTATGAGCTCCTCTTGGGGACATTATCAACCTAGTATCTCTAGGACACAGTTTCCTTCTATAATCAACAACACACACTATAAGTGATACCATTTCCCAACTTATCGGGTTTATTGATTCATCGAACTAAATCTCACCCATTGATAAATTAAAGAAATAAATATCAAATATATGTGATTGTTATTATATTAGGATTAAGAGCACACACTTCCATAATAACTGAGGTCTTTGTTCCTTTATAAAGTCAGTATAAAAGGAACGACCTCAAATGGTCCTACTCAATACACTCTGAGTGTACTAGTGTAATTATATAGTCAAGATAAACTAATACCTAATTACACTACGACCTTCTAATGGTTTGTTCCTTTTCCATTTTGGTCGTGAGCTACTGTTTATAATTTATAAGGTACTGATAACATCATCTTCTGTATGTGACACCACATACTATGTTATCTACAATATAAATTAAATGAACAACTACAAACAAATGTAGACAATTAGACCAAATGTGATTCTTTATTCATAATAAATGTTTACAAAGCTTAGGCTTTAAGTATACATTCCAACATCCCTGTGTTTAAGATATCGAATGTTCACTAATTAAGCGAGTTACTGACAACTCATTTAATTAATATCTTAGTCCAAGAGTAGTACCACTCAACCTTATTATCATGTCGGACTAAGTCCACCTGCAGGGTTTAACATGACAATCCTTATGAGCTTCTCTTGAGGACATTATCAACCTAGTATCTCTAGGACATAGTTTCCTTTTATAATCAACAACACACACTATAAGTGATACCATTTCCCAACTTATCGGGCTTATTGATTTATCGAACTAAATCTCACCCATTGATAAATTAAAGAAATAAATATCAAATATATGTTCTTGTTATTATATTAGGATTAAGAGCACAGACTTCCATAATAACCGAGGTCTTTGTTTCTTTATAAAGTCAGTATAAAAGAAACGACCTCAAATGGTCCTACTCAATACACTCTGAGTGTACTAGTGTAATTATACAGTCAAGATAAACTGATACCTAATTACACTACGACCTTCCAATGGTTTGTTCTTTTCCATTATGGTCGTGAGCTACTGTTTATAATTTATAAGATACTGATAACATGATCCTCTGTGTGTGACACCACACACCATGTTATCTACAATATAAATTAATTGAACAACTACATTTATCATAAATGTAGACATTTGACCAATGTGATTCTTATTTCTAAATGGTTCTAAGTTGGATCGACGCTTACTGTTCCCTCGAACAGGGAACACGTTCTCACCAAGTCACTCCCCTCCAGTGACTTACCTTAACTTACCTGCCAACATCCGGTCAGCCCATCTACCTGTCTAAACTTCGTGCCAGCTATCCGGTCAGCCCATCGACCTAGCTGGACTTCGTGTCAGACATTCGGTCAGCCCGTCGACCTGTCTGGATTTCGTGCCAGCTATCCGGTCAGCCCGTCGACCTAGCTGGACTTTGTGCCAGACATCCGGTCAGCCTGTCGACTTGTCTAGACTTCATGCCAACTATCCGGTCGGTCCGTTGACCTAGATGGGCTTCATGCCAGCTATCTGGTCGGCCCGTCAACCTAGCTGGACTTCTCCTGCACACTCAATCAAAGTGTTAGATCACAACAAACCTAACTTAACCTATTTTGTCATTCATCAAAACCTGAATTACACCGTTAGTACTAACTGCACAAACACAAGAGACTAATTTAGCCTCTCTTGTATATAAGTGTTTCCTGTTTGGGCAGACAGAAGATAGATGTCCTTATTCATTATATGTAAAACAAGTTATAGTATTGACATATGTTTTCTTTGGTTTAAATTGCCTAACATGTTTATCTTTGTTTAAATAAGACTTATTTTTCTTACTTTGTCTTAAATAGTAGGCCTTTCTAGGCCTAATTTTAGGTTTAGGCTGAATGGCTAGCCTAGCTGGCTTGGCCGACCTTCTTCTTTGTTTGTTATGTTTGTTCAATTTGTATTATTTCAGTGTATATATTGGACTACATAAGTCGTATTGTTGATTTTAAAGTTATTTTTGTATTTGTAATAAGTGCATTTTTTCCTTAAGTATGAAAATGATATGTTAGATTCGAACTCTTATGTTATCATATTGGGATGCTACTTTCAAGTCTAACCAAGCTTTGTGAATTTCTTTGCCTAAGTCTCTTGGTAATTTACTGAAAAGTCTTTCACCTAATTCAGGATTACAATAATTTCCTGAGACTATTGTAAATGTTAGGAAATCATTGCAGAAAGGCTCAATCCAATTCCAATTGAATAGTTCAAGTTGTTCGAAGTCTCTCATTACTTCCCTTTGCCGTATATCTAATCTTGTGTTGACATTTCTGGTTGTTATAAGTCTATAGATGGTATAACAAAAGTTTAAGATATTATTTCCTTGAGCTACTATATAAGCTATTTGTTCTAGAAATTTTACCTTGTACACTTCCCATGCAGCTCTAGCTACTTCACCTAAGTAATTTTCTTCTATACGCGTCATGGCTTCACCTATTTTAATGTCAAGTTCACGTCTCGCTTGGTAATCTCTTCTCACAAAGACAATCCATTATTCTAAATAAATATCATACATCTTAGGGTCATCATTAACTATATTTATAAGTACTAAATTTTCTCCGATATAAGTAATTTCATATGGCCTTCTTTTCCCTAGAGTTCGGAGTAGGGAATTATTGTTTTTATATGGAGTTATTTCTTTTCTTGATGGATGACCATGTCCATAATCTATAGTTTTCATAGAACTTTCTGGATACTAGATTATTGGTGGTCTGGACTTGATAGATGTAGTAGATTCTACTGGGTTGTCATTGTCAAGTTTTTATTGTTGCTTTTCAAATTCCTCAAGTTCAATTAATTCTTTTGGGGTTAAATAAGTTGCCATCTCTGTGAGCATGTATAAGAATTCATCTAAATCATCAAAAAAAAAAAAAAAAATCAAGTTGTGTTTCTTGTTGAATTATACCATTCATGTTACTTGTATGATGTAGTACCAGTTGATTGGCAGCTTGAAGGTGTTTTATACCTAATTCCTGTAGGATGTAAAAGTTATCCTCAATTAAAGTATCTTCTTCAATATTATTAAGTTGAAATTATCTTCTTCTTCATTGTCTTCACTTTGTGAGGTAGAAGGTTTATAGTTGTTAAATCTTATGGTGAGGTCTTCATTACTATCTTGTACATTATTGATTATGTCGGTTGTAAAGTTTGAGGTGATATGTCTAAAGTTATAGTCCATTCTAATCCTGCTAAGGTTTCGGAAGAAAAATCCATTAGTTTGAGGAAATAAATTCCTCTGGAAGTAAGAGCTTCAATGATATCATTAATTTATACTCTAAAGTTATACTTTATTATTGATCTGAGTTATTATTTTTCCTAAGAAAATGATGTTAGTCTGTATGTTATCTTTCTTGAAGTCTCCATTAGCTTTTGCCTTGATTATGATTTTAATATGTTTAACAAAGTCTTGAATTGTCATATTAAAGTTGGGGAAAATTATGTTATCCCTCTGTTATTATTCATATTGACTTCAATAACTCTGATAATTGCCTTTTCTCTATCTGTGAATCTAGAATCATATAAGACAAGTAACATCTTCCCTCCTATGCTTTTTTAGTCAAACCTCTAAGACAAGATATGATTAGTTAGCCATCAGAGTGAAGCGCTTTTGTCCTCCATCAAGAAGGTGAAGAGATTAAGTCCTATGGTGGAGAAATAGTGAAGTATTGAAAGAGAATCTTCCTTGGTTATACAGTCTTCTATGATTTAGTTTGTTGAGTTGTGCATTTGAGAATATAGTAAGATGTCTTTCGATGTCTACTAATTCTTCTAATCTATATCTAGAAATACTATTTTGTCTATCCGTTATGATATTGTCTAACCAAAAAGTTATATTTATTTCTGTTCTTATATTATTTATTGTTTTGGACAGCCTGTAAAAGCCTCAATTGATGTTGAGGGTCTTGTTAAACTAATTTTTAACGAGTGTAGAAGGAATAAGTTTTAGGTTGGTTTCTAGAATTATCTTTCCTGTAGATAAGTTGCTTAAGTCCTTAATTAAATTATCTATGCTTTCTTTACACTCGGTGGCCTTAGTTGTTTCCTAAATTTGTGACTCTACCTAAAGTAGTTTGTTTTATAATATAGTAAGTCGGTAGTATAATGATATTAGTAGTGCTATTATAGTATTATTTTGTTGGATTAAAACTTGATCTCTTTTCCCAGTTACTTTAAGTTTACAATATCTGTTATCTTGGATCTTTGAGTTTTGTCTAGAAAAGTCTAAGACTTCTTTGTATTATGTATTTTTAAAATTCAGTTTATTCATTTATATTTAATGTTTTCAAGTGTTGTATGTATACTCTTAAGGTCGTTTGCTATCTGTGTTGTAATTAAGTCTTTAATTTGTAGTAAAATTGTATTGGCCTAAAGTTCAAAATGTTTAACCTGGATTTCAAAATTCTTAAGCTTATTTTCTTTAATAAGTCTTGAGAGGCTTAGGATTTCCTTCTTGATAGAATTCCTAAGTAGATTAAGTTAGCTAAAACTTCTGTTTAAGGAGTCTAGTGAGTCTTTTAAGAAGTCTATGTTTCTTCGTAAATCATTTATTAGTTGTGTTTGTTGAATCATGATGGTGGATATTTGTTCTAATATATGATAAGTTTGTTGTTATTTAGATGCTAGAGAACTAGCTATGCTGATGAGTAAGTATGTGAGAGTGTTTAAGTATGGGTTTTCAATATATATATATATATATAACAACTATGTTTAAAATGATATGAAATATGATCTTTCTAGTTGGGGGTTATAGTGCTAGATCTAAATAGTCTAGTTTCTGAAAGTGTTGAAATACAGTTTTGATATCCTGCACACCTTTTCTTGCACACCAAATTTTTTTTTATTTGAAATTTTTTATCCTTAATACTATAACTCAACTACTAAATTTTAAAAGTAACAATTTATTGGCATAACTGGGAGCTTAATTTTTTTTTAAAAAAAAATAGCATAAATGACACTATAAGCGTCACCCATGCTGGGCACCGAGGGTAACATCGGGCATATATATATACATGTGAAAGTTAGCCTGGGTGGCCACGGTGAGTGACCACCATAGGCGCCTCTCACAGCATTCGAAAATGTTGAACTTTTTTTTAATTTATTATTTTTCTTTTTTAAGCTCCTGATTATATGAATAAGCTTTTATCTTTAGGGTTTAGGGTTGAGTTATCGTATTAAGCACAAAAAAATTTCAAATCGAAATTTTTTTTTTGTGTGCACAAGGGTGTATAGGGTAAAGTATATATATATATATATATATATAGAGAGAGAGAGAGAGAGAGAGAGAGAGAGAGAGAAAGAGAGATAATATCCTGCCCGATGCCTCATGCGCGACTATGAGTGGCATCCGACATGGGCTATCTAACGCGGTAAAAACCCAATTTTTTTAATCTCTCTCTCATCTCTATGCATCAACATTTCTCTTTACTCTTAAATTAAAATAAAATTTTCTCTTCTTTCTCCTATGATTGTATGCAATAATCACTATGGTACTAGTTTTAAAAGGTGGTGTAGCGACTACAACGCGTAGCAACTACTACATGGTAGCTGTTATAACATAATAGTTGCTACAATATTGTAGCAGTTATTGTATAGTAGCTTCTACAATGTAGTTGTAGTTATTTTGAAGTAGCTACTACAACGTAGTACCTACTACAGCGTTGTAGCAGTTATTGTGTAGTTGTTTCTACAACGTAGTAGCTGCTATAATGTAATAGCTGCTACAACGTTGTAGCTGTTACTATGTAGTAACTATTACAACTACATAGTAACTACTACAACATAGTAGCTGTTATAACGTTGTAGTAGTTATTGTATAGTAACTGCTACAAAGTAATAGCTATTACAATGTTATAGCAGTTACTGTGTAATAATTGTTATAATGTTATAGTTGTCTATTATATAGTAACTGCTATATGTTGTAGTAGCAGTTATACCACCTTTAAAAATTAATACCATAGTGATTGTTGCATGCAATCATAGGAGAGAGAATTTTATTTTAATTTAAGATAAAAGAGAGAAAAATTGTTGCATGCAGATGAGAGAGAGATTAAAAAAATTGAGTTTTGGCTGTGTCAGATTGCCCACGTCAGATTTCGCTCATAGGCATGCAGCGGGTGTTGGGCAAGATAACATTTCTGTGTGTGTCTGTGTGTATATATATATATATATATACACACACACACACACACACATATACACACATGGTGATTTTAGCCTGCACACCCCCCATGGACGCCTAGCATAGCCACCCCTCCCAGGTCGAGGCATCTCAACCATTTTTTTTTTTGTTTTTTTAAGTTCCCGATTATGCCAATAAGATTTTACCTTCATGGTTTAGGGGTTGAGTTATAGTATTAAGTACAAAAAAAATTAAATAAAAAAATGGGTGTTATATATATAGAACTTCAAAAAAAAATTTCCTTAATACTATAACTCAACTCATAAAAGTAAAACTACCAATGACTTAACTACAAATAAAAAAAAAATGCTACGGACTTGTGTTTGGTGTTTTATTATTATTATTTTAGTTTGTGATTATATCATTTAAGATTTTACCTTTAGAGTTTAAGAATTGAATTATAGTATTAAATATAAAAAAATGTTCAAATAATTTTTTTTGCTTTGCACAGGATGTGTTATGTAAGGTATGTAGGCTATCATCCCTCTATATATACACACACACGAAATTGATGCCCTACACACCCGTCCATATATTTTTGGATGCTCAAATCACTTTCAAACGTCCCGCACACTCAATCATCCATGTGCATCGCACACTTGTTGGTGTATAGGATATCTAAAACAGACTCAATTGTTGACCTTAAAAGAAATGCTAGAGTTTTTTTTTTGTGTATTCTTCACGCAACTACTATTCACACAATATTATTCATCCAACATTTCCAAAATGAATCATTTCCTGATTATTCAAGTAGCAAGTAGGTATTTAAAAGGACATAATAAAATTTTTTATTAAAGTTCTATTTTTTTCAAATATCAAGCTTTACTTAAATGCCTAATTGAACTAACTAATGAAAGAAATCTGGTTAATAAAGAACTCGAATCAACTCCTTCCTCTTATTAATTCCTGAAACTTTATTTTGAAATAGACATAAACTAAAAGGGTCCTTGGTTATGCACTGCCTAATTCAAACATGCTCATCCATCAAATTCCTCCATTTCTTCGTTACCTGCACCATATGGATGTAGTAAGTTTAAAAACCTAACAAGTTTAAACTAATATAACAAGTAAGTTTAAACTAAGAAAAACTTACCTTAATCATTTAACCTTAACCAATGAACATAAACACAATCATAAACTTTGACATCACATCACTCTTAAGTCCTTTTAGGTGAGTTCAGATCATTGAATGTGACGCATTTACTTCAAACTTGTAAAGCCCGACCTTCTAACCTTACCTTACAGAGCAAACGTTACTCTTTCTGTATATCTTCAATTTTGGCATTCTTACACATTATGTACTGCTCAGTCCATAGATCTACTCTAACTTCTTTCGACTGGTAGAACATGACCTAAAGCCAAGCAGAGATGCACGGTCGTGTGACTCCACACGACCGTGTCTCCTTGGCCGAGGGGAAGAGGATCACGGTTGTGTGACTCCACATGGTCGTGCCCCCTTGGTCGAGGGGAAGAGGAGCACGATCGTGTAACTCCATATGGTCGTGTCCCCTTGGCCGAGAGGAAGAGGAGCACGACCGTGTGAATCCACACGGCTGTGTCCCCTTGGCTGAGAGGAAGAGGAGCACGACCATGTGAATCCACACGGCCGTGTCACCTTGGCCGAGAGGAAGAGGTGCACGGCCATGTGAATCCACACGGCCGTGTCACCTTGGCCGAGAGGAAGAGGTGCACGGCCATGTGAATCCACACGGCCGTGTCACCTTGGCCGAGAACAGGAAGTAGGGGGTAATGTGAATCCACACGGTCGTGTGGGGGTCACACCCCCCTACAAAAGGGTTAGTTCTCCCCTTTTTGGGACCCTAGAGCTCCCCTCTTTGCACTCTTATGCTGTCAAGCTAACAACTTCATCCTAGGCAAATAGTGATCGTATTTTATATAGAGTGAAAAGGAGAAATTACTTTAACACTAAGTTCCGATATGTTCCATGCAATTACAAGTTCCCGCTCTCCTTCCACTGTTCCGTCACACACATACACACACACAAACTACTGCGCCTGTTGCTTCCTCCTACTCGAGCTTTCCTTTCCCTTTATCTGCAGTATAAGGAAATGCAAATCTATAAGCGAGTGCTTAGTAAGTACCATCTACTCACAAAACATGCATTAAAACAGAATAGGCTTTTCAAATACTGCTTATGAAAACAGAACAATGGAAACATGCTTTTCAAATTGCTTGGGGAAAACACAAATATGCACTTGATAGTAATTCACGCTAAAACGCATAATTCAGAAACATATGCATGACATGTATTTTTAAACAGGTTTATCATTCATACATCAACTTAAAAATATGCTAGTAATGTAATGAAAACAGGAATCTTGGCATATTATAGAGTTCATCAATGCTGCACTTTATAACTCAGGTTCTCAACCTTAGGAAAACTTTTACTATGACAACAACGAAGTTTGAAAACTTTATATTACATAAATAGTGAAAATAGTAAATAACTTGCTTTGGGCCCAATATTGTACCACTTTACGCGCATCCTTAATAAGATCCGAGGTAGC
This sequence comes from Zingiber officinale, assembly GCF_018446385.1. Classification (NCBI taxonomy): domain Eukaryota; kingdom Viridiplantae; phylum Streptophyta; class Magnoliopsida; order Zingiberales; family Zingiberaceae; genus Zingiber; species Zingiber officinale. The sequence goes on from NC_056000.1 coordinate 70,680,105, forward strand.
TAATCCCGAACATATTAAGGTACTATTAGGCGATCTAGGGGCCTAGGGGCGGTCTAGGAGCCCACCCATGGACTTGTGTCCAGTACATGCCACTTTAAAGTAAAATACTTTCTTTTAAATATAGCTTTCTTATACTTTGCACTTACTTGTCATTTAACAAACACCTTATGTGCGCTTAATCCCCCACACTTATAGGGAAGCATTTTAGGGCACTCGAATATGCTTCTTAGTCCCAAACTAAATGGGAAGCAATTCAAGATACGCTAACCATGCTCTTAATCCCAAATCTTAGAGGGACATATCATGGCTTATATCTTCTTTAACATGCAAATTTTTTAATCATGCATACAACCATACTAACCTACAACAAAGAGGTTCATACATGCATAATCGAAACAACTTATACTGCAGGTGAGTAGTACTTACATCCTTTCGATAGATCTTACTATTATACGGTGTAGGGAAGATCAACCCTCTCTTGTATGCCTTGATGTCCAAGACACCCTTCACGTGCATAAGAATCCTTGTGAAAACTCTCCTCTTAAATCCTTCCCTTGAAGAACTTAGATATTTGGAAACCCTAGTCCTAGATCTTGGCCGAAACTACCAAGGGAAAAGGGAGGATTTGGTTAGAGAGGAGAAGAAGAAGATGAAAAGCTAGGTTTCCATCTCTTCCATTCCCTTTTATACTAAGTGGAAGTTGAAGCATCTCTCCACATATAATCTACATATAATGAATAGTTTTCTATTTCTAATGTGAACCTTTACCACCACCTAATGACTACTTAAACAAATCTTAAATTAAAGGTCTAAGGTTCAAATCCTAGCCCGGGTCATTTATACACATAGTTTTATTTCTTTTCTCTTCTTCTATTTCTTTTTGCTTTTTTTGGAGGAAAGGAAATTTGTGGGTGTTACAATTCTCATACCTTATAAAAAGTTCGTCCTCAAACTTGGAATAAGTGCAGATACTTTCATCTCATATCATCCTCGCGTTCCCATATTGCCTCTTCCTACCATTGACTTTGTCACAGTACTTTCACTAGCGGTATCTCTTTGTTCCTCAAATTCTTAACTTCTCGGTTTATTATCTGTATAGGTCAACTTTCATAACTGAGATCCTCTTGAACTTGTACCGGCTGTAACTCAATCACTTGGTTTACATTGGGAACATGCTTCTTCAGCATTGAGACATGGAATACATTATGGATGGCTGACATCTCCTGAGGTAGTTCCAGCTCATAAGCTACCTTGCCAACCCTTCGAGTAATCAGGTATGGCCCCACATAACGTGGACTCAACTTTCCTTTTTTCCAAACCTCATCACTCCTTTCATAAGAGCTACTTCGAGGAAACTGAGTCCCCAACCTCAAATTCCAGTGGTCTACGACGCACATCCGCATAGCTCTTCTGCCGGCTCTGAGCAGTTTCTATTCTCTAGCGGATGCTCTGAATGGCTTTGGTGGTGTCTTCGATAAGATCCGCCTGGAGTCCCATTTCTTTCTTTTCACCACCTTCATATCAGCAGATAGGAGATCTACATCTCCTCCCATATAGAGTTTCATAGGGTGTCATTCCGATAGTAGCTTGATAACTATTATTATATGTGAATTCTGCTAAGCATAGGTATCGACATCAGCTTCCTTTGAAATCTAAGGCACAATCCCATAGCATATCCTCCAGAACTTGATTTACTCGTTCTGTTTGCCCATCAATTTGAGGATGAAATGTTGTGCTAAATCGTAGCTCAGTGCCAAGAGCTCTCTGAACGCACTCCCAGAAGTGTGAAGTAAAGCGACCATCTTTATCAGAAATTATGATTTTAGGAACTCCATTCAATCTGATAACCTCTTTAACATACATTTGCGCTAGTTGTTCAATAGAGTAGGATGTTCTGATAGCTAGAAAATAAGCAGACTTGGTCAATCTGTCCACTATTATCCAGATAGCATCATAACCATTCGTGGTTCTGGGTAGTCCTACTATGAAGTCCATAGATATATCCTACCACTTCCACTCTGGAATCTGGATAGGCTGCAGAACTCCGCCCGATCTCTGATGTTCTGCTTTAACCCGTTGGCATGTCAGGCAGGTACTAACATATCTTGCAATACCTCTTTTCATTCCAGACCACCAGAAGCGTTCCTTTAAATCTTGGTACATCTTGGTGGAACCAGGATGCATAGCATATGGCGTTCCATGGGCTTCATCTAGAATTTTCTATCGTAGTTCTTCTTGGTTAGGGACACAGAGGCGATCGCCATAATATAGTATCCCACAATTTGATACTCGGAACTCCCCATTTTCTCCTTCTTGTATTCCCTGCTTGATCTTTTGAATATTAGGATCTTCATCTTGCCCTTTCTGTATATCGTCAAGCAGGGTTAACATTAGTGTCAAAGTGGAGAGCTACCTAATAATAATTTTAAGCCCAAAATTTACTATTTCTTTATGTAGGGGATGAGACATAGCAGATATAGACAATAACGTTGCACAAGATTTCCTACTTATTGCATCTGCCACTTTGTTCGCTTTCCCCGGATGGTAGAGGATTTTCACAGTCATAGTATTTGACCATCTCCATCCATCTTCGCTGTCTCATGTTCAGGTCCTTCTGAGTGAAGAAATACCTAAGACTTTAGTGATCTGTGTAAATATTGCACTGAGCTCCGTACAAGTAATGCCTCCAAATTTTGAGAGCGAAGACTACCGCTGCTAACTCAAGGTCATGAGGAGGATAGTTCTTCTCATAATCCTCGAGTTGTCTCGAGGCATAGGCAATGACTTTGCCATTTTCCATCAGTACATCCCCGAGTCCCAATTTAGAAGCATCACTGTAAATATCGAAGCTTTCGTTATTCTCTGGAAGAGTCAGGATTGGAGCATTGGTCAGTCTCCTTTTCAGTTCAGTGAAACCCTTCTCACAATCCTCTGTTCACTCAATTTTTTTGTTTTTTCTGGTAAGAACTGTCAATGGGGGAAGCGATCCTTGAGAAGTTCTCTACAAATTTCCTGTAGTAGCCTGCTAACCCAAGGAAACTCCTGATTTCACTGGCATTCTTAGGTCTATTCCAATTACTCACAGCTTCTATTTTTGTCGGGTCCACCATAACCCCATCTTTAGAAATAATGTGACCTAAGGAGGGCACTTGATCAAGCCAGAACTCGCACTTGGAGAACTTTACATACAACTGGCTCTGCTGAAGAATCTGTAATATTGTCCTTAGATGTTCAACATGTTCTTCCTGGGTTCTAGAGTATATAAGGATATCGTCTATGAAGACGATTACGAACTTGTCCAAATATGCTTTGAATACTCTGTTCATCATATCCATAAACGTAATGTTGGTGCGGGAAGCATCCAACGATCAAACTTTAGTTTTGATAATGGCAAAGGGATTCAAAGTAAGGATTATTTGTTATCTAATATGTTCATGGAGCTTGCAACAAAGTCCTAAGTGATACTTAGGCAAAAGTCCTAGTTGCGGTTAGACGAGGTGAAAATCCTAGGGGGTGGTAACCCTAGGTGAAGAAAAAAATCTAAGGGGGGGTAATCTTAGGTCATAGGGGGTGGTAACCCTAGGTGGAGAAAAACCCTAAGGGGCGGCAACCTTAGTTCCTAGGGGGTGGTAACCCTAGGTGGAGAAAAACCCTAGGGGGCGGTAACCCTAGGTCCTAGGGGGTGGTAACCCTAAGCGGAAAGTCCAGTTGGTCTGGAGGACCGACTGGCACTAGGTAATCTCTCCTAAGGGGAGTAGGTGAGGACGCGTTCCCTATAGAGGGAACAGTAGTCGTCGGGTCGACCTAGGGTTTCCGGTCAGAAATCCGAAGTCAGACCCGGATAGTCCGATGACTGTCAAACTCTTAATTTATCATGTTTATATCAGTTCTAACTTTGTCTTGCAGGGTACCATATTGTTTTGGGACTAACACATCTTACAGGTACAAAAGGAACAAGTTAAGCCTCGGATGAACAGTGTCCGAGGCGCCTCCATGGAGCTTGGAGGCGCCTCGAGTGCAAGACGAAGCCAGCTGTCCAGAGGAGCTGGAGACACCTTCATTGGGACTGAAGGCGCCTTGGACCAAGGCTTAAAGGCACCTTGAAGAGGCTTGAAGGCGCCTTAAACCAGATAAGTGCGACCAGGTCTGTGTTGATCCACGCGTGCGACTCGGCAGCCTGGAGGCGCCTTGGACAGGCTTGGAGGCACCTCCAGCACTGTATAAAAGAGGGATTCGAGCAACAGCCAACAACAACAATTCTAAAGCAATCCATCTCCAACGTGCTGCTAATGAAAGCTTCCGATCAAGCTGCGACAAGTTCCCCACAACCCATCGCTCTGTTTTCTATAATTTAGTTGTCGATATTACTTTAAAGTTCTTGTGTACTCATTCTATACTTGTACTGAATTTTATGAGATTATAGTTGTTGCCCAACGTAAACGCTCAACGAGCATGGGCCTTGGAGTAGGAGTCGCCACAGACTCTGAACCAAGTAAATCACTTGTGTTCACTTGTTGATTGTTTTATTTCCGCTGCGTTTATTACTCGAGTTTTGCGATTCCGAAACGAGTGAAAGCCACGAGCGCTATTCATCCCCCTCTAGCGCTTTCGATCCAACACGTAGCAGGAGCGTTCGTCACTCCAAAAGGCATAACTACAAACTCGTAGTGCCCATATCTCGTTCGGAATGTCGTCTTCAGTACATCATCCGCTTTCACTTTCACTTGATGATATCCAGACCGCAAGTCTATCTTGAAAGACTATGGCTCCCTTTAACTGATAAAATAGATCATCAATTTTCGGCAGGGGATACCTATTCTTGATTGTTACTTTGTTCAACGCTCGGTAGTCCACACACATTCGCATGGACCCGTCCTTCGTCTTTACGAACAACATCGGAGCTCCCCATGGTGAGTGACTAGGGCGAATAAAACCCTTGTCGAGTAGCTCCTGTAGCTATCCTTGAAGTTCTTTCAATTCTACCGGAGCCATCCGGTAGGGTGCCTTTGAGATTGGATGGGTATCAGGGATGAGTTCAATCTCAAATTCAATTTCACTATCCGGAGCTAAGCCTGGTGACTCATTCGGAAACACTTCTGAGTAGTCACATACGACTCTAACTTCCTCTAGCTTTTGGTCTCTTTCTTGCTGGGTATTAACCAAATGAGCTAGAAACCCAACACATCCATCGGCTAATAATTTCTGAGCTTTCATGGCCGATAAGAATTTCTGGGTTCTCTTCTTTGATTCTTCAATGAACTCAAACTTAAACTCTGCCTCGGGTTGAAATAGGACTCTTCACTTACGACACTCGATGGACGCACCATACTTGCTCAGAAAGTCCATCCCAAAAATAACTTCATAATCAGACATGTTCAGTATTATCAGATCACTATACAGTTCTCTATCTGAAATTTTGACTAGCACAGCATGTTGTTGGTGCGGGAAGCATCCGACGATCGAACTCGTGTTTTGATAATGGCAACGAATTCAAAGTTAAGATGTTTTGTAGTGTAACAAGTCTACTTGAGAATTTCAGGAAAGTCCTAGCTGCAGTTAGGCAAAAGGTAAAACCCTAGGGAGTGGTAACCCTAGGTCATAGGGGGTGGTAACCCTATACGGAAAGTCTTGGTAGGTCGATGTCTTCAGGCAAAAGTCCTAGGGGGCGGTAACCCTAGGTGGAAAGTCCTGGTGTCGCGAACCAGGTGAAAGACTGGACTAGCCGGGGAAGCGGATGTCCGGCAGAAAGTCCGGAAGCATCGAGTGCTGAGCAAAAGTCCAGTCAATCTGGAGGATCTACTGGCAACAGGTAAAATCTCCTGAGTGGAGTAGGTGAGGACGCGTTCCCCGTAGAGGGAACAGTAGGCGTCGGGTCGACCTAGGGTTTCCGGTCGGAAACCCGAAGTCAAACTCGGACAGTCCGGAGACTGTCTATACTTCATTTATCATGTTTATTGTGCTAACTTTGTGTTGCAGGATATTGTTTGGGACTGGGGGGGGGGGCAGGTGCAAAGGAGCAACCTAAAGCCTCGGATGAACAGTGTCCGAGGCGCCTCCATGGAGCTTGGAGGCGCCTCGGGTGCAAAAGCTGAGCTGGATGCGAAAGTTCATCGAAGGCGCCTTGGAGGGAGTATAAGGCGCCTTGGAAGGCGCCTTGAGCAGGGTATAAGGCGCCTCCAAGGGATGAAGTTCGACCAGTTCAGATCTGATCCACACGGAAGACTAGGCAGCATGGAGGCGCCTTGAACAGCCTTCAAGGCGCCTTGAACACCCTTTATAAGGGGGTTTCGACCAGCATCTCAAATCATGAAGTTCTGAGCTTTCCTTCTTCAACGTGCTGCTAACAAAGTCATTCCGAAGTGCTGTTGCAACATTCCGACGACCCGGAGCTTCGTTTTTCTCTTCTTTAAGTTGTCGGTACAAAGTTACTCTAATTGCTGTTACATTTTGTAATCTGTAATTCTTATCGAGCTTATAGTTGTTGCCCACCGGAAGCGATCAAGGATCGCGGGCCTTCGAGTAGGAGTCGCCTTAGGCTCCGAACGAAGTAAATCCCTTTGTGTCTTTGTGTTTATTTTTCAGCTGCATTTTAATTATTCCGATAGTTTTCCGATAATCGAACAAATAGCCACGAGCGCTATTCACCCCCCCCCCCTCTAGCGCATCTCGATCTAACAATTGGTATCAGAGCGGGGTTGTTTTGAATTGGTGCAACCACCATTCAAAATAGTTTTTTTTCGTGGTTTTGTTCGAAGTCAATTAGAATTTAGCCACATAGCTATATTCTAATTTTTTTTCCAAATCGGAGTTGCTCAAAGTTGGTCAATACCACTTGGGCTCGTTTTTTTCCTACCCGCACTACAAATCCAAGACTCAGTCTTGGAATAGATCTTGTTGTTTCTGTTTCTGTAGATCTAAATGGCCCAACAGGAAGGATATAGCACCGTTCGTCCCCCACTATTTTCCGGAGAAGACTTCGGATATTGGAAGGGGCGAATGGAGATATATCTAAAGATCCAGTTCGACACCTGGATGATCGTCAAAACAGGACTGCAACTACCAACTGATACAGACGGTAAGCCTACATCCTGTGAGAACTGGGAGCCAGCATTTATCAAAAAGGTGGAAGCAGACGCCAAAGCCACCTGCACCATTCAGTGCGGTCTTACCAAAGAAGAGCTCAACAGAGTCGGTCCATTCTCCTCCGCAAAAGAGCTATGGGAGAAACTGATCGAACTTCACGAAGGCACCTCGGAAACCAAGGTAAGTAAGCGTGATTTGTTACTAAATAAACTATACAATTTGAAAATGCAGGAAGGCGAGACGGCAAGCTCTTTGCACGCCCGAATTCAAGATATCCTGAATTCTCTACATGGAATCGGGCAGAAGGTAGAAAACAGAGATATAATAAGGTATGCCCTTAACTCATTCCCTAGGAGTACATTATGGGCATCAATGGTAGATGCCTACAAAGTCTCTAAGGATTTGTCCTCCTTAAAATTAGACGAATTATTTAGTGAATTTGAACTCCATGAACAAACTAATGCACAGCCATCCGAGAAAGGGATTGCTTTGGTTGCAGGAACGAGTCGAACACGGGAATCAAGAGGACGGTGAAAAGTTGAATCGGAATCAAAAGACGAACCCGATTCAGAAGATTCAGAAGATGAACTGGCCAACGAATTTGTGAATCTTGTAAACAAACTCTACAAGAAGAAGAAGGGCTTCAACAAGAAAGATCTGAAGAAGGCAGTTCAATCTAAGGAGGCCCAATCAAAGGTAAAATTCGAAGTCACATGTTTCGGGTGCAACCAGAAGGGCCATATCAAGGCAAACTGCCACAACCAAAAGGAAGCTAAGAAGCAAAGAAGAAAGAAAGTCCTAAAGGCAACCTGGGACGAATCTTCTTTGGAGGACGAAGACGACGAACTCGACCAAACGAGTTTACTCGCATTGATGGCTCGGGACCAGATCAGCGAATCCGAGAGAGAGTCAGAAGCCGACTCCGAGCAAAGCCACGGATCCTCATCCGTTTCCGAAGGGCCAGACTCCGCTGTAAGTATTCCTAGGCTTAATAATTTAGTCAATTATTTACTTCGCAAATTAGCCAAGTCAAATTTGAAAATTAAGTCACTTTTAAAAGAAGTAACCATTCTTAAAGGAGTAACTAACTCAAAATCTTCACCTGATCAAGTTCAAACTGAAGATTCAACTCAAGTACAACAACTTGAGAAAGAAAATTCAAATCTGAAAAATCAGTTAAAAGATTTAAAAATTACTTTAGAAAAGTTCTCTCTGGGCTCCAAGAATTTGGATCTAATTCTTGGGACACAAAGAGCCGTCTACAACAAAACTGGACTGGGATATAAAAGTAAAAAGAAATATAGATCTTATTTATCATTAATAAAATGAAATAGTAATTCAGTTCAAGCATGGGTCCCCAAGTCCAAATTGATCAATCAAATTGGACTTGGCCAATACTGGGTTCCGAAGGATCAAATACACTACCTCGACAGACCATATCGAGGCCATGATCCAGGGAAAACTAAAATGAAAACGATCTTAAATTTCTAAATTCAAAATTAATTCAAAATTCCAAATTCGAACTTAAATTAAAATTAAATTACAAATCCAAAATTCGAAATTAAATTAAAAATTCAAAATTAAATTACAAATTCAAAATTCAACAAGTCGAAATTATAAAATTAAAAAATAGATGGAGGATCCAAACTACCTGGCACCTCCAACTAAACTACCCAACAGGGTAACTGAACCTAATTTACCTGGATTGGGTAAAACAAGAATAGATTACCCGGCAGGGTAATTAAGGTTAGATTAAAACGGGATAAGTTTAACTTGAACCACAGTACTGGTGAAGTTTGTGGATGATAGTACGTTAGGGAAGCTTGGGCATCGCATGTCTAGGCAGATATGACTTCGACCTGGTACATTTGGCCAAGTGGAACTGACCGAAGCTACCCTTAAATGGATCCTAACTAGTTAGACTAAGTCTTAGTATTAAGTTCAATGGATAGGACTATTTGGAAAACCTCGAAGGCTTGGTTACTTTAATGAGCTCCTTGTGACTCACCATAGCCCAGAAGTTTATCCAAAGAATGCTTACTTGTTGAACCCAAAGCTAAACCTGAATCTAACACAAGACTAAACCAAATCCTTAAATTGAACCTCAATTCATCTCACAAAAATTATAGGATTCCCTGATTGAGAATTTAGATCGGGTGAGATGACTAAGTAATTAAAATCAAACTGATAATTAATTCAAATTGAAATTAATATCAAAACTATTTTAAAAAACTTAAATTTCAAAATTATTTTCAAAAACTTAAATTTCAAAATTATTTTAAAAACTCGAATTTCAAAGTTATTTTAAAAACTTAAATTTCAAAATTATTTTAAAAACTCGAATTTCAAAACTATTTTAAAAACTTAAATTTCAAAACTATTTTAAAAACTTAAATTTCAAAATTATTTTCAAAAACTTAAATTTCAAAATTATTTTAAAAACTCGAATTTCAAAATTATTTTTAAAAAAAACTTAAATTTCAAAGTTATACTTAAATTTCAAAGTTATTTTAAAAAACTTAAATTTCAAAATTATTTTCAAAAACTTAAATTTCAAAATTATTTTAAAAAACTCGAATTTCAAAGTTATTTTAAAAACTTAAATTTCAAAATTATTTTCAAAAACTTAAATTTCAAAATTATTTTAAAAACTCAAATTTCAAAATTATTTTAAAAACTCGAATTTCAAAATTATTTTAAAAAAAAACTTAAATTTCAAAGTTATTTTAAAAACTTAAATTTCAAAGTTATTTTAAAAACTTAAATTTCAAAGTTATTTTAAAAACTTAAATTTCAAAATTATTTTAAAAAACTCGAATTTCAAAATTATTTTAAAAACTCGAATTTCAAAATTATTTTAAAAACTCGAATTTCAAAACTATTTTAAAAACTTAAATTTCAAAACTATTTTAAAAACTTGAATTTCAAAACTATTTTAAAAACTTAAATTTCAAAACTATTTTAAAAACTTAAATTTCAAAATTATTTTAAAAACTCGAATTTCAAAATTATTTTAAAAACTCGAATTTCAAAGTTATTTTAAAAACTTAAATTTCAAAGTTATTTAAAAAAAAAAAACTTAAATTTCAAAATTATTTTCAAAAACTTAAATTTCAAAATTATTTTAAAAACTCGAATTTCAAAACCAAACTATAAAGAATATGTCTCTTAAAATAAATTAAATTTTAAAAAAAAAGAAAAAAAGGGACACGTAGCCCCCGAAGGCGCCTCCATCTAAGAGGAGGCGCCCTCAAGCAGCAGCGGGAAATTTCCCACCGCCCACTTAAGGCGCCTTAAGAAGCCCTTAAGGCGCCTCCGAAGGCGCCCTAAAGGGATCTTAAGGCGCCTTAAAACCTCCTTTTTGTCACGAACAGAAACATTTTCGTCTCTGTTCGTGTCTTGCCGCAAGCCGCCATTTCTGCGATTCCTCCCAACCAAGGCGCCTTCTACCCATTTTCTTCCCCTTCATTCCTAGCTATGCCTCCTAGGTACAATCTAAACCCTCTTAAAGTAATTTTTTTCCCTACATCCTTTGCTAGTTTTGCAATTTTTCGTGTATAATGTCAAAAACAGGAAACGTCGTATTGTGGATACCACACCAGCAAGGGCCCCTTCCACGGACCCGAGATTCCCCTCAGAACAGCATAGAATAGATTTCTCTAGGTTTACCTTTGAGTCAATCAAACCTAGATATATTGGTAGAGAGTTTTTATCCCAATATTATCAACCTACTATCCAAATGATAACCCACTATCAGTTAGATAAACTGGTTGATTGCACCACTACTGTCAACCAAGACCTATGTGCCCAGTTCTATCACAATCTTGAAAAGGTTGATGATAGAACTTATACCACCAGAGTAGGAGGTACTAACCTTCAGTTCACTCCATCACTACTTCGCACCAGCCTAGAGATTAGGGAGTCCGAGTGTACATTTTTATGTTATCCGAGTAGGACCTTACCCTTTGGTGCCCCCTATTCCCACATTACATTAGATGACATTTACATGCATTTTTTTGGAGAAGAGAGACCCTTAGGCCTGACTGAGTTCCGATCTACTCTTCTTCGAGTTCAGGACTATGCTATGTACAGAGTCCTGACAGCGTGCATACTACCCTTATCATCTCGAGATGTCTCGATGATGCGTCCGTCCCACTCGTTCTTTTTGTACGCCCTCACCCAGCGCCTGGACATAGACATAGCCCTCCATATGTTTCATAACATTATCCTTGCATCTAGCACAGTTACATCTGGAGTAGTTCATATGCCTTATTGTCATGTCTTGACTCAGATATTCTCCAACTCTAGGATTGACATTACTAGAGGGGTACTCATTCCACTTACCCTTTATGATGAGGTCGGTCAGCGTAGCCTTAGATTAGCAGGGGCAGAGGTCACTGTCGAGGGGATTCTGGCCTGGAAGGGCCGACCACCACCAGCCGCTCCAGAGGCCGAGGGCGCACCTGATGCAGATGAGGAGTGGCCTGATTTCTTGGCAGAGGACTTTTTCGCAGATCCTTCCACCTCTGTCGGACCCTCCTCTTCAGTCGGGCCGGCATCTTCAGCACCACTCTCTGTCGAGGATAGACTCACTCAACTTGAGATCCAATCCACACAGACACGGCGAGCTGTGTTAGACAGTCATCGTTTTCTTTGGACTATGCGATCTGAGATAGCTGCTGGTTTCGCATCTCTTCGAGGCGAGCTTCGGCGTCAGGGACAGCCTCAGCCACCACCTGAGCAGCACTTAGCCGATCCTCCAGCTGACGATCCTCCAGCTGATGATCCACCTGCTTGATTCTATCTTTTCACCTGCCTTGACATATTAGTGACATCTGGGATCTGTTACTCAGTTTTTGATGTATATCTTGGATGTTTTAAATTGATTAGACATGTTATTTTATGTATTATGTTCTATTTTTTTTCAAATTCTAGGAAAAACAGTTTTCAAAACTCCAATTTTTCCTAGATTTTAAAATTCTGGAATTATCCTAGGATTTCCCCCTAGATATCATGTTCCCCTAGAATTAAGCCAGAGCATCTCACAAGCACCTAGGTTTACCTTGATTGTGATTGACAAACATAGAACGGCGTGAGATGCATAGGGTATAGCCTGGACTCAAGAATTCTTATATCTGTGTATCAATATGAGTTTGGGCGTTAAATATGTAATAAACATTAATCAAGTTAAATTCTCCAGCTCTAGTTAAGTCTAGCTGGACCAAAATAATTTAACTTGACTAACCTAGTGAAAGCTACTGTCCTGTAGACAATCAGCAAGTAACTAAAGGTTAGACAGTTGGTAAAGAATACTCATTTTTTTTGTTAAGCATGTTTTGTTCTTCATGGCTCTGATACCTAGTAAATCAATCTAGTGAACATGACTTATGCTTGGACCTAAGGACCAACTAAACTTAACTAAATAAATAACCCTGTCCTAAAACTTAAACTAAGTTCCAATTGACCTTAACTTTCAAACCCTATTGAACATAGCTAACCTGTTGACCTTAATTGTGTACAACTCAATCAAATATCTATAATTGCCCATTTTTGAGTTATGGCAAAGGGGGAGAGTAGCAAAAGTAAAAATGTGAACATAAAATTCAAGTTAAAATTAAAAAATTAGGGAGGCAAAAGTTAAGGGGGAGCAAAAGTTAAGGGGGAGCATAAAGGGCAAACTTGCTTTAGTTACCTTGTTCATCTATACTTAGCATATTTGCCTGTGCTAAAAATGTCTATCTATTCGTTCATTTACTTACCTTTGAATTTGAGTTGCCATAATCAAAAAGGGGGAGATTGTTGGTGCGGGAAGCATCCGACGATCGAACTCGTGTTTTGATAATGGCAAAGAATTCAAAGTTAAGATGTTTTGTAGTCTAACAAGTCTACTTGAGAATTTCAGGAAAGTCCTAGCTGCAGTTAGGCAAAAGGTAAAACCCTAGGGAGTGGTAACCCTAGGTCATAGGGGGTGGTAACCCTATGCGGAAAGTCTTGGTAGGTCGATGTCTTCAGGCAAAAGTCCTAGGGGGCGGTAACCCTAGGTGGAAAGTCCTAGTGTCACGAACCAGGTGAAAGACTGGACTAGCCGGGGAAGCGGATGTCCAGCAGAAAGTCCGGAAGCATCGAGTGCTGAGCAAAAGTCCAGTCGATCTGGAGGATCGACTGGCAACAGGTAAAATCTCCTGAGTGGAGTAGGTGAGGACGCATTCCCCGTAGAGGGAACAGTAGGCGTCGGGTCGACCTAGGGTTTCCGGTCGGAAACCCGAAGTCAGACTTGGACAGTCCGGAGATTGTCTATACTTCATTTATCATGTTTATTGTGCTAACTTTGTGTTGCAGGATATTGTTTGGGACTAACGTATCTTGCAGGTGCAAAGGAGCAACCTAAAGCCTCGGATGAACAGTGTCCAAGGCGCCTCCATGGAGCTTGGAGGCGCCTCGGGTGCAAAAGCTGAGCTAGCTGCGAAAGTTCATCGAAGGCGCCTTGGAGGGAGTATAAGGCGCCTTGGAAGGCGCCTTGAGCAGGGTATAAGGCGCCTCCAAGGGATGAAGTTCGACCAGTTCAGATCTGATCCACGCGGAAGACTAGGCAGCATGGAGGCGCCTTGAACAACCTTCAAGGCGCCTTGAACACCCTTTATAAGGGGGTTTCAACCAGCATCTCAAATCATGAAGTTCTGAGCTTTCCTTCTTCAACGTGCTGCTAACAAAGTCATTCCGAAGTGCTGTTGCAACATTCCGACGACCCGGAGCTTCGTTTTTCTCTTCTTTAAGTTGTCGGTACAAAGTTACTCTAATTGCTGTTACATTTTGTAATCTGTAATTATTATCGAGCTTATAGTTGTTGCCCACCGGAAGCGATCAAGGATCGTGGGCCTTCGAGTAGGAGTCACCTTAGGCTCCGAACGAAGTAAATCCCTTTGTGTCTTTGTGTTTATTTTTCCGCTGCATTTTAATTACTCCGATAGTTTTCCGATAATCGAACAAATAGCCACGAGCGCTATTCACCCCCCTCTAGCGCGTCTCGATCCAACACATGAAACCAGTGCGTAGACATCATTATCTCTCCCGAGGATAGTGTCGTCAAGAATTATCCGCTTAGGACCTCCGGGGGTATACCTATTCTTTCAGCAAATATTATAGAGACAAACGAATGAGTTACCCCAGTATCAAATAACACAGTTACATATTGTCTAAAAATACGTATCTGACCTGTGACAACAGTAGAGGCGTTTGCTACTTCCTCTCTAGTAAGGGAGAAAACTCACACATTTGTAGAACTCGGTGGGGCCTCCAGTCTGCCTTGGCTAATATGAGGACCCTCCAACGCGGCCTGCATCTGGTGTAACTGTGCATGTTTGCCTCCATACTGAGCAGGGTGTGCTGGAGGTAGGTTGCTCTTGGTTGGGCAATACTTGGCCATATGCCCCTCTTGACCACACGTATAACAGGCACTAGTACCCTTGCTACAGATTTCAGGATGCATCTTTCCACACGTGAGACACGTAGCATACTTAGGCTGCTTGCTTACGGATCCTCCCTTTTTATTACTCCACTGCTTTCTCTTGGAGCTCTCCTTCCAGGTTGAACCTTGGCCCTGGGGGTTATGAGTGCCAGAACTCCCTTGACTTTTATTCTTAATCAGTACTGGCTTCTGTTGTTTGATGTTGTTCAGGTAATGCTCCATGATCAGGGCACTACTAATCAACTCTTCTGCAGTCTGCGGTCTGTTTATTCCGCCAGCTACATTCAGAGCTATCTCTGGCCTCAATATCTTGAGCATTAGCCTTACCCTTTCTCGTTCTGTGTTGACCAGTTCGGGGCATAGGTGAGCCAGCCTATTGAATTTCTTCACAGCTTCATCAACTGATAAACTTCCTTATCGGAATTCCATGAACTCATCGTAATGTTTGTTCATGACTCGCATATGAAAGAATTCTTCAAAGAACTCAGTCTCGAAGTTAGACCAGGTCATTTGATTCACTATTCTTTTCACCTTGACCCGTTCCCACCACATTCTTGCATCACCGGTGAGGCAGAAGGAAGCACACTTTATCTTTTCTACTTCTGGCCAGTCCAGCAACTCTATTATACTCTCTAGGGTTTTGAACCATGCTTGAGCATCCCACGGTTCGTTGGTGCCAGAGAAGTTCTCTGGTTTCAGTTTCTTCCACTGGATGAGATATGCTTCCTGCCTCACTACCCTTGCAGGGGCTGCAGGTGTAACTGATGGGACCTCGGCCACAATTGGTGCCACCACATTAGCTTTCGGTGGTACTACGGGAGGAGCTCATTGGTTAGCAGTCAGGGTGGCTATAACCTGCTGCTGTTCTGCCAATTGCCTCTACAACTGAGTTACTACTTCTAAAATATTGGTCGGTGGTGCAGACTTATTCGTCTCCGGTTGGGGTTCATTAACTCTTGGTTGTCTAGCCGGCCGTCCTCTAGCCATCTATATATTCATAAACCAACCGTTGAGACAATACGTCAGCCCATCATCATTATTCTCACTTGCAATTATTAACACTTTCATGTATAAGCATGCTCTCATTCTTACTTTCTATATTAGCACTTATTAGCACTATCAGGTATAAGCATGTTTAATCTTAACAATAGTTCTTACTAATCATAACAGAATTAAATGCATAAAAGTTGTGAGTGTTAGTTAGAGCCCTAGAGTCAATCATTTGATGATTGTTGTATGGACTCATTGTATCATATTCTTATGTATATAAAGACATTTGTTTTGATTATTATACTTATTTGTATTGGTGTCAAATAACTAAGTATAATAGCGTCCTTGAGTAGAAGGTATTTATCTATATCAATCGATTAGTTGAATTGATAGTGAGATGATATAGAGAACGCTACTCTTAATCATTCCTAGTCAAGTATTAACATTCAGGGACAATGTTAGTGCGATGAGACTAGCATGTAGGTCAACTCGATGACTTAATCTCACAAGTCATGGATATAGAGATATCGAGTTGGCACATGGGTATGCATTAGAGAATGTATACTGAATGACCCGCCATGAGAAAGTATCATGGATCGTTATATGAGTGTCATATACTTTCTCATGTGGCTATTAATATGACTATTAGTCCTTGGACCTGAAGTCACCATGGTTTCCTACATAAGGAGTTGCATACTTTGGCTTCGTCAAACATTGCCTGTAACTGGGTGGACTATAAAGGCGATTACTGGGTATGTAACAAATTGTGCGGAGAGATGTGAGTGATGTAGATGAGATCTATCCCTCCTATATAACGGGAGTGACATCGTTATTCTTGATAGAGTGAGACCACTAAGTGCATGGTCATGCCCAAATGAGTCAATATGAGATATTGAGCTCATTTGATTATAGTGAGTCTACTTGGAGTTCAAGATTTAGATTGATCAGAGGATGACAATGTCTATGCCTCAAATTGATTAATCTAGATGTCAAGGATAGAAGGACATTGTCATATATTGTGATGAGTCACAATTAGTAGTCACAAGGTGATGTTAGATCTCAACATTCTTGTAACTTGGGTAGTAATGATGTATTGCTAGATACCGCTCATTACTTATGCTTCTAAATGAGTTTAGGAGCATTACCAACGCTACAAGAACCTATAGGGTCACACACAAAGGGCAATTAGATGGAGATTATGTTCATATGATGAACCAAGAGGATTAGGTTCATGTGATGAACCAAATTGGATTAAGAGTAATTATAATTAAACTAATTGAGTTGGACTCAATTTGGTTCATGTGTTAAATGAGTCTAATTAGATTTGGATTCATTGAGTCAATTTAATTCAATGGATATAGATTTATTAAATTAAATTGGTCTGAATCAAATGGTTAGATTTGATCAACCATGGGAGAGAAGAGATCAAGTTTGACTTGACTTGAGAAGGGAAGATGAAAGGTCAAGTTTGACTTGACCAATGCCACCTCATTTGTGAGTTGGCATAGAGTAGGCCAATGATGATGTTCCACATCATCAAGGATAGTACATGTGTGCGCCGCCTCATGAGGGAGATCAAGAGTTGTGACTCTTGGTATTCCATGGAGTTTAAAAACCCCTCTTGAAGTGGTCGACCACTTTAAGTGTGAGTTACAATTTTTGTGCTCATTGACTCCTTCTTCCTCCTCTCATCTTCTTCTCTCCCTCTCCTCTACCTTGGCCGAAACCTTCAAGAGTGCTAGCACACTCTAAGGTTTTTTCTCCATTTGTTTGCTCGTGTGGACACACATAGAGGGGTGTTCACTTGACACCCTTGAGATCCAGCAAATTTTGGACGAGCGGGATAACCGAAGGGCTTCACATCAAAGGTATAACTTCTCTACCATGTAGATCTAGTGTAGATCTAGGATTAGAAAACATGTACATGAAAAATTTTAATCTTCGCACGGAACCGGTAGCATGAAACTTCGGGGTTTCCGCAACGCAAAAAGCGGTTTTTGCGGCCCGAAAGCCCCAACAGTGGTATCAGAGCCACGTGCGAAGCGTGTACTTGTTTTTATTTTAATTTTTATGAAAAATTATAGTTCTGTAAGTTTCTGTGATTTTATTAATTTTATGATTTTTAAGAGTATTTTTCTCGTAAAAGCGAAGCAACAAGTGTTTGAACACTTGTAGGCTTCGACTACCGAGAAACACCTTCCGTAATGGTAAGGTCTCGCCCAAAATATTTTGGGACAGCGGCTAAAGGCGCTGTAAGATCGTCGTGGGACACTCGTGAGACTCATTTTGAGAAAAGGGGCGCTGCCCCTAACCCCGCAAGGGGCATTGTCCTGCGATCACGCCCGAAAATCGCTAAACGGTAAGGTTGTAAATGAACCAAGCCGCTCGCGAGCTATTCGAAGCTCGATTCGATAAAAGCTCGTTTGAGCTCGTTTAATGAGGCTCGTTAAGATAAACAAATCAAGCACAAGCTTCGCAATATTCGGCTCGTTAGCTCGTGAACACGTTCGTTAAGCTCATTAAGCAACTTTTAAATAAAAATAATAATAGTTTTGATATTGAATTTATAGATTTTACACTCTACTTATGAAAAATATAGATAAATATATTAAATTTATTTATTAGAATAAAATTATAAATTTTAATAATAATATTATAATTTTCTCTAAATATATAATTTAGTTTTTAATGAATATTTTAATTTATGATTTATATTTATTAAGCTTGTTTAGGCTCGATAAAAGCTCGAATAAGCTCATGAGCCATGAATATATTCGTTAAATAAAGCTCGAGCTCGGCTCGATTATAAACGAGCCAACTCAAACATTCAAGAGTTCGGCTCGGCTCGGCTCGATTACACCCCTACTAAACGGGACCGCCGGGAAGTTGCGACTCATAAAATCGTAAAAATAGTAATAAAATCATAGAAATTTATATAAAATACATAATTTAGAATTATGTATGATTTGTGATGGTCATGGCCCAAAACCCCCAATTGGATTGGTTACATGTGTTGTAATTCATAATATGGTCTGCGCGCCATTTTTGTGTGATTGTGCGTGTTGTATATGTGATACGCGACCTGCGTGTCATGTCTTTCTATTTTATTTCCTGTTGTAAAATAGTTTAGACTCGAATGTAACTCGAGTTTCATCTTTGTAATGTACAAAATGGAGCTGTAGAAGGTCCACTCGAGGAGGAGTTACGAGGAGGGTGCGAGCAACACGTGGCGGTCAAAGGGAGGAGCTTGGAGAAGCTGTTGACCCTAGGTTGACCGTCCGATCTTCTCATTGGCTTAAGAAGATCGTAGTAGGGTCATGACCTAATCACAGTTTAATTAATTGCTTGTGTGTGTGTATGTGATGCATGCTAGAGTAGAGTAATTAATTAGTGCCTTGACGATTAGATTAGATCTTAATCACGTATATGATACACATCAACGATTAGATTAGATCTTAATCGCGTCAACTCAAAATGCCTACCATGCTGTGATACCCATCACTACCTCGATCACATGTTGTTGTTGAATCTGTCAAAGCAGAGCAACACATATTATCTTGGTAGGGTGCGGAGGGACAATCTTGGTCCCGCCTATCAACGCCTGGATGAGTACAAACTCAATCAGATTAAGTAAAACTAGTTAAACTCAATTGGATCGGGTTTAACTATAGGCATTTTCCAATGGTTAGTAGATAGGTCAAAATCACATTTATATTAACTCTTGGGCGATTTAGCCAAAGCTAACTCAAGTTTTAATATACATGCGGATCTTGGTCCTATAAACAAGAGTTGTATAGAGATGTAATTGGTAATTAGTTACCTACCGATCATACTAAGTCTTGGGCGATTTAGCCAAAGCTAACTCAAGGCGTAGTATGATGTAGATCTTGTCCCACAAGAATTATAGCTAGTTGGTTAGAATCTAGTGAGTGTGGTTTGACCACATCCATGACTCGATTCTACAAAAGTTCTATAATTCAGTGGGAGTATCGTTTAATTAAAGGCCTAATTAAATGATTAGTGGAATATGATATTTATTTTCTGCATTTTCTGTTGTAGATTGCCATGTCGTCAAACACAAACACCTTCTCCCTGCGTTCTGTCCTTGATAAGGACAAGCTCAATGGAGCTAACTTCCTGGACTGGTACAGGAACCTGAGAATTGTTCTCATTTAGGAAAGGAAACTGTACGTCCTGGAGACGCCCATTCCCGAGGCACCTCCTGTCACTGCCACGCGAGCTGACCGTGATGCTTATAAGAAGCATCAAGATGACGCATTAGATGTGTCCTGTCTCATGCTCGCGACCATGAACTCTGAGCTTCAGAAGCAACACGAGTTGATGGGTGCTTATGATATGGTTGAACATCTTCGTCAACTATATCAAGGACAAGCTAGGCACGAGAGATTCGAGATCTCTAAAGCACTGTTTCAGTGCAAGATGCAAGACGGGACTCCCGTAGGTCCATATGTACTCAAGATGATTGGGTACATAGAAAACCTACAGAGGTTGGGATTTCCCCTTAGCCAAGAGCTGGCCACTGACTTGATCTTGCAATCCTTGCCGGATAGTTACAATCAATTTGTTCTAAATTACAACATGAACAAAATTGATAAACCCCTGCCCGAGCTGCTAAGCATGTTAAGAACTGCTGAGCTCAACCTTAAGAAGGTTAAGCCCAACTCCATTTTGATGGTGCAAAGGCACAAAGGCAAGGGCAAGCCTAAAGGTAAGGGAAAGTCCCAAGCCAAGGGCAAAGGCAAGGCACTGAACCCCAAAGGAGGGGTTGCCAAGGATGCTACCTGCTTCCACTGCGGTCAGACCGGGCACTGGAAGAGGAATTGTAAAGTCTACCTGGAAGATCTTAAGAAGAAGAGAAGTGAGACTTCTACTTCATATATATATGTTATAGAAGTTAATCTCTCTATTTCTTCTTCATGGGTATTAGATATCGGATGTGCTTTTCACATTTGTACTAATGTGCAGGCGTAGAGAAATAGCAGGGCATTGACGAAAGGCGAGGTGGACCTACGAGTAGGCAATGGAGCACGGGTTGCTGCTGTTGCTGTAGGGACTTACTATCTATCTCTGCCCTCTGGGCTTGTACTAGAACTAGATGAATGTTGTTATGTGTCTGCTCTTACTAAGAACATAATTTCAGTTTCTTGTTTGGACAAGAAAGGTTTTTCATTTATAATAAAGAACAAATATTGTTCAGTTTATTTAAATAATATGTTCTATTGTAGTGCACCTCTGATGAACAGACTCTACATTCTAGACTTAGAGAACCCCATCTATAACATAAATACCAAGATGTTCAAATCAAATCAAATGAACCAAACCTATCTCTAGCATTGTCGCTTAGGTCATATAAATGACAAACGCTTATCCGAACTCCATAAAGATGGTTTGCTGGACTCATTTGATTTTGAATCATATGAGACATGTGAGTCATGCCTACTGGGCAAGATGACCAAAACTCTCTTTAGTTGACACAGTGAAAGAGAGACTGACTTGTTAGGACTTATACATAGTGATGTATGTGGCCCTTTCAATGTCACTACCAGAGGTGATTATAGGTACTTCATTACCTTTACTGATGACTTCAGTAGATATGGTTATGTGTATTTGATGACACATAAGTCAGAATCCTTTGAAAAGTTCAAAGAATTCAAGAATGAAGTACAAAACCAGCTTGGCAAGAGTATTAAGATACTTCGATCAGATCGAGGTGGTGAATACCTTAGCCATGAGTTTTATGACTATCTAGATGAGTGTGGGATTCTATCCTGACTCACTCCTCCTGGAACACCACAGTGGAATGGTGTATCTGAAAGAAGGAATCGTACCCTATTAGATATGGTACGGTCTATGATAAGTCACATTGATCTTCCTATCTCACTTTGGGGCTATGCTCTAGACACAGCAACCTTCATACTCAACCGTGTTCCATCCAAGGTTGTGATAAAGACACCATATTGGATTTGGACTGGGAGAGATGCTCAAGTGTTTTTATAAGGATTTAGGGTTGTGAGGCTTACGTTCGACGTCAAGTCTCAGATAAACTGGGACCCAAATCTGATAAGTGCTATTTTATAGGATATCCCAAGGAAACGAAAGGATATTACTTCTACATTCCCAATCAACACAAAGTAGTTGTGGCTAAGACTGGGGTTTTTCTAGAAAGGGACTTTGTTTCTAGGAAAACTAGTGGGAGTACGTTCAATCTTGAAAAAGTTCAGGATATGGACCATAGCACTGAAGCCTTGATGGAAGTTGAACTAGAACCACAAAGTGTTGTGGATGATGAGATTGTTCCACAAGGAGTTGAGGAACAACAATCAGTTCAAGTAGACATACCTTTTCGCATGTCTGATAGGATACGTTGTCAGCCTGAGAGATACTCATTTCTCTTGTCTGACCATGATGATGCTATGCTCATTGAGAATGAGCCTACCTCTTATCAGGAAGCTGTGATGAGACCAGATTCTGAGAAATGGCTAGAGGCCATGAGATCCGAAATGAAATCCATGTACACCAACCAAGTATGGACTTTGGTTGATCCACCTGAGGGGGTCAAACCCATTGGGTGTAAGTGGGTCTTTAAGAGAAAGACTGACATGGATGGACTTATATATAAGGGTCGTCTGGTAGCTAAAGGTTTCAAGCAAATTCATGGTATTGACTATGATGAAACCTTTTCTCCAGTAGCGATGTTTAAGTCCATTCGGATCATGCTTGCTATTGCAGCATACCACGATTATGAGATCTGATAGATGAATGTCAAAACCACGTTTCTGAATGGAAACTTGCTCAAGGATGTGTACATGGCACAACCTAAGGGTTTTGTAGATCCACAGCATACTGGCAGAGTATGCAAGCTGCATAAGTCCATTTATGGACTAAAGCAAGCTTCTCAGAGCTGGAATCTTCGATTCGATGATGCAATCAAATAGTTTGGTTTCATCAAGAATGAAGATGAACCTTGTGTCTACAAGAAGGTTATAGGGAATACAGTTGTCTTCCTTGTATTGTATGTGGATGACATACTACTCATTGGGAACGACATCCCTTTGCTGCAGTCTGTAAAGACTTGGCTAGAGAATTGTTTCTCAATAAAGGACTTAGGTGAAGCAGCCTGCATTCTAGGCATAAAGATCTATAGAGATAGATCTAAGAGATTGCTTGGCCTAAGTCAGAGTACATATATTGACAAGGTATTACTACGGTTTGCCATGCAGAACTCCAAGAAGGGATTTCTGTCGATGTCACATGGTGTGAGTCTTTCGAAGACTCAAAGTCCCTCTTCTAGAGAGGAGAGAGACCGCATGGATATGATCCCTTATGCCACAGCCATAGGATCTATCATGTACGCCATGCTATATACTCGTCCTGATGTTTCGTATGCTTTGAGCATGACGAGCAGATACCAGTCAGATCCAGGTGAAAGTCTCTGGATAGCGGTCAAGAATATTCTTAAGTACTTAAGAAGGACCAAAGAATATTTCTTGATATATGGAGGTGATGATGAGCTAGCTGTAAAGGGTTACAGTGATGCCAGCTTCCAAACTGACCAGGATGACTATAGATCGCAGTTTGGGTTCGTGTTTTGCTTGAATGGTGGTGCTGTGAGCTGGAAAAGTTTGAAGCAGGACACAGTTGCTGATTCTACAACAGAGGCCGAGTATATTGCTGCATCAGAAGCAGCAAAGGAGGCAGTTTGGATCCGCAAGTTCATTACTGAGCTTGGGATGATTCCTAGCATAGCAGATCCTATAGAGCTCTATTGTGACAACAATGGACCAATTGCACAGGCTAAGGAACCTCGCTCACACTAGCGGACCAAACACATACTACGGCGCTTCCATCTCATTCGAGAGATCATCGATAGAGGAGATGTGAAGATTTGCAGAGTACCCACAGAGGCTAACATCGTTGATCCCTTGACCAAGGCTTTGGCACAGAGAAAGCATGATGGTTATACTAGGTCATTGGGGCTTAGAGCCTACACTGATTGGCACTAGTGCTAGTGGGAGATTGTTAGTTAGAGCCCTAGAGCCAATCATTTGATGATTGTTGTATGGACTCATTGTATCATATTCCTATGTATATAAAGGCATTTGTTTTGGTTATTATACTTACTTGTATTGGTGCCAAATAACTAAGTATAATAGCGTCCTTGAGTAGAAGGTTCTTATCTATATCAATCGATTGGTTGAATTGATAGTGAGATGATATAGAGAGCACTACTCTTAATCATTCCTAGTCAAGTATTAACATTCAGGGACAATGTTAGTGCGATGAGACTAGTATGTAGGTCAACTCGATGACTTGATCTCACAAGTCATGAATATAGAGATATTAAGTTGACACATTGGTATACATTGGAGAATATATACTAAATGACCCGCCATGAGAAAGTATCATGGATCATTATATGAGTGTCATATACTTTCTCATGTGGCTATTAATATGACTATTAGTCCTTGAACCTGAAGTCACCATGATTCCCTACATAAGGAGTTGCATACTTTGGCTTCGTCAAACATTGCCCGTAACTGGGTGGACTATAAAGGCGATTACTGGGTATGTAACAAATTGTGCGGAGAGATGTGAGTGATGTAGATGAGATCTATCCCTCCTATATAACGGGAGTGACATCGTTATTCTTGATAGAGTGAGACCACTAAGTGCATGGTCATGCCCAAATGAGTCAATATGAGATATTGAGCTCATGTGATTATAGTGAGTCTACTTGGAGTTCAAGATTTAGATTGATCAGAGGATGACATCGTCTATGCTTTAAATTGATCAATCTAGATGTCAATGATAGAAGGGCATTGTCATATATTGTGATGAGTCACAATTAGTAGTCACAAGGTGATGTTGGATCTCAACATTCTTGTAACTTGGGTAGTAATGATGTGTTGTTAGATACCGCTCATTACTTATGCTTCTAAATGGGTTTAGGAGCATTGCCAACGTTACAAGAACCTATAGGGTCACACACAAAGGGCAATTAGATGGAGATTAGGTTCATATGATGAACCAAGAGGATTATGTTCATGTGATGAACCAAATTGGATTAAGAGTAATCCTAATTAAACTAATTAAGTTGGACTCAATTTGGTTCATGTGTTAAATGAGTCTAATTAGATTTGGATTCATTGAGTCAATTTAATTCAATGGATATAGATTCATTAAATTAAATTGGTCTGAATCAAATGGTTAGATTTGATCAACCATGGGAGAGAAAAGATCAAGTTTGACTTGACTTGAGAAGGGAAGATGAAAAGTCAAGTTTGACTTGACCAATGCCACCTCATTTGTGAGTTGGCATAGAGTGGGCCAATGATGACGTTCCACATCATCAAGGATAGTACATGTGTGTGCCACCTCATGATGGAGATCAAGAGTTGTGACTCTTGATATTCCATGGAGTTTAAAAACCCCTCTTGAAGTGGCCGGCCACTTTAAGTGTGAGTTACAATTTTTGTGCTCATTGACTCCTTCTTCTTCCTCCTCTCATCTTCTTCTCTCCCTCTCCTCCACCTTGGCCGAAACCTTCAAGAGTTCTAGCACACTCTAAGGTTTTTTCTCCATTTGTTTGCTCGTGTGGATACACATAGAGGGGTGTTCACTTGACACCCTTGAGATCCAGCAAATTTTGGAAGGGCTTCGCATCAAAGGTATAACTTCTCTACCATGTAGATCTAGTGTAGATCTAGGATTATAAAACATGTACACAAAAAATTTTAATCTTCGCACGGATCCGGTGGCATGGAAATTTGGGGTTTTCGCAACGCAAAAAGCGGTTTTTGCGGCCCGAAAGTCCCAACAGTGAGAAGGTACTTTCTTACTTAAAAGCTGTAGGGCCAATGCTTGATGTGTGTGTGACGAAAGGGTGGAACTTACTCTGATACCAAACTATAAAACCCGGCCTTCTAACCTTACCTTACAGGGCAAACGTTACTCTTTCTATATATCTTCAATTTTGGCATTCTTACACATTATGTACTGGTTAGTCCATAGATATACTCTAACTTATTTCGACTGGTAAGACATGACCTGGAGACAAGCAGAGGTGCACGGCCATGTGACTCGACACGGTCGTGTCTCCTTGGTCGAGGGGAAGAGGAACACGGCCGTGTGACTCCACACGGTCGTGTCCCCTTGGTCGAGGGGAAGAGGAGCACGACTATGTGACTCCACACGGTCGTGTCCCCTTGGCTGAGAGGAAGAGGAGCACGACCATGTAAATCCACACGACCGTTTCACCTTAGTCGAGAGGAAGAGGTGCACGGCCGTGTCACCCTGGCCAAGAGCAGGAAGTAGGGGGCCATGTAAATCCACACGGCCGTGACACAGGCCGTGTGGTGGTCACACCCCCCTACAAAAGGGTAGTTCTTCCCTTTTTGGGACCCTAGAGCTCCCCTCTTCGCACTCTTATGTTGTCAAGCTAACAACTTCATCCTAGGCAAATAGTGATCGTATTTCATATAGAGCGAAAAGGAGAAATTACTTTAATACTAAGTTCCGATATGTTCCATACAATAACAAGTTCCCGCTCTCCTTCCATTGTTCCGTCACACACACACAAACTACTGCGCCTGCTGCTTCCTCCTACTCGAGCTTTCCTTTCCCTTTATCTGCAGTATAAGGAAATGCAAATCTATAAGCGAGTGCTTAGTAAGTACCATCTACTCACAAAACATGCATTAAAATAGAATAGGCTTTTCGAATACTGCTTATGAAAACAGAACAATGGAAACATGCTTGGGGAAAATACAAACATGCACTTGATATTAATTCACACTAAAACGCATAATTCAGAAACATATGCATGACATGTATTTTTAAACAGGTTTATCATGCAAACATCAACTTAAAAATATGCTAGTAATGTAATGAAAACAGGAATCTTGGCATATTATAGAGTTCATCAATGCTGCACTTTATAACTCAGGTTCTCAACCTTAGGAAAACTTCTACTAAGACAACAACGAAGTTTGAAAACTTTATATTACATAACTAGTGAAAATAGTAAACAACTTGCTTTGGGCCCAGCATTGTACCACTTTGCGCGCATCCTTAATAAGATCCGAGGTAGCTAATCCCGAACCTATTAAGGTACTACTAGGCGATCTAGGGGCCTAGGGGCGATCTAGGAGCCCACCCATGGACTTGTATCCAGTACATGCCACTTTAAAGTAAAATACTTTCTTTTAAATATAGCTTTCTTATACTTTGCACTTACTTGTCATTTAACAAGCACCTTATGTGCGCTTAATCCCCCACACTTATAAGGAAGCATTTTAGGGCACTCGAATATGCTTCTTAGTCCCAAAATAAATGGGAAGCAATTCAAGATATGCTAATCATGCTCTTAATCCCAAAACTTAGAGGGTCATATCATGGCTTATATCTTCTTTAACATGCATATTTCTTAATCATGCATACAACCATACCAACCTACAATAAAGAGGTTCATACATGCATAATCGAAGCAACTTATACTGCAGGTGAGTAGTACTTACATCCTTTCGATAGATCTTACTATTATACGGTGTAGGGAAGATCAACCCTCTCTTGTATGCCTTGATCTCCAAGACGCCCTTCACGTGCATAAGAATCCTTGTGAAAACTCTCCTCTTAGATCCTTCCCTTGAAGAACTTAGATATTTGGAAACCCTAGTCCTAGATCTTGGCCGAAACCACCAAGAGAAAAGGGAGGATTCGGCTAGAGAGGAGAAGAAGAAGATGAAAAGCTAGGTTTTCATCTCTTCCATTCCCTTTTATACTAAGTGGAAGTTGAAACATCTCTCTACATATAATCTACATATAATGAATAGTTTTCTATTTCTAATGTGATGCTTTACCATCACCTAATGACTACTTAAACAAATCTTAAATCAAATGTCTAGGGTTCAAATCCTAGCCCGGGTCATTTATACATATATTTTTATTTCTTTTCTTTTCTTTTCTTCTATTTCTTTTTGCTCTTTTGGAGGAAAGGAAATTTACGGGTGTTACAAACCTTGACTCTCATCATCTCCGCCTGCCCTCTCTGATTGTCCCGGAGACGAGCCAGACTACAGATTGAATTGAACCCTCACCCTCTGAGGTAGCTTCCCCGAGTCCGACAATTGAGGGGAGATTCTTCGTGTGCTACCTGGCTGAACTCTGGCACCTCTCTAGTCTAATACATATATTTTTATTTCTTTTCTTTTCTTCTATTTCTTTTTGCTCTTTTTGGAGGAAAGGAAATTTACGGGTGTTACAAACCTTTACCAAACTTTTTTAAAGTAGTACTAGGTTTGGTAGTGGTCACCAGTATCCTCTAAGTAGGATTCCACAATCCCTCTTTTTCACCTTTGAGTTGATAAGAATTCTGATATGTTCTAATTCGAACTCCTATTCACCTCTGAGTTTGATAAAGATTCCGATATCTTCTAAATCGAACTCTTTACATGTCAATTTGCCACATACGAATCACCTTGCTAATAAAAAACTTTTACCTTTTTGTGCATCAAACATAAAACAAATAATATCATTGCCTTTTCCATAGGACAATTAAAAGATGCCTGAAGTTTTTGAGACATTGCCTTATCGACCTCTTTCTCCCAAGGTCATCAAATCACTTCCATTCACCTCTAGATGTGCTCATAAGGACCCAACACCTCTTAATTCCAATTACAAGAAGCAAAAAGGGGGGAAAAAATCTAACACCTCAAACCCCAATTACAAGAAACACGAAGGAAAATCCTGCACCTCATAATTCCAATTTCAAGAAATAAAAAGTAAAATCCAACACCTCATAATTCCAATTACAAAATATAAAAAGGAAAAATCCAACACCTCATAACTCCCATTTCCAGAAACACAAACGAAAAATCCAGCACCTCATAATCCCAATTACAAGAAACAAGAAGGAAAATTCAGCACCTCACAACTCCAATTACAAGAAATGAAAAGGATTGTTAAACTTCTCCATAACATCACAATACTAAAAAAAATATCATCAAGAATTCATATTCATAACACCTAAACATATATTATGATCCATATAGTGCAGAAAATAAAGTTTGAGACCTTATCTTAGCGTTTTAAGATGTGATAACCTGAACAAAGCGTAGGGGGCCAACATGAGATGATCGAGAAAACTTTTCTCCCAAAATTCTTCAACCTATGTACAAAATTTTTGAAAATGAAATTTGCATATGGATGATGGCTAAGAAACCTTAGGATAGGAGATGATCCTCTTTTTTTTCCCTCGAAACCCGCATGGAGCTAGGCTTGGATTATATAATTGTCATAGATTAGTTTAGGCCCATTAACTTAATAGTTAAATATTATTTACCCATGCCCGATAGCATATAATTATCAATACCTATTTAATAAGATCGAAACTCTAGTTTGTTTTTGAATTTGAAAATGAATTTCTAAAAATGTCAAGGAAATGATTAAAAACATATATATATCTATATATATCATATAGCCTACACATCCACCGTGGGTGACCTTCGTAGGTCAGATCATTTTCAGTGTGAGGTGTTAGGACCGCTGACGGCCGGCTAGTGGGGGGTGAATAGCCCCTGCACAAATCAAAACAAAAACCTTTCTTTGACAACTAACTTAATTAAAGAACACTTGCATAAGAAATGATAAAGAAATAAAAAAGATAGAGACACAGAAGTTTTTACTTGGTTATAACCGGGAAGGTTGTTAATCCAAGAAAGTAGAGTGCACTAATATCTCTTTCAGGCGGAGAAGCCTCTTTACAGCAATAATCGCACAAAAAGAAGAAGCTAAACGAAAACTAGAAGCGTACAAGTGTTGTTTCTCAAGATGCTTGTTGTATTTAGCTTCTTGGACCAAGGTTGTACTTATAACCTTAGTCAGGGTGCCTAGAAGGGTTTCAGGTGCCTGGAGGGGGATAAAACTTTATCCCCTTCGCAATGGATAGTGGTTAAACGCGATCCGGATAGAATCCTTCTCGCTAGCTGCGTCTTTTGCTCGGCTCCCTGCGCTCCTAAGTTCCTACACATTTAGACACAAGGTTAAACACAATAGGACCTAACATAACATGTTTGATCACATCAAAACTACCTTAGGGTACCAACAATCTCCCCCTTTTTGATGTGAGCAACCCAAGTTAAATTAAAATAAACAAATATAAAGTTAAAAAATTACAAGAATGCAATATAGTGCAAAAAAAAATCAAATTTAAAATTTTGAATTGAACTACCTCCCCCTAGACTTAATCTTCTTCCCTTCTCCCCCTTTGATCACATAAAAAAATGGGACACTAAAAAAAAACTAAGGGTTAATTTAAATAAGAGAGTTTTTAAAAAAATAATAATTTCCCAATAATTTTAAAAAAACTTATCAAATGTTTTGATAATTGTAAAAAAAGTTTGATATCACTTAGAAAAAAAATTGCAACATAAATAATTTAGAAACTTTAAGTTTTGCAAAAGGAATTTCTAAAATTTTCTAAGGAAAAAAAATTGAGAAATGTTGATAACTATGTAAAGCATTATCTAATCATTTATTCATTGTTTTATCAGTTAGTCGATTAAACATTTTATTTCGTTAATTGGCTTCTAGGCTGTGGCGAGGTACTAGACCTTCTTAGTTATTGGATCATCAACCACTTATAGACAAAGCCTCATAATGAAATTAAATATTGAATGTACTCTCTGAAAGTCCTAAGTCTAATTAAACTTTAATTTTGACAAGTCTTTGGAACCCAATATAGGTTCCTTCCAACCGGGTTAATTAGAAATTTCTTTGGTATATATTTCTGAGAATTTTTTCTAATTTATCCTTTGTGATAATAAAAATACCAATTTAGACCATTAAATTTTTTACTACTTGTATTATATGAGCATGCATGATTTTTTAAGTTCTTTATTTCTTTTTGCAAAATATCATTTTCTAATTTTATTTTGTCAAATTCTTCTAATTGACAAGATTTAGCTAGAATTAATTTCAACTCTTTATTTTCTTTTTCAAGTTTGCAACAATCTTTAGTTAATAATTTAACACATTTAAACAACTTACCAGGTGGAAGAGATCGTACCTGACTTACCTTGTCGATCTCGTTGTCCGTAGCTTCTCATGAACTGCTGCTTTCTTCTGTTGACACTCCCCCTTCATCGATGCTCATTTCTGACGAGCTTTCTTCATGTTCATCTTTTTGATGACTTGCCATCAATGCAAGTCCAGAAAAGGCTTCGACCTCTTATTCGGACGATGTTTCATCCCACGTCATCTTTAGGGTCTTGTATTTGTTCTTTTGAATGAGCTTCTTGTTCTTGCCTTTGTCCTTCTCGTTGATCTTTAACTTAGGGCAGTTGTCTTTAAGATACAATTCTTCATTGCAGTGGTAGCATTTGATCGTTCTTCTCTTTCTACCCTGTGGATGGTTAGATTTTTTAGATTTAAGTAACTTTTTAAAACGTCTTACCATCATTACCATTTCATCATCGTCGAGAGAGGACTCTAAATCTTGTCCGTCCATCTTTGCCTTAAGGGCAATGTCATGCTTCGGCTCCATTCATGAACTTCAAATGTTGAAAATAACTCTTCTAAGATAATAGATTCTAAATCCTTAGAGATATAGTAGGCATCTACTAATGATGCCCATTTCATATTTCTAGGGACCACATTAAGTGAAGGCGCTGGAATTCCGTTCTGTTTAAATTTCTCTGTACAAAATTGTACAAGTATAGAACTATTCCTAGCAACCCGCATGTTCGATCAGACATGTGTTTGATCAATCAAGCAAGTTCTTGACGGATCAAAGCACACCTTGATCGAAGTACAAGATCGTTGGCCTCTTGTGTTGGTATTCAAAATCAATACAAAGAAAACTCGACTAATTACGCAACGGAATTAAAGAACTAGTCGTACCTTTCTTTTGTAGCTAAAGACCTCTTAATCATCTACCGTATTCCTCTCCTCTTCTTGAATGTCGTATGGGTGACAATCTACCAAGTCAACACCACCCTCCTTCTCTTCTCGGTTTCCAAACCGCCGGCTACAAAAGGAGACTCTAGGATGGGGCACCTTCTGATCTTTTTCCTTCTTCTTTCCTCTTCTTCCTCTTCTTCTTGCCGCCGACCACCAATGGATTGCTAGGAAGGGGCGTCGTCCCTAGCTAGGAGAGGAAGGGGGAAAGGGGCACCGACCCTAAGCAAGGAGAAGGGGAAAAGGGGTGTCGACCCTAGAGGGAGAGAGAGGCGCCGCCGGCCACAAGCAAGGGAAATGAGAATTAGGAAAATTAGGTTTTAGAGGCCACCACCTACTCCTTTTTATAGGCTTGCCGTTGGTTACAAAGAAAGAAAAATTAACAGAATTCTGTTAAGAAAAAATCTCTCTTTCCATAACTAAGTTAAACCAAACCAAGTTAAACCAAGCCAAGTTAAGTTAAACCAAACCAAGTTAAGTTAAATCAAACCAAGTTAAGTTAAACCAAATCAAGTTAAGTTATGGGTGGATGCGGGGCTTTATATAGAGGCTACAACAGGGACCTAGAGGAGGAATTGGTTTAAGCCTCCTGATAAGCTTGGGCTTCCTGTGTTTGGCCCGAACACCCAACCCAAGTCCATCAATAATAACTTATACCACTAAAGGGTTATTATTGAACTACCGCACCAATCTCATATTACAATATGGGCTCCTTCTTATCATGAGTACATTAATCTCCCTGTGTTTAAGATATCATATGTCCGTTAATTAATTGAGTTACTGACAACTCAATTAATTAACATCTGATTCCAAGAGTAGTACCACTCAACTTTATTATCATGTCGGACTAAGTCCACCTGTAGGGTTTACATGATAATCCTTATGAGCTCCTCAAGGGGACATCATCAATCTAAATAATTAGGTCACAATTTTCTTCTATAATCAACAACACACCATATAAATAATACTATCTCCCAACTCATCGAGTCTATTGATTTAACGAATAAATCTCACCCATTGATAAGTTAAAGAAATAAATACTAAGTATATGTGCTTGTTATTATATAGGGATTATGAGGATTCACATCGATAATAACAGAGGTTCTGTTCTTTTATGTAGCCAGTACAAATTGAATAACCTCAAATGATCCTGCTCAATACACGCATAGTGTACTAGTGTAATTTTATAGTCAAGACAAACTAATACTAAATTACACTATAACCGTTCCAATGGTTTGCCCCAATTCATCTTGGTTGTGAGCTACTATTTATAATTTATAAGGAACCGATGACATAATCTTCTGTGTGGCACCACATACCATGTTATCTACAATATAAATTAAATGAACAACTGTATTGACATATATATAAATATAAAATGTAAACATTTGACCAAAATGATTCTCATTTCAAAATATTTCAAAATAGATGTTCATACAAAAGTTAGGCTTATAGTATACATCCCAACATTAAGAGCGTACCTTAGTGAATCTCGGTTGCTTACATTTTCTCTGAGATTCAAAATGACCCTGGAATTTCGTTCTGTTTAAATAACCTTGTACAAAAATTGTACAAGTACAGAACTATTCCTAGCAACCCACATGTTCGATCAGACATGCGTTTGATCAAACAAGCAAGTTCTTGACGGATCAAAGCACACCTTGATTGAAGTACAAGATCGTTGGCCTCTTGTGTTGGTATTCAAAATTGATACAAAGAAAACTTAAACTAATTACACAACGAAATTAAAGAACCAGTTGTACCTTTTCTTTGTAGCTAAAGACCTCTTGATCTTCTGTTGTATTCCTCTCCTCTTCTTGGACGTCGTGTGGGTGACGATCTACCAAGAAAACACCACCCTCCTTCTCTTCTCAGTTTCCAAACCGGCGGCTACAAAAGGAGGCTCTAGGATGGGGCACCTTCTAATCTTCTTCCTTCTCTTCTCTTCTTCCTCTTCTTCAAGTCGCCGCCCACTAAGGGAGAAGGGGCGCCGACCCTTAGCAATAGGTGAAGGGGTGCCAACCCTTAGCAATAGGTGAAGGGGTGTCGACCCTAAGCAAGAAGGAAGGGGGGAGGGGCGCCGGCCACAAGGAGGGAGGAGATGAGGGGCGCCGACCACAAGGGGAAGGATGTGTGCTGCCAACCCTAGGAGGAGAGAAGAGAATTGTGGGAAAAATTAGGTTTTAGGGGGAACCTCCTACTCCTTTTATAACCTTTACCGTCGGTTACAAAGAAAGAAAATTAACAAAATTCTGTTTAGAAAAAGTCTCCCTTTCTATAATCAAGTTAAACTAAACCAAGTTAAACCAAACCAAGTTATGGATGGGTGGATGCGAGGCTTTATATAGAGGCTACAACAGGGACCTATAGGAGGAATTGGTTTAGGCCTCCTGATGGGCTTGGGCTTCCTGTGTTTGGCCCAAACACCCAACCCAAGTCTATCAATAATAACTCATACCACTAAAGGGTTATTATTGAACTACCACACCAATCCCATATTACAATATGAGCTCCTTCTTATCATGAGTGCATTAAACTCCCTGTGTTTAAGATATCGTCTGTTCGTTAATTAATTGAGTTACTGACAACTCAATTAATTAGCATATGATTCCAAGAGTAGTACCACTCAACTTTATTATCATGCTGGACTAAGTCCACCTGCAGGGTTTACATGATAATCCTTATGAGTTCCTCAAAGGGACATCATCAACCTAAATAATTATGACACAGATTCCTTCTATAATCAACAACACACCATATAAATAATATTATCTCCCAACTCATTTGGCCTATTGATTTAACGAATAAATCTCACCCATTGATAAGTTAAAGAAATAAATACTAAGTATACATGCTTGTTATTATATAGGGATTAAGAGGACACACGTCCATAATAACAGAGGTTTTGTTCTTTTATGTAGTCAGTACAAATTGAACAACTTCAAATGGTCCTGCTCAATACACGCATAGCGTACTAGTATAATTTTATAGTCAAGACAAACTAATACCAAATTACACTACAACCGCTCCAATGGTTTGTCCCTATCCATCTTGGTTGTGAGCTACTATTTATAATTTATAAGGAATCGATAACATGGTCTAATGTGTGACACCACATATCATGTTATCTACAATATAAATTAAATGGACAACTCCATCGACATATATATAAATATAAAATATAAACATTTGACCAAAGTGATTCTCATTTTAAAATATTTCAAAACATATGTTCATACAAAAGCTAGGCTTATAGTATACATCCTAACACCACACACCATGTTATCTACAATATAAATTAAATAGACAACTGCATTGACATATATATAAATATAAAATGCAAATATTTGATCAAAATGATTCTCATTTCAAAATATTTCAAAATAGATGTTTATACAAAAGTTGGGCTTATAGTATACATCCTAACATTAAGAGAGTACCTTAGTGAATCTCGATTGCTTACATTTTCTTCAAGATTCGAAAGTCTGGCGATGAGCTCCTTGATCCTCGAGTGAAGGTGTGCAATGGTTTTATGTTCTTCTAATCGGAGGTTACTGATCTGGTTATGAAGTAAGTCCTGTCTTGTAAGTTTCGCCTCCGAGGTTCCTTCGTGAAGTTCCATAAATTTTTCCCAGAGCTCCTTGGCAGACTCGTAAGCTCCGATCCGGTTAACTTCTTGTGGCGGGAGGACGCTTAGCAGATGAAACTCTTCTTTGTCGTTTGCCATGAAATCAACTTATTTCTTCTTCGTCTATTGATACTTTTTCTTGCCTTCGGGCGCTTCAAAACCGAATTCTATTATTAATAATAAATCGAAGTCAATTTTGAAAAATACCTCCATTCTCTTTTTCCAGCTCGTGAACTTCCCCTTGAACTTTGATGGGTAGATGCTTGGTCTGGCCATCTCATGTGCTTTGTTCGGCGGTTAGTCCTCCTGAAGCGAACTTGGCTCTGATACCACTTGTTAGAACCGCTGACGACCGGCTAGAGGAGGGTGAATAGCCCCTGCACAAATCAAAACAAAAACCTTTCTCAGACAACTAACTTAATTAAAGAACACTTACATAAGAAATGATAAAGAAATCAAAAAGACAGAGGCACGGAAGTTTTTACTGGGTTACAATCGAGGAGGTTGTTAATCTAAGGGAGTAGAGTGCACTAATATCTCCTTCAGGCGGAGAAGCCGCTTTATAGCAATGATCGCACCAAAAGAAGCTAAATGAAAACTAGAAGTATACAAGTGTTGTTTCTCAATATGCTTGTTGTATTTAGCTTCTTGGACCAAGGCTGTATTTATAGCCTTGGTCGGGGCGCCTGCTCTGATTTCGCTCATCTCGGTCTGGGTCTTCTCCTCTGGTTCCTCTAGCTTGGGTGATCTTGGCCATCAGGAATAGGGCTCACCCGAATCCAACTTCCAGCCTTCTCGAGCAAGCTTCCGCTCCGGCTTCTCGTCCCTTGATCACATCAAAACTACCTTGGGGTACCAACATGAGGGACACCCACGGTGGGTGGCCATCATGGGTGTGCAAGGTAAAAGACCTTATATTATATATAGAGAGAAGTGATATCCTAAGAACCTTACACTGCACACTATGTGCACACCCAAAAATTAGATAAAATTTTATTGGCATAACCGGAAGCTTAAAAAAATTTAAAAAAAAACCACATGGTCGCGGACGATGTCCGCAGCAGAAAATTTCAAGATATATATACCGCGTTGTGAGTGACTGTGCAGGTTTTTACTTTTTTTAAAAAAAAAATTGTTAATTTTTTTTTAAGTTTGTCATTAAGTCTATAGTTTTACTTTTAGGATTACATATATATCTATCATGTGTGTCTCTCATAGAAAAAAAAACCACTGATTTTTTTATTTTTTGTTAACTCTCGGTTATATCAATAAGCTTTTGACTTTAGGATTTAGGGGTTAGATTATAGTATTAAGCACACAAAAAATAATTAAAATAGGAAAAAAAAAATTAGATGTACATGGGATAAGGTGTGCAGGATAAGTTATGCAAGGTATTAAAACTCTCTCTATATAAAGAGAAGAATGATGCCCTGCCCGACCTTATGTGAGTGATCGTGGATGGCATCTAATGTGGGCAATCTGATGTGGTCAATTTTTTTTTTTTTTATTTCTCTCGTCTGCATGCAAAACCTTTCTTTCTTTCCTCTCTCATCTGCTTACAACAACTTTTCTCTCTTTCCCCTAAAATTCTCTCTTCTCTCTCCTTTGATTGCATTCAATCATCACTGTGGAATTGATTTTTAAAAACCAACACCAAGGTAGTGTAGCTAATATAATGTTGTAACAGCTACTACACAGTAACTCTTACACGTTGTAGTACCTACTACATTGTAGCAGCTACTACACAATAACTGCTATACGTTGTAGCAGGTACCATGTAGTAGTCACTACAACATTATAGTAGCTACTACATTATAGCAGCTACTAACAGTAACTGCTACACGTTGTAGCTGATAGATCGGATGCGGGCGATAGAGGGGGGGGTGAATATCGCTTGCTTTAAAACTTTTATTTTTCTTTTAAATCAGAATTGTGCAGCGGAAAGTAAAAAAGGGAGACAGGTTCATTTACTTCGTTCGGGGCCTATCTCGACTCCTACTCGAAGGCTCGCGGTCCTTGACCGCACCGATGGGCAATCACTATAACCCTTCTTTTCAAAACCTTCGGAAAAAAGCAGATTGTACAGATACAAGAAATATAAGATAGTAACAACCCTACTATCTTATTTAATTTTAAGTGCAATAAAAAAAATTATACTGACAATAGTATGCGTAGGCTGTAGCTTGGTCGGTACTTCCGGACGGAGTGACTTGCTGAGCTGATGAAGATGTGTAGTACAATCGGTACGTGAAGAAGAGCTTTTGAGATGATCAGAAGTGTTGTACTTAACCCTTTCACTTCGAGCTCCTTTTATAAGTGCCTTTGGTGTTCGGTCGACCAATCCCACTATTCGGTCTACCGAACTCGTTCCCTTCCTTCCTGGCTGAAGTCTGAAGCTGGCTTGATCTTTCACAATAAATGATCATGAATGGTTGGGTCGACCGATCCCATTTTTTGGTCGACCGATCAGCTTCCTTCCCTATTCATCTTGATTCGCCCAGATCAACATTCAATGCACCATTAATGCTGATTGGTTCGGTCGACCGATCCATAGGTTCGGCCGACCGATCCGCTTCTTTTCCTTTTGCTGCTGATCGGTGTTGATGAACTAGTTGTGCAGAGTCATCATGGTTCGATCGACTGATCCTCTGATTCGATCGACTGATCAAGCTCTGATCGGACTGTACTCTATTTTGGTCTGAACTGATACCTACTTTGAGTTGACCTGGTTCGGTCGACCGATCCTCCTGTTCGGTCGATCGATCGGGTCAAACCTACAAAACAGTGTTAGATAATAATCCTGCAAAACAGAGATTATCACAGTAATATTATAATGCATGAGTAGTATAAAAGACAGTAGAACTGTCTTGATCTCAACTTGGAAACCTTCCCGGTTTCTTCAATTGGATCAGCGACCTTAGGTTGTTCCTTTCAGGAACCTGACTTCACTGTCGCTCCTCCAGTTGTTTACCTCAACTTACTTGCCAAACATGGTCCTCCAGACATGTTTGGACTTTTCCTGCTTAGTGTCTGATCGCCCAATCCACTAAGACTTTTCCTGCAATACTACATTAGCCAACAGTAATAATAGTAATACAGAATACAATGGTAAACCTAAACCTAGATTTATCGAGATCCACTGGTCCGGTCGACCGTGCGCGGTCGACCGGAAACCATCCGAACAACCTTGCTTGGAGTTCACTCCTCCAAGACTTCTCGTTACCTAAGGTTACCACCCCCTAGGGTTTTCTCAACCTGGCTTCACTCACCAGGACCTAAGGTTACCACCCCCTAGGGTTTTCTCAACCTAGCTTCACTCACCAAGACCTAAGGTTACCACCCCCTAGGATTTTCTCCACTTGGCTTCACTCACTAAGACTCAGTATTCGACTACCCAGGGATCAAGTCCTCCAGACCTATCCACCTGGCTTCCACGATATACCAAGATTTTTCCCCTTGCCTAGCCTACAACTAGGAATTCCCTTGATCAAGTTCTATACTTAAGCATACTTAAACATATTTGTCTAACATTAAAACCTTGGAGGTCGATTGCACCAACAGTAGCAACTATTACATTGTAGCATCTACTACATAGTAATTGATACTATAGAATAATTGTTACACGTTGTAGCAGCTAATGTATAATAACTGCTACAATGTTGTAACAGCTATTAAGTTGTAGCAGCTATTACACAGTAACTGTTACACATTATAATAGCTACTACTTTCTAGCAGGTACTACGTTGTAGTAAATACTACACAATAACTACTACTACACAATAACTGCGATACATTATACAACTACTAACTACTATCAGCAATTACTGTATAGTAGCTACTATAACATTATAGCAGCAGTAACTACTATACGTTATAGTAGCTAATGCGTTGTAGCAGCTACTACACAGTAATTGTTATATGCTATAACAGTTATTACGTTATAATAGCTACTACACAATAACTATTTCATGTTGTAACAGCTACTATGTTGTAACAACTACTAATCGTTACACGTTTGTAGCAGCTATACCACCTTAGTGTTGTTTTTTAAAAATCGGTACTATAATTATTGTTGCATGCAGTCAAAGGAGAGAGAAAAAATAATTTTAGAGAAAAGAGAGAAATGTTGTTACATGTAAATGAGAGAGGAAAGAGAAAAAATTATTGCATGCAGATGACAGAGATTAAAAAAATAGATTTTAGCCGTGTCAGATCACCCATGTTGAATGTCACCTATGATCACTCACAAAAGATTAGGCAGGATATCATTCCTATATATATAGTTCTGCTTTACAACGGACTATAGCTGTCGACTCGTGCATACTACAGTATCCAGGCGCTTGGATTCAATCCAAGCGTCTGGATTCAATTTTTTTTAAAAAAAAATCAACATTTTCTTAAAAATGAACATTATACCTCATGAGTATCTAAAATTTTTAAATTTGAACACAATAAACTAAGATAGAAGTCTAAACCCTAGAAAAAAATCTTATTGATTCAAATTCATTATAACTCTCCTAAATTTTAAAATTTTGAACTCTAAATACATATAATATACTTCGTGAGTATTTAAAAGTTTTAATTTTGAATACTATAACTCAAGAGGAAAAATCTTATTGACTTAAATCTATTATAACCCAGTTCCTAAATTCTAAAATTTTAAACTTTAAATATATATAATATATTTTAAAAAATAAATAAAAAATAACTTGATACGGTGCTGAGATGAGAAGGAAGGGCATTTTGGTCATTTGACATCAATAGGGTTTTCGTTTTAAGTGATGGTACTATTCACCAGAGAGGGGAGGTTCGGGCTTTTGTTTCCGCCGCCGCCTAGCACAAGGGGCAAGGTTTTGAGCTGCTGGCTCCGCATGGTTCGCCTCCGACGCTGACACCCCCTTTGTCTTCCCCGACGCTGACGCCCCCTTCGTCTTCTCCGATGCCAACGCCCCCTTCGCCATCTCCAGCACCGACGCCCCCTTTTGTCATCTCTGATGTCGACCAGATCTGAGCCCCTCTCGCCGCCTTTTGTTGGTTGCTACTCAGAATATTATACCGGTTCCCCTATACAAAAATTTTGTATAAGTCCTGAACTTTTCCTAACAACCTATTGTATTCTTTAGAAATTAAATTTGGAATCACAAACATAGCTTAATATTATTGATTCCAAATTCAACTTATCTATTCTTAGAGGTTTAGACTTGGATTGTAAACGATGCTTAACATTATTAATCCAAATCCACCCATGTTACAAATTCGATTAAATATTTATTTCAGAGATCGGCTTCCAGGTTAAACATGCCGAGGCACTAAGCCTTCTTGGGTATGGGATCATCCACCACTTTCTAGACAAAGCCTTTCAACGAAATTCAATATTTAATCTCCTTATAGTAACCCTAGGTTTAACCATTAAGAGCAATCAAATCACAAGATCGAAAAATAAAAGAAACACAAACTCGAATCATTAATTCGAAACCTAGAATCGTTAGCCTCTTGTGTTTGGTATTTCAAAATTCATACAAAGAAAACTAGTATGATGTGGAATAAAACTACTAGTTATACATTTCTTTATAAGCAACAACCTCTTGATCTTCTATTGTATTCCTCTTCTTTTCTTGGACGTCATGTGGGCTACGATCTACCAAGAAGAAAACCACCAAAGCCTTCCTTGCTTCCAAGTTTCGGCCACCACCACAATGCTCCAAGGGATGCTAGAAAACAATGCCTCCTTTCTCTACTTCTTCACCTCCAAGCTACCGGCCACCAAGAGCTCCACAAGAGATGATGCCGCCAGTCACAATGAAGAAGAGAAAGAGAAGAGGTAGGGTCGGGCACCAAGGATGGAGGAGAGGAACAATAGAATAAGTTGTGTTTTTTTCATGAAGGCACCCTCTCCCTCTCTTTTATATTCCTTGGTGAATCCAAAAAAGGAAAGTTTTATAACAAAAATAAAACTTCCTTTTATTCCTCTCTATGGTCGGCCACCATATGTTTAAACAAACAAGGAAAGATTTTAAACAAAAATTAAAATCTCTCTTTTATAAATCCCTTTTGTGGTTGGCTAAAAAAGAAATGTTTTATAATTTAAAATCTTTCTCTTTTAAATCCTTTTATGAATATCTATAAAAAATAAGATTTAAAAATAAAACTCATTTTATATCATGGTTACAAAAAGGAAAGTTTTGTCAAAAAATTAAAATCTTTCTTTCACATTATAGATAACTACAAATAAGGAAAGATATCTAATCTCTCTTTTAATCTTTGTAGAAAATCTATAAAAGGAAAGATTTTAAATTTTAAAATTCTCTTTTAAAACCATGTGGATGAAAACATAAAAGGAAAGATTTTATCAAAATTTTATTTTTAATAAAACCCTCTTCCCTTTTCATACTTGGTCGGCCCCTTGCTTGGGCACCAAGCAAGGCTTGACCGACCCTAGCCTTAGCTCCAAGCTTGGTTTGGCCGATCCCTTGCTTGGGCTCCAAGCAAGGATAGGGGCCGGCCCCTAGCATGGGCTAAGAGGCCAGGCTTTGGGTTGATATAAGGCTATATATAGGAGGTTACAATAGGGACCGAAAGGAGGAATTGTTTATGGTCTCCTGATGAACTTGAGCTTCCCGTGTTCGCCCCGAACACCCAACTCAAGTTCATCAATAATAACTCATACCACTAAAGAGCTATTATTGAACTACCGCACCAATCCCAAATTACATTTTGGGCTCCTTCTTATCGTGAGTGTGTTAGTCTCCCTGTGTTTAAGATATTGAATATCCACTAATTAAAAGAGTTACTGATAACTCACTTAATTAATATCTAGCTCCAAGAGTAGTACCACTTAACCTTATTGTCATGTCGGACTAAGTTCACCTACAGGGTTTACATGATAATCCTTATGAACTCCTCAAGGGGACATCATCAACCTAGATTACTAGAACATAGTTTCATTCTATAATCAACAACACACCATATAAATAATAGCATTTCCCAACTTATCGACCTATTGATTTATTGAACTAAATCGCACCATTTGATAAATTAAAGAAATAAATATTAAGTATATGTGCTTGTTATTATATCATGATTAAGAGTACATACTTCCATAATAACAGAGGTATTGCTCTTTTATATGGTCAGTATAAAAAGATACTATCTCAAATGGTCATGCTCAATACCCTCAGAGTGTACTAATGTAACTTTATAGTTAAGATAAACTAATATCAAATTACACTATGACTATTCCAATGGTTTGTTCCTATCCATCTTAGTCGTGAGCTACTATTTATAATTTATAAGGAACCGATAACATGATCTTCTGTGTGTGACACAATACACCATGCTATCTACAATATAAATTAATTGAACAACTACACTTACATATAAATGTAGACATTTGACCAATGTGATTCTTTATTTTAAAATAAATATTTACAAAAAACTAGACTTTTAGTATACACTCAAATAATCTCCTACTTATACTAAAAGACTATGTTGTCATAAACGCTGTCATACATCTGATTCTTATTCCTTTAACATGCCGATCAAAAGCTTTCGCCGGAAGGGCCTTAGTAAAAGGATCTGTCAGGTTATCTGTTGATGCAATCTTGGTAACAACAACTTCTCCTCACTTTACGATGTCTCGTATCAGGTGGTACTTGCGCTCTATGTGTTTACTCGCCTTATGGGCTCGTGGTTCCTTCGAGTTTACTACTGCACCGCTATTATCACAATAAATTATGATGATTTTGGGCAAACCAGGAATCACATCTAAGTTCATTAAGAAGTTCCTAAGCCATGCAGCTTCTTTGGTTGCCTCAGAGGCTGCCACATACTCAGCTTACATGGTTGAGTCTGAAATGCATTTCTGCTTAACACTCCTCCATGCAATGGCTCCACCTCCTAAAGTAAACACATAGCCTGATATAGACTTACTATTGTCCCTATCTGATTGGAAGTCAGAATCCGTGTAACCCATAGGGAGCAAATCATCTGCTTGGTAAACCAGCATATAATCTCTAGTCCTTCTCAGGTACTTTAATATATGCTTTACGACAGTCCAATGTCCATGTCCTAGATTACTTTGATATCTACTAACCATGCCCACGGTAAAATAGATATCCAGTCTCGTGCACAACATAACATACATT
Organism: Zingiber officinale; assembly: GCF_018446385.1. NCBI lineage: Eukaryota > Viridiplantae > Streptophyta > Magnoliopsida > Zingiberales > Zingiberaceae > Zingiber > Zingiber officinale. The sequence continues at coordinate 70,723,390 of NC_056000.1, forward strand.
AGTCTTCCTACTGCTGAAGCATAAGGAACTGCATTCATTTCGTCTATCTCTTTCGATGTCTTCGGAGACATCTCTTTAGATAAAGATACTCCATGTCTAAAAGGTAGAAAATCTTTCTTGGAGTCTTGCATGCTAAAATGAGCTAGGATTGTATCGATATATGAAGCTTGGGATAAGCACAACATTCTTTTCTTGCGATCCCTTATTACCTTGATCCTGAGAATATGTGCACATTCTCCCAAGTCCTTCATATCGAATTGCTTGGAGAACCATTACCTTACTTTCAACAACACTTTGATATTGTTTCCAACTAACAAAATGACATCTACATATAGCACAAGAAATACCACCACGTTTCCATCACACTTCTTGTATACACAAGACTCATCCGGACACTAAATAAATCCATACAACTGGATTACTTCAGTAAACCGGATGTTCTAAGACCTTGAAGCTTGCTTCAGTCCATAAATAGACCAATTTAGCTTACAAAATAGATGCTCTTTGCTCTTTGCTATGAACCCCTCTGGTTGCTTCATATGGATGTTCTCTTCAAGACTTCCGTTAAGGAAAGCTATCTTGACATCCATTTGTTAAACCTCATAATCCTTATGAGTGGCAATAGATAAGAGTATTCAGATAGACTTAAGCATAGCCACCGGCGAAAATGTTTCCTCATAATTGATTCCCTCTTTCTGAGTGTACCCCTTCACAACAAACCTTGCTTTGAAGGTTTCCATCTTCCCGTCTGTCCCTCTTTTCTTTTTGTAGATCCATTTACATCTAATAGCTTTTACACTATTTGATGGTTCTACTAGCTCCCAGACTTTGTTAGAATACATAGATTCAATTTCTGAATTCATTGCTCTTTACCAAGATGCTGCATCTTTATCTTGGAGTGCTTCGTCATATGTTCGGGGATTAGGTTCATGTTTACCTGAGATCAAGTCCGACGACTCTCCCAAAAATATGAATCTTTTAGGTTGCCTAACAACCCTCCCACTACGACGAGGTACTGTCTGTTGTTGTGTATCATTTGTGATACGCGTTGCAGTTTCTTGTGATATTTCATCTTGCACTGTTGGTACTAAAGTAGGCATGTCCTTTCTCATTTCTTCTAGAACAATTTCACCCATGGGCTTACGGTTTATGACATAATCTTTCTCTAAAAATCGAGCATTGGTACTAACAATGATCTTCTGATTTGTAGGATTATAAAACAAACCACCTTTTGTTCCTTTAGGATATCTCACAAACAGACAAACTTCTGTACGTGATTTCAACTTGTCAGCATCTCCCTTCAGCACATATGCTGAACTACCCCATATCCGAATATGATTCAGACTAGGCTTACGCCCATTCCACAATTTCATGGGAGTAAAGGGTACTGATTTAGAAGGTACCATATTCAGAATGTACATTGTTGTTTCCAGAGCATATCCCCAAAACGTATTTGGTAATTCTGAATAACTCATCATCGATCTAACCATTTCCATAAGAGTCTTATTCCTTCGTTCTGCCACACCATTATGTTGGGTTGTACCAGGTGCAGGCAATTGGGATTGAATCCCAGCCTTTGATAAGTAATTCCTAAACTCTCCAAAGAGGTATTTGCCATCACGATCAGACTGTAGTGTCTTGATACTTTTACAATGACGTTTCTCCACATCAGCTTTGTACTCTTTGAACTTATTAAAGCATTCAGACTTACGGCGCATCAAGTAAATGTACTCATATCTCGAATAATCATCTATAAAAGAGATAAAATATTCAAAACCACCTCTTGCCTGGATAGACATAGGACCACACAAATCAAAATGAACCAGTTCCAACACATCTTTGGCTCTATTCCCCTTAGCCTTAAAAGGTCTCTTGGTTATTTTACCTTCCAAGTAAGATTCGCAAGTTGGAAAGTTTTCCTACACTAATGAACCTAAGAGTCCATCAGCTATTAGTCTTTGAATCCTACTCAAGTTAATATGACCAAGCCTTAGATGCCAAAGATATGTTTGATTCATTTCCGAAGGTTCCTTTCTCTTATTAGAATTAGAAGATGTGCTATTAATTTTGATTTGTTGCTTTATAGGAGTTATTGGATTACAAATTGTCAACTAATGTACCAGAACAAATAATTACCCTATTTTTCTTAGCAACCACTTTTTCATCAAAAGAAACAGTATATTCATCCACAAACAGTTTAGAAATTGAAATTAAATTCCTTCTAAAAGTTGGTACATAAAGATAATTTCTCAAAACCAAAACTCTATTCCTATCGAATGATAAGTAGATGTCTCTCACTGCAACAGCCGCCACTTTCATAGCATTGCTTATGTAAATGGTTATCTCTCTCTCATATAGTCGTCGAGTTTCCTGGAACCCCTGCAATGTATTGCAGACATGATCAGTGGCTCCTGTATCTACACACTAGGTATTGGTAGATAACACCGCTAAACATGTTTCAACTACTAGAGAATAAGATATACCTTTATTGTTCTCTTTGCTTCGAAGACAGTCCGCCTTCCAATGTCCAGACTGCTTGCAGATGAAATACTTGCCCTTTATCTTCTTCACTCCAGCTTTAGGTCCAGTAGCTAGAGATCTATTCACCTTCTTTGCTGAGCCAGCCTGTTTCTTCTTCTTCTTGCCTTTCGACTTAGAAGTAGAAACATTTTCTGCAAAGTGAATCTGAGAACTATGACGAAATATACCTTCTGCTGCCTGAAGTTCTGTCAGAAGTTCCGCCAACGTATAAGCCCTTTTGTTCATGTTATAGTTCAGGCGAAACTGCTCAAAACTTCTGGGTAGCGTTTGGAGAATAATATCGATTTGGGTTTCCCCATCGATTTCAGCTCCAAGGATTTGTATTTCATTCAAATAAGCCATCATCTTTAGGATATGATCCCTTACGGGTGTCCCCTCTGACATGGTGGTTGTCATTAATTTTCTCTTTGCCTCTTGCCTAGCAACCCGATTCTGGTGTCCGAAGAGTTCCTTTAGATTGTTCATCATGTCATAGGAAATTGGCAAGTCCTGATGCTGATGTTGCAGTACATTTGACATTAAAGCCAAAATGTAACACCGCGCCATCTCATCTGCCTTGACTCATTTCCTATGATGCTCAATCTCCTCTTCACTAGAATCGTCGTTAGGCACATTAGGGCAGACCTCTAATAGTACAAACTTATAGCCTTCAGCAGTTAGGATAATATCCAGGTTTCTTTTCCAATCTATGTAATTGGGACCGTAAGTTTGTTCTCTTTCAGTATAATAGCCAGTGGGTTGAAAGTCATCCTAAGAATCACAAAATAAACTTTGGTCAAGACTCTAAATTTAGAATAATATTGATTCCTCAAACAATACTATTTAAATTTACCAATACCTCAAAACACCGTGAATTTTGCATACCACGTTAGTGTAGACGTATACAAATTCCAACATTTGTAAGAGGAGGTTTTACCCATTAATTTTATTCTTATCATCCTTACTTTATGACAAATAAAATTAATAGTTGGTATTCCTTTGGTCACACAAATAATAGCAGTAACTCCGTTAGAGAGAATGCTATTAAATGTGCCTAAGTGTATACCATTACTTGATACTTAGTCCATTAAATAGGATTGTGTCCCTTCAGTTGGAGAAGATCACACGCTCCTAAATAATTTCCTATAATCATCCATAAAGGAAGTTTGATCTAGTGATCTGCAAACAAACTCATCCGTTGTGGAGGGAGGCACTCAGAGCCAACACGCAAGTTTGTTGCATCACTTGCAAACCAGTAATGGAGACAGTGGAATTTAATTTCTAATCCCTCTCCCACTTAGTTATTTATGATGAGGATTTTATCATGCACACACACATCACAACAAATAAAGCAATAAATATGGAAAAATAATTTTCCAACTATTATGGCATTTTCCATCACTGTTCTTCGTGTGCTATCAACCCTAGCTGCTGCCATCTTTAGCCACCGCAATCGGGTTTAGTCGTTGCATCTATCTTGCTTCTTTTTCCGCTGCACCTCTGGTCCACAAATAGTACCATGCCTCGCAAGGATATGATCCGCCACAAAAATAGAATTTTACATATATCGATCCTATAATCCACGAAGGAATGTACATGTAATCTAGATCGAAACAAAAATGTAAAATCCTAAAACTAATACAGCTCCTGCTGTATTTAATACATACAATCATGCACACACATAAAATGCCCTCGACATGTCCGAGGGTCTAATCACACACAATCACATTAGGGCAATAATAGTTGGATCTAGGATGTCTGCAACCACAGAGTTAAATCTATTTGCACATCCTACTATTATCTTGCCTAAAATATGTATGGCATGTGCATAATTAAACTGAAAATCAAACACACAGAGGCAAACCCTAGCTCTGATACCAATTGTTGGTTGCTACTCAGAATATAGTACTGGTTCCCCTGTATAAAAATTTTGTACAAGTCCTGAACCTTTCCTAACAACCTATTGTGTTATTTAGAAATTAAATTTGGAATCGCAAACAGAACTTAACATTATTGATTCCAAATTCAACTTATCTGTTCTTAGAGGTTTAGACTTGGATTGCAAACGATGCTTAACATTATTAATCCAAATCCATCCATGTTATAAATTTGATTAAATATTTATTTTAGAGATCGGCTTTCAAGTTAAACATGACGAGGCACTAGGCCTTTTTGGGTATGGGATCATCCACCACTTCCTAGACAAAGTCTTTCAATGGAATTCAATATTTAATCTCCTTATAATAACCCTAGGTTTAACCATTAAGAATAATCAAATCACAAGATTGAAAAATAAAAGAAACACAAACTTGAATCATTAATTCGAAACCTAGAATTGTTAGCCTCTTGTGTTTGGTATTTCAAAATTCATACAAAGAAAACTAGTATGATGCGGAATAAAACTATTAGTTATACCTTTCTTTGTAACCAATAACCTCTTGATCTTCTATCGTATTCCTCTTCTTTTCTTGGGCGTAGTGTGGGCGACGATCTACCAAGAAGAAAACCACCAAAGCCTTCCTTGCTTCCAAGTTTCGACCACCACGACAATGCTCCGAGGGATGCTAGAAAACAATGTCTCCTTTCTCTACTTCTTCACCTCCAAGCTACGGGCCACCAAGAGCTCCACAAGAGATGATGTCGCCGGCCACAATGAAGAAGAGAAAGAGAAGAGGTAGGGCCGGCCACCAAGGATAGAGAAGAGGAAAAATAGAATAAGTTGTGTTTTTTTTCATGAAGGCACCCTCTCCTCCTCTTTTATATTCCTTGATGAATCCAAAAAAAGGAAAGTTTTATAACAAAAATAAAACTTCCTTTTATTCCTCTCTATGGTCGGCCACCATATGTTTAAACAAATAAGGAAAGATTTTAAACAAAAATTAAAATCTCTCTTTTATAAATTCCTTTTGTGGTTGACTATAAAAGGAATGTTTTATAATTTAAAATCTCTCTTTTTTAAATCCTTTTATGGATATCTATAAAAGATAAGATTTAAAAATAAAACTCCTTTTATATCATGGTTACAAAAAGGAAAGCTTTGTCAAAAAATTAAAATCTTTCTTTCACATTATAGATAACTACAAATAAGGAAAGATATTTAATCTCTCTTTTAAACCTTTATAGAAAATCTATAAAAGGAAAGATTTTAAAATTTAAAACTCTTTTGTAAAACCATGTGGATAAAAACATAAAAGGAAAGATTTTATCAAAATTTTATTTTTAATAAAACTCTCTTCCCTTTTCATACTTGGTCGGCCCCTTGCTTGGGCACCAAGCAAGGCTTGGCCGGCCATAGCTTTAGCTCCAAGCTTGGCTTGGCCGACCCCTTGCTTGGACTCCAAGCAAGGATAGGGGTTGACCCTTAGCATGAGCTAAGAGGCTAGGCTTTGGGTAGATATAAGGCTATATATAAAGGTTACAATAGGGACCGAGAGGAGAAATTAATTTTGGTCTCCCGATGAGCTTGAGCTTCCCGTGTTCACCCCGAACACCCAACTCAAGTTCATCAATAATATCTCATTCCACTAAAGAGTTATTATTGCACTACCGCACCAATCCCATATTACTATATGGGCACCTTCTTATCATGAGTGTGTTAGTCTCCCTGTGTTTAAGATATTGAATGTCCACTAACTAAATGAGTTACTGACAACTCACTTAATTAATATCTAACTCCAAAAGTAGTACCACTTAACCTTATCGTCATGTCGGACTAAGTCCACCTGCAGGGTTTACATGACAATCCTTATGAGCTCCTCAAGGGGGCATCATCAACTTAGATTACTAGAATATAGTTTCATTCTATAATCAACAACACACCATATAAATAATATTATTTCCCAACTTATCGGGCCTATTAATTTATTGAACTAAATCGCACCCTTTGATAAATTAAAGAAATAAATATTAAGTATATGTGCTTGTAATTATATCATAATTAAGAGTACATACTTCCATAATAACAGAGGTATTGTTCTTTTATATAGTCAGTATAAAAAGATACTACCTCAAATGGTCATGCTCAATACCCTCAGAGTGTACTAGTGTAACTTTATAGTTAAGATAAACTAATACCAAATTACACTACGACTATTTCAATGGTGTGTTCCTATCCATCTGAGTCGTGAGCTACTATTTATAATTTATAAGAGCATCCACATCAATTACCCTAAACTAAACTTTTACCTTAAATTTTACATTTTGCATTAAAAAAACATCTGCATCAGGTACTCTACTCATTCCCTAAATATACATTTTATGAATAGTAGTTCTTTAAATTTAGGGAATGGATTCCATTCCCTAAACATTAAAATACTATTTCTCTCTCCTCCCTCTAATAATAAAAAATTTCTCTCTCCTTCCTCTATTAATAAAAAATTTCTCTCTCCTCCATCTCTTTCCTCCATCTAATAATAAAAAATATGAAGGAAAGAGAAAAAATAATAAAAAATAAATATATGACAAATTATAAGGAAGCTGATGTATCATGTAGTGGAAAATAGATATCTAAATTTAATAAAGTAGTCTTTTTACCTTAAATTTTAGATTTTGGATGAGGATATTGATGTGGATGGTCTAAGGAACCGATAACATGATCTTCTGTGTGTGACACCACACATCATGTTATCTACAATATAAATTAATTGAACAACTACACTTGGCATATAAATGTAGACATTTGACCAATGTGATTCTTTATTTTAAAATAAATGTTTATAAAAAACTAGGCTTTTAGTATACACTCTAACACCTTTGTCCTAAGCCGGACGCCATCGCGTCCAGAGGCCAAGCACCTCTGCTCCCCTTTCTCCTCTTCGATCAGGGTTGCAGTCAGCCTCGAGCTTCTACCGTGGCCGACGCTGCCCTTCGCTCACACCGTCAACATAGGAGGGCGCCAGTGACGACGCACGCTAGCACCACATCTCTTCCGCGGGCCACGCCTTTGCCTCACTACCAGCACTGGTCGCCTCTGCTAGCCATCCCTTTCTCTCCATCATCTACAGCCAACTTCGGTGGCTTTACGACCGCTGTCTTCACTGCTTGCAACGCGGATTTGATCATTGTTGTGTGCCGACCATCGAGCCATTGTGTTTCCCTCTTCATACCGCCATTATGATTGTGGGGTGTTGGTTTTATCTAGCCTGCATGCCGTGTTTCGGCCTGCGAGCCACTATGGTAGTCCGGCCTAGGTGTCATTGTTATTTTTCATCCTACATGCCGCCTTTTGGACCCATGCTGCACTGGATTCCATGTCGTCACCCTAGATCCAGCTCCCCAGCTGATTCACATTCGTCTACCTTTTCAGGTCACGACGACTCGATCAACATCGCGACCAGCTCACCGATCCATTCAAGGGTGCCCCTCCCCCGGGGCCAGGGTATGTCACCGTATTCATCTTTTATTTTACTTTATTAGTCCACTATTTATTCGGTTGCTTATATATTTGTGGGACCTACCTCGAACATCGGGGTACTAGGGACCGGGGCAACATAGTCGCTGGCTACAGGTATTGTTGACTAGAGGACTTCGGATGAGTTGGTCAACATAGAAGACAGCTCACCATCCGGGTCATGGAGATGCGGTTAACATTCCAGACACATCACACCGACAATTCCGTCTTCTTAGATTCCCGACAGAAACATATTGGTGTCGTCTGTAGGAACTTCGCCTGATCTGAAACGTGAAGATGAACGACGCCGGAAAATTCTGTTATACTTATGACCTTGGTGGGTTTCGACGAGCATATCATATTCTCCTCACTCCATGTGTATTCGGGAGTCGAGGAATTGAGTCAAATCCTCTACTGGTTGGCAGGTCAGTTCTTCCATTATATTTTCTCTTTTGGTCATAGGATATACCATAGTTCCTCGATCGAAAACTCCCGTGTCGATCGGTCGGGATTATATTATAGTAGAGTCGCGGGCTCAATGTCGAAGACTCCCGTGCCGATCGGCCAGGATTATATTATGTTAGAGCCACGAGCTCAATGTCGAAGACTCCCGTGTTGGTCGGCCGGGATTATATTATATTAGAGTCGTGGGCTAAATGTTGAAGATTCCTGTGCCGATCGGTCGGGATTATATTATAGTAGAGTCGCGGGCTCAATGTTGAAGACTCTCATGCCGGTCGGTCGGGAATATATTATATTAGAGTCGCGGGCTCAATGTTGAAGACTCTCGTGTCGATCGGCCGGGATTATATTATAGTAGAGCCGCGGGGTCAATGTCAAAGACTCTCGTACCGATCGACCGGGATTATATTATATTAAAGTCGCGGGCTCAATGTTGAAGACTCCTGTGCCGACCGGCCTGGATTATATTATAGTGGAGCCGCGGACTCAATGTCAAAGACTCCCGTGCTGATCGGCCGGGATTATATTATGTTAGAGCCACGGGCTCAATGTTGAAGACTCCCGTGCCGGTCAGCTAGGATTATATTATATTAGAGTCGCGGGCTCAATGTCGAAGATTCCCATGCCGATTGATTGGGATTTATTATAGGAGAGTCGCGGACTCAATGTCGAAGACTCCCATGCCGGTCGGCCGGGATTATATTATATTAGAGCCGCGGGCTCAATGTTGAAGACTCCCGTGTCGATTGGTCGGGATTATATTATAGTAGAGTCGCGGGCTCAATGTCGAAGACTCCCGTACCGATCAGTCGGGATTATATTATAATAGAGCCGTGAGCTCAATGTCGAAGACTCCCGTACCGATCAGCCGGGATTATATTATATTAAAGTCACGTGCTCAAAGTCAAAGACTCCCAAGCCGATCGGCCAGGTTTGAGTTATATTAGAGTCATAGGCTCTAGAAGTCGAGCGACGACTATAAACCCTTGAGTCAGAGACTCCCGAGCCGATCGACCGGGTTTGAGTTATAATAGAACCACGAGACGTTAAACCCAGGTCTCCACCGATGGTCGAGCGGTGACCTTAAACCCGAGCCTTCATCAAATCATCGAGCGGCAACGTTAAACCCAAGTCTCCACCGACGGTCGAGCGGCGACCTTAAACCCGATTCTTCATCAAATCGTCGAGCGTCGACGTTAAACCCAGGTCTCCACCAACGGTCGAGCGGCGACCTTAAACCCGAGCCTTCATCAAATCGTCAAGCAACAACGTTAAACCCAAGTCTCCATCGACGGTCTAGCGGCGACCTTAAACCCGAGCCTTCATCAAATTGTCGAGCGGCGACGTTAAACTCAGGTCTCCATCGACGGTCGAGCGGCGACCTTAAACCTGAGCCTTCATCAAATCGTCGAGCGGCGACGTTAAACCCAGGTCTCCACTGACGATCGAGCGACGACCTTAAACCCAAGCCTTCATCAAATTGTCGAGCGGCGACGTTAAATCCAGGTCTCCACCAACCATCGAGCGGCGACGTTAAACCCCTATCTCCCCTGTTTGGGGTGGAGCGGGCTTCACTGGTCTCGGACCAGCATATCATATTTCTTCATCTCCCCCCGTTCGGGGTCGAGTGATCTTCACTGGTCTCGGACCAGCTCATCAGATCTCATATCTCCCCCATTTGGGGTCGAGCGATCTTCACTGGTCGCAGACCAGCGTATCAGATCTCCTATCTCCCCCGTTTAGGGTCGAGCGATCTTCACTTGACTCGTACCAGCATATCATATTTCTTTATCTCCCTCGTTCGGGGTTGAGTGATCTTTACTGGTCTCAGACCAACTCATCATATCTCATATCTCCCCCGTTCGGGGTCGAGCTATCTTCACTGGTCGCAGACCAACATATCGGATATCCTATCTCCCCCTTTCGGGGTCCAGCGGTCTTCACTGGTCACAGATCAGCATATCGGATCTCCTATCTCCCCCATTCGGGGTCGAGCGGTCTTCACTGGTCGCAGACCAACATATTGGATCTCCTATCTCTTCCGTTCGAGGTCGAGCGGTCTTCACTAGTCGCAGACTAGCATATCATATTTCTTTATCTCCCCCATTCGGGGTCGAGTGATCTTCACTGGTCGCGGACCAGCTCATCAGATCTCATATCTCCCCCGTTCGAGGTCGAGTGGTCTTCACTGGTCGCAGACCAGCATATTGGATCTCCTATCTCTCCCGTTCGGGGTCGAGCGGTCTTCACTGGTCTCGGACCAGCATATCATATTTCATTATCTCCTCCGTTCGGGGTCGAGTGATCTTCACTGGTCTCGGACCAGCTCATCGGATCTCATATCTCCCCCGTTCGAGGTCGAGAGATCTTCATTGGTCATGGAGCATATCAAAGTAGCTTATCTCCCCCATTCGGGGTCGAGCTATCTCCAATGGTCGCGAACAAGAGTATCTCCACTGGTTTCGGGCCAGAATATCTCATAGGCTCTGCTCCCGCTTAGCTCACAACTTTCGCTTCCGTGCTTCTTCGATTCCCGGGCTACACCTCCGTTCAGCTCACGGGCGATGCACGCGCTCGGCTAACAACTTTTGCTTACGTGTGCTTTCGATTCATGGGCTATACTCCTGTCCAGTTCACAGGCGATGCGCTCGCTTGACTCACGACTTCCGTTTTCGTGTGCATGTGATTTTGCGGGCTATGCTTCCGCTCCGTTTTTTAGCTCCACTTCTGCCCAGCATTGCCTCATCGCTCGTTCGATATTTGGCTGGGCACTCACTTGGCATTCACCCGATAGCTTGCGTGGCATCCGCTCGGCACTATTTTTCGCCGCTCGGTCGACACATTTTTCTCGCCACTCTACCAAGCGTGCGTCATTCAGTCAGCACTTGCGAAGTCGTCCGACCGGTATCGCTCAGCCGCCCGTTCGGCCACACACTTAAACTACTTGGTCGAATGCTCGACATTCTCTCGATGGTCTGGTTAGCATCTTACGGTCGACTGGCCGATACTTTCTCGGTCACCCACTCGGCATCGCCCGCTCGTTCGTTCCGTCTGCTCAGCATCCCGCGTGCCGCTCGATCGACTATCATTTTATTCGCTGTTTGCTCGGGATTGGTTCGGTTATCAACCTGGTCCGCTCGACACCGTTACCATCTCATGCGACACCATTACTATAGTGACCGCTCACGTGGCATTATACGATGGGTTTAGCGACTTGACTCTGTTATCGAGAGTGATTCAACCTTTGTGATAGACTGTTCAGTCAGTCAGACTCGCGCCTCCTTCGACTAGACTTGAAGGGGAGGCTTGTGATACGCTGTTGAGATGAGAAGAAAGGACATTTTGGTCATTTAACATCAATAGGGTTTTGGTTTTAAGTGATGGTACTGTTCACCAGAGAGGGGAGGTTCGGGCTTTTGTTTCCGCCATCGCCTAGCACAAGGGGCGAGGTTTTGAGCTGCTGCCTCCGCATGGTTCGCCTCTGACGCTGACGCCCCCTTTGTCTTCTTCGACGTCGACGCCCCCTTCGTCTTCTCCGAGGCCAACGCCCCCTTCGCCATCTCCAGCACCGACGCCCCCTTTTGTCGTCTCCGATGCCGGCCAGATCTGAGCCCCTCTCGCTGCCTTCGTCCTAAGTCGGATGCCATCGCGCCCAGAGGCCAAGCTGTTGGTTAGTCTTAAGAAAATCGTACCGGTTCCACTGTACAAAAATTTTTTGTACAAGTGTTGAACCTTTCCTTAAATAACCTATTGTGTTCTTTAAAAGTTAAATTAGGAATCGCAGACGGAACTTAACATCATTGATTCCAAATTTAACTTATCTGTTCTTAATGGTTTAGATTTGAATCGCAAGCGGAACTTAACACTATTGATTCAAATCTACCTAAGTTATTAATTCCATAAATATTAATTTCCAAAATTGGCTTCCAGGACTGCATGGCGAGGCATATGACCTTCTTGGATATGGGAGCAACCACCACCGCCTAGGCAAAGCCTTTTAAGGAAAGCTAATATTTATTTCCTTAAATAACTCTAGGTTAACCAAAAAGAACAATCGAATCACAAATTCGAAAAAGAAGAAAACACAAACTCGAAAAACTATTTCGAAAACTCTAGAATCATATACCTCTTGTGTTTGGTATTTCCAAAAATAACAATACAAAGAAAACTAGTATGATGCGGAAAACAATTACTAGTTATACCTTTCTTTGTAAGCAAAAATAACCTCTTGATCTTCTACCGTATTCCTCTTCTAACCTCGGACGTTGTGTGGGCAACGATCTTTCGAGACGAGAACCACCAAGCACCTTCTTCTTCCTTCTAGGTTTCGGCCACCACCACCAAGCTCCAAGGGATGCAAGAAACAAAATCTCCTTTCTCTCCTTCTTCTCCTATCTAGAACCGGCCACCATCAAGAGCACCAAGAGGGGTTGCCGCCGGCCACAAGAAGAAGAGAAGAGGGAGAAGCTAGGGTCGGCCACCAAGGAGGAAAAGAGAGGAGAAGAATAATAGAGTCGTTCACCATGAAGGCACCTCTACCCCTTCTTTTATAATCCTTGGTCTTGGCAAATAAAGAAATTTAAATAAAAAACTTCCTTAATTCTTTTGCCATGAAAAGAAAAATTTATTTAATTAAAAATAATTTTCTCTTCTCAATATACATGGTCGGCCACTTATTTCCCCAAAACAAGGAGAGTTTTAATTAAAACAAAATTTAAAATTTCCTAATTTGTCTCCGGAAATTTATAAAAAATTTCTCCAATAATTTTTCCCTTCGTGGTGGTTTATAAAAAGGAAATTTTATAAATTAAAATCTTTCTTTTAAACATGTGGATAAAAAGAAAGTTATCTCTGAAAATTAAAATCTCTTTTAATCTACAAATAAGGAAAGATATCAAATCTTTTTTTAATCTTTTGTAGAAACTTATAAAGGAGAATATTTAATTTTTAAACTCTCTTTTAAATCATGAACATGTTTAAAAAGAAAAGTTTTCTCAAAATTAAAATCTACCTTTCAATCTACAAATAAGGAAAGATTTCAAATCTTTTCTTAATCTTTTGTAGAAAGCTATATAAGGAAAGATTTAAATTTTAAAATCTCTTTTAAAACTATGATATCCACATAAGAAATAATTTTAACAAAAAACCTTTTTAATATGATGTGGTCGGCCACCTAAGCTTGGGCTCCAAACTATTGGCCGGCCACCTTAAGGCTCAACCTTTAGGCTTGGTCGGCCCTAAGCCTGAGCTTCAAGCTTGGCTTGGTCGGCCCCTATTGGTTGGGTAAAAGGTGGGTATGTGGTGGGTATAAATCTCTATATACAAGAGGCTACGATAGGGACCGAGAGGAGGAATTGGTTTTGGTCTCTCGATGAAATTAAGCATCCCGTGTTCACCCCGAACACATAACTTAATTTCATCAATAATAATTCATTCCACTAAAGAACTATTATTGAACTACCGCACCAATCCCAAATTACATTTTGGGCTCCTTCTTATTATGAGTGTGTTAGTCTCCCTATGTTTAAGATAATGAATGTCCACTAATTAAATAAGTTACTGACAACTCACTTAATTAATATCTTAGTCCAAGAGTAGTACCACTCAACCTTATTGTCATGTCGGACTAAGTCCACTTGCAGGGTTTAACATGACAATCCTTATGAGCTCCTCTTGGGGTCATTCTCAACCTAGATTACTAGGACACAGATTCCTTCTATAATCAACAACACACACTATAAGTGATATCATTTCCCAACTTATTGGACTTATTGATTTATCGAACTAAATATCACTCATTGATAAATTAAAGAAATAAATATCAAATATATGTGCTTGTTATTATATTAGGATTAAGAGCACACACTTCCATAATAACTAAGGTCTAGTTCTTTTATCAAGTCAGTATAAAAAGAACTTACCTAAAATGGTCCTACTCAATACACTTAGAGTGTACTAGTGTAATTTATTAGTCAAGATAAACTATTACCTAATTACACTACGACTATTCCAATGGTTTGTTCCTTTCCATCTTAGTCGTGAGCAACTGTTTATAATTTATAAAGAACTGATAACATGATCTTCTGTGTGTGACACCACACACCATGTTATCTACAATATAAATTAATTTAACAACTACATTTATCATAAATGTAGATATTTGACCAATGTGATTCTTATTTCTAAATAAATGTTTATACTAAAAGCTAGGCTTTTAGTATACACTCTAACACAAGCGCCTCTACTCCCCTTTCTCCTCTTCGATCAGGGTTGTAGCCAGCCTCGAGCTTCTACCTTGGCCGACGCTGCCCTTCGCTCACACCGTCGACATACGAGGGTGCCGGCGATGACGCACGCGAGCACCACATCTCTTTCGTGGGTCACGCCTTTGCCTCGCTACCAGCACTGGCCGCCTCTGCCAGCCATCCCTTTCTCTCCATCGTCTATAGCCAACTTCGATGGCTTTACCGTCGTTGTCTTCACTGCTTGCAACGTAGATTTGATCATTGTTGTGGGTCGGCCATCGAGCCGTTGTGTTTCCCTCTTCGTACCTCTATTATGATTGTGGGGTGTTGGTTTTATCCGGCCTGTGTGTCGTGTTCCGGCCTGCGAGCCGCTGTGGTAGTCCGGCCTAGGTGTCGTTGTTATTTTTCGGCCTATATGCCGCCTTTTGGACCCATGCTGCAGCGAATTCCGTGTCGTTGCCCTAGATCCGGCCCCCTAGTTGATTCACATTCATCTACCTTTTCGGGTCACGACGACTCGATTAGCATCGCGACTAGCTCACCAATCCATCCGAGGGTGCCCCTCCGGGGTCAGGGTATGTCACCGTATTCATTTTTTATTTTACTTTATTAGTCCACTATTTATTCGGCTACTTATATATTCATGAGACCCACCTCGAGCATCGGGGTACTAGGAATCGGGGCAACCCGGTCGCTGGCTACATGTACTGTTGACCAGAGGACTTCGGACGACTTGATCAATACAGAAGACAGTTCACCATCCGAGTCATGGAGATACGGTTAACATTTCAGACATGTCACATCGATAGTTCCATCTTTTCAGATTCCTGATAGAATTATAACTTATTGAATTCAGGACTATATATATATATTTTTTCAGATTCCGATCTCCATTGGGAAGCTCTTCCTACTATTGAAGATCAATTAAAGCATTGGAGAGCATCAGTACAAGGAACTAATTGGGCTTGGGATCGCTTGACAGATCCAGATAATTACTTCCTAATAGGAGAAACTTATACTGAGAAGATCTATTGGCCAAAAGATATGGGGACTAGATTCCTCCCTTTCTCCTTCAAAACACAGCATACGACATTGCTTCAACATTATAAAAGAAAAACTGAAAGATACTGTCAGAAGAGACTAGCCAGCTCTGTTCTCTCTGCTAGAGCATATAGAGCAGCACTCAACAGAAGTATGCAGTCAGACTTAGCCGGAAGTTCACAAACTCCCTCTCTGGATCTTACCAGTGACAATAATCTCGACAACTTAATGGAGACTTAATAACGTCATCCATGACGTCCTCTCCCATAAACACAACACTACAAGAACATCTACCAAAAACGTCATTCATGACGTTTTTTCTGCCACCTAGCCATTATGTCCACCCACCTAAAAAGAAGTCATCTGTCCTCTCAACTAAACCCTTCTTTTGCCAGGCCCCCTTTCCATTTCTTAGAGCTTTCCACTTGTCCTTCGCCAAGCTTTCTCTTTCCAAGCCCCTCTCTTTCTCTGCTTTCCTTCTCCTCCAAGAAAAGCTCTCTCCTCCTCCTATAAAAGGACCCAAAAACTCTCTTGCTGAGGCATCCATTTCCCCCCACTGCACTCACTACTGTCCATACTCTTCCGCTGTTCTTCAAGTTTGCGCAAGTGTGTTTGTAAGTTCTCTCTGTTAAGTTATGTAAAAATTCGGTACTTTTATGTAATATATGTTGTCTTCTATGTAAGCTATCTTTATGTAAAAATTTTATGTAACTCTCTGTAAAAACTCTCTATTAAATAAGATCTATGCTTGTTGCTTGTTTTATACTGATAATCTAAGTTTCTGTCTCTTTCGTCTTGGTTCTTTTCCTCAGTCCTTGTCTTAGTAACCGATAGGTGAACAGTAACTGTATCAGGAATAACCAAAATCATATAAGACCTGTGCAGGCTAAGTAAGAAGGGTAGCAACCCAAAAACTTACGCATAAGCCGGGGCACTGATTGAAAGGTGAGGTCCTGAACAGGTGAGGCTCCCTGGAAAACAAACAAGAAAAGAAAGCAGTTTAGTTCAAAAAAAAAAAAAGAGTAAAAATTTAAAAAGTCAATATATTTAACCATACCATCACGGTATTGTGACTATCTACTTTATTTCTGCACTTCACTATAACTGTATTTTTTTTACTATTTACTGTTTACTATTTACTGTTTACTATTTACTGTTAACTATTACTGTTTTACAATTACTGTTTACTGTCAAGTTATTTTTGTTTACTGTTAATCTACTTCTGTTATTATTTACTGTTAATCTACTTTATTTCTGTTAAAAAAAAAAAAATTTGGTATCAGAGCCTCAAGACCCTTTAGGACCCTATAATTTATGAACAAACTACAATTTAGAAACACTCATTACGAAGAAGCTATTGAGTTTTCCCAACAATTTGCTAAAAGTAAAGAAACTGGTTACAGTAACGTCTCACTAGTAAATCAAGGCGACCAAGTACTAGTACAACAAAATAACACCATACTAGCACTACTTACTTCTTTACATTATCGGCTTACGGTATTAGAAACTCAACTACTTACTCTAGAAAATCATATCTATAAAGATACTCACACAAATAATCTAAAAGAAACTCTTGAAAGTATTAACAAAGACCTTAGTAAATTGTCTTTAGGAAAAACAGTTATCCGACAACAACCTACTACTTATAAATTTCTTACTTATAAGACTCAAGATATCATTTCAAATGGATCTACAAACAAAGAAACAAACTGAAAGTTTTTCTGGTTTATCACAAACTTTAAGACAACCAAATAAAAACTTATCCATAATACCCAGGAGGTCCTCAACAAATATTGCCACTTATCAATTAGAAGAACTTATAGACATAGAACAAAATTTAGACACTTTTTCTAACGAACAATTAAATACCTTAAACCCAAAAAGAATATATAATCAAGGACTATTGTCCTTCTCGACATCACTTTATAGACATCACAGAACACAACCACTTCATCTACCAGATGGAGGTGAAGAAAGATTTACACTCATGACAGAAGAATCGGCAAGAACACTTTTACAAAGAAAACATCACTACATACATCTAGGATTAATAGTATTTGGACTAAGAGGACTTACTAGAAAAAGTATAGGAGCTAAAGTATTTTTAGTCCTTTATGACTCAAGATTTTCAGACAATGATAAGGCAATTATTGGACTCATTGAAGTAGATATGAATAGCAATTTAGGAATTACCTATTTCTGTCCAAACTTCAATATGACAATCCCGGACTTTATAGAACATATTAAAATTTCAGTACAAGCCAGAGGGTATGGAGACTTTCAAAGACATAATATACAAATAGACATAATCTTTCTAGGGAAAACTATGACAAATATTAACAATAGTTTTAAAGTTCAAATTACTAGTGTTATTGAAACCCTTACGACAAAAGGCATTTATTTCCACAAACCTAAGGACTTCTCATCAACATTACTTGCAGGATTGGACTGGACTCTTAATTTAGAATTAAACAATAAACCACAAACCTTACAACCAACAGAATCCATTATTTATAAAGATAGACATGGAAGCTCTATAGTAAGATTTCATAATTATAAACCTTCAACATCACAGGAAGAAGATAATGAAGAAACTCAAACTAACATGAATTTAATGAACATTGAATATAGCATACTTGACACTCCTATAAACAATAATACAGAAAGTAATTATTTATTTTATGACGATCTAAATGAATATGTTTACATTCCATTTGAAATAGCCAATTATTTCACTAAAGAAGATTTAAAAGAATTAGAAACTTTTGACCTTTTACACCATAAATTAGAGCCTGACTGGATGTTATATTTCGACGAAGAGCATAACATAATTGCTAAAAAACAAGATTACTTCTCAACAGTAAATCTAATGAATCCAGCCGAATCTAGTAGCACTAGTAACTTCAGACCACAACCGCTACAAGTAAGATACCCTGAAAGTTCTATGAGAACTATGGATTATGGGGAAGGACATCCCCCAAGAACAAAGATTACCCCATATACTAATAATAATCCTTTATTAAGAACAATAGGAAAAAGAAGACCACCTGAAATTACTTATTTTGGCAAGAATTCGGTCTTGTTAAATATTGGAGAATGCGATGATCCGCAACTTTATGATACTTATCTAGAACAATGGATAGTCTCTGTTAAAAGAGATTATCAAGCTAGACATGAACTAGACATAGAAACAGGAGAAGCCATGATAAGAGTAGGAGAAAATTACCTAGGTGATGTTGCCAGAGCAGCATGGGAAGCCTATAAAACTACATATCCTGAGGAAGTAGCCAGGATGGCATCACAAGGAAATAACATACTCAATTTTTGCTATACAATTCATAGGTTGTTTACTGCCAGAGATGCTAATACTGGATTAGATATAAGACAAAGAGAAGCTATGAGAGACTTAGAACAATTACAACTCTTTAGTTGGAACTGGATTAAACCTTTTTGTAATGACTTTCTAGCATTAACAGCAGTCTCGGGTAACTATTGTAACCCGGAACTAGGGGAAAGACTTTTTAGCAAACTTCCAGGAGATTTAGGAAAGGAAATACATAAAGCCTGGACAGACATGAATGTAGCACCACAATACGATAATATTGGAGTAAGAATTCAACACATTATTTCCATACTTAAAGAAAAATGTACCTATATCCATATACAAAAGCAATTAAAAAATCAACAATATGGATTTTGTAGTCAGATATATACCCCTCAACAATATGGCCTCACCCAACCTAAATCAAGACTAAATCATTCATCAAGAACACCCAGAAAATTGGTAACAAGGTCAAAGGCAATAAAACCTAAAAAGACTTATTATCTTAGAAAAAGTAGAGAAAAGAAACCTTACTTAAATAAAGAAAAACATGTACGGAAGTTCAAACCAAAGAAGACATATGCCAATACTATCACATGTTTTGCCTGTAATGAACCAGGTCATTTATCCTCTGCCTGCCCAAATAAAAAGAATTTATATACCCGAGAAGCAAACCTAGTTACCTGTACAAATCTAGATTTAATAGAAGTACAATCAGATGTTTCTGATACATCCTCTATCTACTCTATTGTTTCTGTAGATGACATAGAAGAAGTTGTTCCTTCTTCTGATTACAGTCTTGTAAACTCTTTCTTGCAACCCTCGCATCATAGATAACCTATATCCTGAAAATTACATACCCTATGATACATTAGACAATCTAGATGAATTAGGGGAAGACTCTCTATTTCCAGATACAAATCTAATGTTTAAACAACTTAACAATAAGACTACAGAAGAACTTAACTGCATACATGAGTGGATACTCAAAACAGGAACTGATAACATTCCTTGTTTCTTTTGTAGTTATTATCCTTCTTTAGACAAAAGAGGAACCTGCAAAATATGTAAAAAACAAGCCTGTAATCTTTGTCTTCACAACTATTCTCTATTACGATACCTATAAGCCAGCTCTCTAAAGGAGGAACTAGAAATTTTTTATTAGAAACACGTATTAATAAATTAGAAACAGAAATTGAGATCCTAGATAAACAAATAAAAGAAAATCTTCCTCCACATTCTTCTTCTCAGGTTACCCTTGATAAAGGAAAAGGTTTACAACTTATACCAACAGATGTAATAGATCGAGATCTAGTCTTTATAAAAGCCTCTAGTATATGTAATACAGGAAAAACTTTAGACATTAGAGTCAAATGTCTAGTAAATATCCATGGCCATGAATTCACCCTACATGCCTTTTTAGATAGTGGAGCTACCAACTCCACCATAGATGAAAATACACTTCTTTCTGTCTTACCGAAAACTTTTATAAAAACAGCATCACAACCATTACTAAGTACACAATTTGATGGCCAACAGTTAGCTTGCACGCAATTTGTTACTAACACCCATCTAAGATTTTATGACAACTGTGGTAAATACGGCACACCACTCTCACTTCCTAAGCTATGGATTAAGCCACTCTTACATCCTAATATTCATTTAATCCTAGGTTTAAATTTTCTGGTAGCATCAGATAGAGCTTGTCTTCTAACTAAGGATTATGCTCTTTTCTTTTCTTCACCCATAATATCTCCAATAGTATCAGACTATCCCTCTATTGTCCATCCCTTAACTACAAAATCCCACATAGAACTTCTACCTTCAGAAAACACATCTTGTCAATGTTCTCCTAAAAATGCCTGTAAACAACCTAGTAAGAAGACACAACCGGATAACCAGACCTGTGCCCTAGCTTTTTCTGACTACCAAGACTCGGAAAACTAGCCCCACTTGGCTGGTCAAGCCCTATAACTGATGACAACTGTATCCCACATGATCTTATACTCCCACAACAGTTACTTCAATTAATAAACACACATAAACCTGATTTAGACTCTCTCATTTCTAGATTAGAAAAATTAGAAATAATTAGAGAAAATCCTACTAAATATTGGGACAGAGATAAAGTATACTGCAAGCTATCAATCATTAATCCAGACCTTACAATTAAGACCCAAGACTTAAAATATACAAATTGGGAAACTGAAGAATGTAAAATGCATATTAACCAACTCTTAACTTTAGGAGCCATTCAAAGGTCTACATCTAGGCACCGAAGTCCAGCTTTTATAGTTAATAAAGGATCAGAACAAAAACGTGGCCAATCTAGAATGGTATTTAATTACAAGAGACTAAATGATAATTGTCAAGAAGACGGTTATAAAATTCCCGACAAAGACCAACTCTTAAATAAAATCCAAAACTCAAAATGGTACTCAAAATTTGACATGAAATCAGGATTTTGGCAAGTTAAAATGCATCCTGAGTCCATTGAATGGACAGCATTTTCCTGTCCCGAAGGACATTTTGAGTGGCTTGTTATGCCTTTTGGCCTTAAGGTCGCTCCTCAAATATTCCAAAGGAAAATGGATGACATTTTTCGAGATTTTTCTCTTTTCACTTGTGTGTATATAGATGATATTTTAGTTTTCTCTAAGACTAAACAAGAACATTATGCTCATCTTCATATTATATTTAATTTATTTGAGAAACATGGTCTGATTATTTCTCGAAAGAAAATGACAATAGCCACTACTCATATTGATTTCTTAGGAGCAGAAATAGGACAGGGACAAATAGCCCTTCAACCTCATATCTCTGCTAAAATCCTTGCTTTTCCAGATAAGATGGAAGACACTAAAACTCTAAGAGCCTTTTTAGGACTCCTAAATTATGCTAGACCTTATTTAAAAAATATAGGAAAAATCAGCGGCCCCTTATACAACAAAACCTCCTTAACAGGACAAAAACACTTTAATCAACAAGATATAGCACTTGTAAAACAGATTAAAGAATTAGTAAAAACAATTCCCATGTTAACACTACCACTTGATGCTGACTATTTAGTCATCGAAACAGATGGATGTGAAACAGGATGGGGAGGAATTTTATTTAGAAAAACATCCAAGTATGACCCTAAAACTACAGAAACCTTATGCAGATATGCCTCTGGAAAATTTCAAGAAAAAGGACATCTTACCTCGTTAGATTTTGAAATATTAGCAGTTATTTATTGTCTAGAAGCCTTCCGATTATTCATTTGTAATAAGCAAGAAATTACCATTCGAACCGACTGCGAAGCTATAGTCAAGTATAGCCAACAAACTAAAGGATTAAGAAAAGGATTAAGTACTAAGAGATGGCTAAAATTCACAGATACTATTATTAATAAAGGTTTACGTATTCACTGGGAACATATAAAAGGAATTAACAATTCTTTAGCTGATACTTTATCTCGTTTACTCCACTAACAATTTTTGTTTAGGTAATGGATCGGCCAAGGAAAGTTCGCACATCGTTTGCTACTAAAACATTAAGATTTGGAACACAAGAACTACAACAGTTTACACAGCAAGAAGATCAGTTTCGCTCTTTATTCAGAGACAAACTAGATCACATTCAACACTGTTTGATAGATAACATTTGGCACATTCCTACCATCCCTGGTAGCTCCGGACACAAGATAGCAGTCATAAATGCTTTAACAAACTACTTTCTAACAACCATACAAAAGCGAGCAGGCAAGAAATTCTCTTGCTATGTAGTCTTTTCTGGGCCACAAGCTGGGGTATATGCTACTTGGGAGGAAACAAATATGGCCATACAAGGCTTAGAGCATCCTTTCTTCAAAGGGTATTATTCACTTGAAGAAGCCTTTAATGCTGCCAGGACTCAACTTGGTGCTAATTTCTTTATTAACACTTTATTAAAAACAACAACTATGGTGCCAACTAGCTCACAATCAGAAGAAACTCCTACATATGCACAAATTACTGAAGGAACTCATGGGTCTCCTTCCTCTTCCACAACATTAGAAGAAAAGAAACCACAACGGGCCAATTATCTAACACTGGCCCAGTTAAAAGAACAAGCTGCTACAACTTTTGCTCAAAGAACATCCGACCCATATATTGGGCCCGCCCAACACTATACCCGAGGATATCAATTCCTACGTTCGAACCTAGCAGAACAATCTACACTACAGACATTTTTGAATTATGTGAAGCATTAAAGGCCTTCCCTCCTGGGCTAACTATTACCTATGAAGCAGAATTTGGCCCAAAACTTAAATGTCAGAAAATTGGGCCAACCTGTGAAGACTCTGCTAAATACGGATGTCCATGCCAGTTGCTATATTCCTTCCGAAAAGCCAACTTAGACTATGAAAGGTATAAAGCAATTTCATACAAAGGAAGGCTTATTACTCATTTTCTTCTGATGGACTATGGACTACTATACAAAGTCTGGATACATGATCCAGATTCTGTTAAAGATTTTCCTAAAAAGCTTGGTACTATTATTTCTCTGGCCCTCGAAGAAGAGGAAACGTTTGTTGTATGTACTTTTGACAGCTCTCCACCGGAATGACTTAACCTTAATATTGAACCAGCCAAACATCTGGTTAAGCTGGATATCAATGAAGTCGGGGGTATCCAAACAGAATTTGAAGATTACCCATCTGACCCCGATCTACATTGGGAAGCTCTCCCTACTATTGAAGATCAATTAAAGCATTAGAGAGCATCAGTACAAGGAACTAATTGGGCTTGGGATCGCTTGACAGATCCAGACAATTACTTCCTAATAGTAGAAACTTACACTGAGAAGATCTATTGGCCAAAAGATATGGGAACTAGATTCCTCCCTTTCTCCTTCAAAACACAGCATACGACATTGCTTCAACATTATAAAAGAAAAACTGAAAGATACTGTCAGAAGAGACTAGCCAGCTCTGTCCTCTCTGCCAGAGCATATAGAGCCGCACTCCACAGAAATATGCAGCCAGACTTAGCCAGAAGTTCACAAACTCCCTCTCTAGATCTTACCAATGACAATAACCTCGACAACTTAATGGAGACTTAATAACGTCATCCATGATGTCCTCTCCCATAAACACAACACTACAGTAACATCTACCAAAAATGTCATTCATGACGTTTTTTCTGCCACCTAGCCACTATGTCCACTCACCTAAAACGAAGCCATCTGTCCCCCCAACTAAACCCTTCTTTTGCCAGGCCCCCTTTCCATTTCTTAGAGCTTTCCACTTGTCCTTCGCCAAGCTTTCTCTTTCCAGGCCCCTCTCTTTCTCTGCTTTCCTTCTCTTCCAAGAAAAGCTCTCTCCTCCTCCTATAAAAGGACCCAAAAACTCTCTTGCTGAGGCATCCACTTCCCCCCACTGCACTCACTACTGTCCATACTCTTCCGCTGTTCTTCAAGTTTGCGCAAGTGTGTTTGTAAGTTCTCTCTGTTAAGTTATGTAAAAATTCGGTACTTTTATGTAATATATGTTGTCTTCTATGTAAGCTATCTTTATGTAAAAAATTTTATGTAACTCTCTGTAAAAACTCTCTATTAAATAAGATCTATGCTTGTTGCTTGTTTTATACTGATAATCTAAGTTTCTGTCTCTTTCGTCTTGGTTCTTTTCCTCAGTCCTTGTCTTAGTAACCGATAGGTGAACAGTAACTGTATTAGGAATAACCAAAATCATATAAGACCTGTGCGGGCTAAGTAAGAAGGGTAGCAACCCAAAAACTTACGCATAAGTCGGGGCACTAATTGAAAGGTGAGGTCCTGAACAGGTGAGGCTCCCTGGAAAACAAACAAGAAAAGAAAGCAGTTTAGTTCAAAAAAAAAAAAAAAAAAAAAGAGTAAAAATTTAAAAAGTCAATATATTTAACCATACCATCACGGTATTGTGACTATCTACTTTATTTCTGCACTTCACTATAACTGTATTTTTTTTACTATTTACTATTTACTGTTAACTATTACTGTTTTACAATTACTGTTTACTGTCAAGTTATTTTTGTTTACTGTTAATCTACTTCTGTTATTATTTACTGTTAATCTACTTTATTTCTGTTAAAATATATATATATATATATATATATATATATATATAAATTATATATGATTAAAAAAACAATTACCACCTATATTTAGCGCAATTAGTGCAGCTCCTCTTGTTACCTTTCTCGGGAAGCTTTCCACCGGTCCTTATTTAACCTCCTCCCACTTCTTACGGGGCGCATCGTCTGACTCCTTTTCAAGAAAGAAACGCCACGTCATCGTTTCAGGTTTCTATATATCGTTCCGCGACGAATTGTACTCGTCCTCGAATTTCATGTGAGTTCGGCCGAACCCAAGGACGACAAGACGCCACCATGCTCAGCCTCCTCCTCCGGCGGCGCCGCCTCCCGCACAGCCATGCGGCCAGGCGTTTCTCTACCGAGACCTCTCACGAGTCTACCCAGATCCGGCCAGGCTTCCTCGAGCAACCCTCGCCGCGGCCTCTCTTCGTCCAGAATCCCCCGGCCCCGACCCCTTCTCCTGCCGCCGCGTCCCCTCTCCGCTCCGCCTCCTCCTCCTATGCCATCGCTGCGACCGTCGTCTCAGCTTCGGCACTTGCTGCCTACGTCGCCCTCTCTTTTTCGGATCGGCCTTCGCCGAGGTCCGACAGAATCTACTCGGACATGGAGGAAACCCTAGAAAGGTCCAAGAATTCTGTTCGAAGGATCTTGGACCGAATGAGTCAGACAGGTGCAGCCGCTTCCGTGCTTTGGAAGTCGCTGGTTTCTATGCTTTCGTCCGCCAACCATGGGGTCCGGTCAGGGTTCGAGTTCCGGGTGGCCGCTCTGCTTGCGGATATCTCGGCAGCCAACGAGGCACGTAGGGCCGCCATTGTGGGGGCTGGTGGAGGTGCGGTAGTGGATTGGCTGTTGGATAGTGTAGCTATCTCTGGACACGGAGGGGATCGTATTGGGACACAGTCGGAGTCGGCAAGGGCTCTTGCGCATCTTATTGCTGACCCAAATGTTTGCCACGCTGTCTTGGGGCGGCCATATGCGATCCCTAACCTTTTGAGATTCATCTTCTCGTTCCAACCGAAAAAATCCAAGGTGAGTTAATGATGACTTATGAATCAAAAGTTTTCCCAACGTCCCATTTTAGATGAATCACATACCTGAATGCATTGCTTTCAGATGTATGATAGCTTTTGTCCCACCTGACAGTCTTTTTTATGAGTGTTACATTTAAATATATAACACATGCCCTTCTTCCCATTTATATTTCTAAATTATGATCAATTGTAATCTTGCAGCATTTTCCCCTGCTTCTCGAATTGTAATTTAATTAATTCTGTTAGTGAAGGAGTAATGATCGTTTTGTTCCTTCGGGACCAAAAGGCCCAAAACAAGTTAGTGTAGTATTGAATTAATTGTGTTGTGCACCAGGACAGTCTGTGAAACATTCAGCAAAGGATGGTTCTGATGTTTGTAAAGGAAGGAGCATGCTTGTTGCTGCTATCATGGACATAATCACTTCAAACTGTGATAGTGTTGATCAACCACTTAAACCATTGTTGCCTGCTAGTGCAGACACTAGAGATATTGCAACAGCCCTTGAAGTAGTCGAGGAAGGAGGATTGCGCCTTGAAGTTGTTGATGAGGATGGAGATAATGATGATGGGGACAACGGAATTCAGGGAATTGGAATAAAAGTGCTTGGGGGCACAACAATTTTGGGATTTTCTTCAAAGGAAAGCATCTTAGAACTCAGCCAGCCTCTTCATTATCAGTTACTTAGACCTAGAGAGAGATATCAGAATCTTGAATTAAAGGAAAATATTAGCAGTTCATCTAGACATGAGAGATTTTCTTTTACTATCCCAGGCCTGTGGGATGATTTGCAGAGGGAACATGTCGCTGTACCTTTTGCTGCATGGGCTTTAGCAAATTGGGCTTTGGCTTCAGAGCTTAACCGAACTCGTATTCTAGAACTTGATAGTGTTGGTCGGGCTATTATGACTACATTAAGGGCACCTGAGAGATCAGTGAAATGGCATGGTTGTTTGGTTGCTCGTGCTCTTGTAGATGATCCGAAGTTACCATTGAATGTATCTGTTCCTGACTGGAGCTCCAGCCTTCTTTCTACAGCATTTCATGCCAGCAATAGTGAGGATGTAACTTTGGCTCAAGTAGCTTTGTCAGCTTTTCTTGTCTCCATTAAGCGGAGTAATGAAGCAAAGGTTGTGATGATGGAGAAAGGGCTTGATCTCATAAGAGGAATTGGTAAGCAGTCTGAAAAACATTGGCATTTACGAGAAACTCTAGCCAAGGTATTGGAACTAATTTACAATGGGGACATGCACTTGTCTCTTGAAGAAAGTCAAAGATGGTCCGGTATTCTTCTTCATTGGATTATTGATGAATCATCCAACCTAACTACTCGTCTGTCTGCTATGAAAACCCTTTCTTTCATCATGGAGGATTTTGGGCCACATTCAATACCAATTTCGCAAGGGTGGTTGACTATATTGCTCAATGAGGTCCTTGGATCTAGCAAGAAAGCAAACATGAAAGGAAACAATCCACCTAAGTCAGACAAAGTGAAGGTTTGATTCCTTTGTTCGAAATGCTGCTTTTATTTGTCTTACAGTGTTTCAGCTTATTAAATATGTGGACCTATAAGTTAATACTTTCTTGTGCGTGTATGTTGTCTTGGTTGTTAGAAAAATTTCCAACAATAGACAATTAATTGATTAAAAAAATGGATAGATTATATCTACCATGGATGAAAGCGCACACACTTTGAAGAGTTTTTTTTTTTGGATTATTTAGTTATGAGAATTGAGAATTATGCAATGTTAGTTACACAACTCTAGAATAATTCCATGTGCCTCAATCGGCAATCTCATGGGTCATTTGTCTCAATCGTCGATCTCGTAGTATAAAAGAGAAAATTATATCATTGCTTGAATGATCAAAACAATAGTGAGAGGCCATATCTTTCATAGGCCTTATGATCACCAAGTCTTGTATGACTTTATTTTTTTGTTTTTTATTCACATGCTTCTTCTTCACCAAGAATTTAACTAGTGGCCAGTGTCAGCATTTGTTTCTTGGTCATATTCTTCTTGCTACTGAACCAAAGTTGAAACTTGATAGTTGTAATGGAAGATTACCTATTGTGTAATGCTATAAAATATGTTCCATCTTTACTGAAATCTTTTGAACCTACAGCATTTGGTATCTCTACTAAGTACTAACTTGATGGATTCTGTTACTTCTGCATCATTTTGGAAATTTGATCAGTCACATTAACATTGGTTCTTATACTGGCAGCAATGTCTGAACACAGGATAACTGATATCTGACGTTGCATCTGTCAAATTTCTAACCTGTATTCCTGAATGACTGACTATGTTCCACTAGTGATTTAGTATTTTGTCCCATTTTAATTGTTGTTACTATAACCTTGCAGACTCAAATTGATCAATCTAATGCTCAATCTGCAGTACAGATATCCAATGAATTAGCAACTTCTGTGGTTAAGCTTACTGGATTTCAGTCGGATCTTAAATCAGATACTTCTGGTAATAGTCCATTTAATGATTTTCTCTCCCTTGAACCATTTTCTACTCTAATTAAGAATACGAAGAAGAATAGTTTGCCTAAGTTTGATGCTGCTGATTCAGCTATTGCTACATTGAAAGGCATAAAAGCACTGACAGAGCTTTGTGCTGAAGATACTGTTTGCCAATGTAAAATAGCTGATCTTGGTGCCCTTGTCTTACTTCGGCGTTACCTGTTATGTGATGATTATGAAAAATTAGCTGCTAATGAAGCATATTTGGCATCAAGAGTTTTAGAGCCTCAAAGCCTTAATGCGTCTGTCCCTGGTGATTCACCCAATAAAAATCAAAATATAGAGCCATCTAGTGTGAGAGTTCCTCCTACGGCACACATCCGGAAGCATGCTGCACGTTTGCTTGTAATTCTTTCTCTTCTTCCAAGGGTTAAAAAAGTTATTTCTGCAGATCCTATTTTGTGTAAATGGCTTGAAGATTGTGCATGCGGCAATATTCCTTGTTGCAATGACCAAAAAATACAAAGCTATGCTAGGGCAACTCTCTTAAATATATTTTGTTTAGAACCTTCAGAAACTCAAGTGCTAAATTATATGCCTCCTGTTGATTTAAAAGACCCAAAGAGAAAGTGCCCTCTATATGAAGACATGATATTCTTGCTAAATCCTGAATTGCCACATTGGAAAGTTAGTCAGAAGCATGATGAGAACCATTCAGATGGTTCATTTGGTCAGATGTTAGTTTCTGGCCCTTCTTCACCTTGCAGTGTTGGTCAGTGTGAAGAAAATAATTCCGACAATTCTAGCTGTCTTGTTAATTCAGAGCAAGAATCTGAATCTTCTTTTCCTCTACTTGATGTTGTCTTTGTCCATGGATTACGTGGCGGTCCTTTTAAGTCATGGCGAATAGCAGATAACAAGTCTTCAACAACCAGCAAAGCTGGTCTTGTGGAGAGCATTGATTTGGAAGCTGGTAAATTGGGTACGTGTTGGCCTAGTGAGTGGCTAGGTGCTGATTTTCCTTGTGCTCGTATATTTAGTGTTAAGTACAAGGTGCGTATTGTATATAATGTCATTCTGGTTAATAGTTTTTTTTTTCCTGACAATGACTTGTATATCTTAGTTATATCTTATTTATGCATATATCATTGTCTATTTACATTGAGTAGCAGCTCTAGCAGTTTTAAATTTTTCTAGCTCTTCTTCAGGTTATACCTTCTAACAAACATCTAGCAATTAACTTAAATGATTCATGCAGACAAATCTGACTCAATGGTCTGGAGCTACCTTGCCGCTTCAGGTTAGTGTTCTAGTATCTCCAAGAGGTTCCAATGAGAGATTTAGTTCACTGAGTTATGGCCATATTGTCATGCTTGCCTCTTTTGTTATGCAAATACAAAAATTATCAAAGATTCACAGTTTCTATATGTGCAAGTTTAGCTCTTAGCTATTGGGTTGTTTGCTTGTTTGTTTACTTTGTTCATTGGGTTTTGAGATTGATTGCAGTTTCCTAGTTAATCTGGGCTATGAGCTTGTTTGTGATATTCTGGTTTGGTGGCGGCTCCACTATCCTTGGTGTGCTTTTATCATAAGTTTTTCAAGAAAATAATTAGGAGACTGTGAAGCTTGTCTTGTCTTATTTGGGATTTGACACTTTTTTGTGAACCTTGATGAAGTGCTGTCTTTGGGAGGTTGGAAGGATCTTTTGATCAAGGGGTTGCAATGAGTCATTCACTACAATATGGGGAGTCAAAAGTTTCTGTAATTGCAAGCAAAATTATGTATCTACCTTTTCATGAAGTTCTAGGGAAGGGGTTCAAGTTAGAACATTGAATTGAGTAGTCTATGAATAATTTGTTATCATTGTGCACTGTTCTTGTTATCTTGATAGAGTCTTTGCAAATTGTATTAGTATGGGTTGAATGACTGTTAATATTTGTTGAGCTCTGGATTTTTTTTGTATATATTATTTGCACAAGCATTCATTCAAAATCTTGAGCAGTTTGGCATGCTTGTATTTGTATTGGCCTAACTGACATACTGATTCGATTAACCAGTTACAATCGGTGATTAAGCATTCTGTTAATGAGTTGGGGCGAAAAGTCACTAGCCAAAGTGAGAACAACTTGAAAAATTCTACCAGGACACCAAATTTTTAAAATTCTACTAATATTTCCTTAATTTATATGTTGATCCAAGCCCAACGATTATATCCACTTATTCTATTCGACATGTTTCTTTTGTATGAATATTACAGTCTCTCATGAACACTATACATATTCTCTATTACAAAATTAAGTTCGTCAGTTCTAAGCATTCTCTCTTGTTAATTCATTTTAAGCAAAAATTGAGTTGTGCATATCTACCCACATTAGGTATCCTTTGTTTACTAGATTTTGTTTCCTTCTAGTCACCATCTTATATTATAATGATTGAGATATAATTGGATAATGGATCCATTTGGTTGTGTCCACTTAATCACCTTTCGTTTCTAGACTATTACCTTTCTCTTGTACAAGCATATGATTCTTCATTTCACTTTTTTTATACAGTTAAGAATTTCTGTGCAGGAGGTTAGCTCGATGCTACTGAGAAAGTTAACTAGAGCAGGCATTGGTGATCGACCTGTTGTATTTGTGACCCACAGGTAATAAGGTCTCAGCAGGTTTTCCTTTTTAAAATTTTTTTATTTGCTTGCAGTGCAAAAAAAATTTTCAAATCAATTTTTTTTACTTCCGCATGGGGTGTGCGGTGTAAGACCCTTAGCGAGGAGGCGTCTCCATCATTGGAGGTGCCCCTGCGTGTGAGAGCCACCCACACGCGTCGTCCAAGCTAACAATCTCGTGTGAGAGGCACCCACAATCTCAGTTTTTTTTCAACAACAACCAAGCCTTTTCCCATTAGGTGGGGTCGGCTGTATGAATCTTTTTACGTCATTGAGCCCTATCTCCTATTATATCATCATCTATATTTAAATAAATTTTATCTTGTTTTATTGTTGCTAACCAAGTCTTTTTTGGTCGTCCTCTTCCTCGTTTGATATATATATTTATCATAGTTTCACATATGTTATAGTCTATTATTGGAACCTTATGGTTCATGGTACGAATATTCATCAAATTGATTCATGTTACAAACTTCAATTTGACAACCTCAATCTTGAAGCATAAATGCATAAATCAGCACAATCAATCTCCTTTCTTAGAATAAGAGGCCAAACAAAATTTCAAAATTTATATCTTTTACTTCCAAAAGGTAAATAACAATGCTATTCTACATACAAAACTAATGGAAATGTATAGAGTTTGCATAGCACACTTAGGTGGCAGATATGGATAATTGCCTGCTGCACCAGAACTAATGAAAACTGCAATTACCCATTCTTCGTGCTGCTAGTTTCCTAAATGTAATTTTATTGGTTTCTTGTTGCAGTATGGGAGGACTTGTTGTCAAGGAGATGCTTCATGAAGCAAAGCTAAATAACCTTGAGGAATTTGTTAAAAATACTATTGGGGTGGTATGTATGCCATTTTGTCAGCAAGATTCACAAATGACTAGTAATGATGAAATTTCTAATGCAGGTATTCTATAGCTGTCCCCATTTTGGTAGCAAGCTTGCTGACATGCCTTGGCGAATGGGTTTGGTTCTCCGTCCAGCCCTTACTGTGTGTTAACTGTGAAACTTCTTTGTCCTTTAGTTTGACATAATTTGTTATAGTTTTAAGATTTTAGCTAAATTATTAGCACAATGTTTTAGATTGGAGAATTAAGAAGTGGATCACCCAGATTGTTAGAATTGAATGACTACGTCCGTCAACTCTATAAAAAGGGGCTTCTTGATGTTCTCAGTTTCAGCGAGGTAAATTATTTTGTCCCATCTCCTACTTCCAATTGGCTAAATTAATAGGCATCTTTACAGACACAGGTGACACCAATTGTTGAAGGCTATGGTGGCTGGGGCTTGAGGATGGAGATTGTACCTATTGAATCTGCATTCCCTGGCTTCGGTGAACTTGTTGTATGTCTATCCAAATTTATTTTGTTGTCCCTTATTTTGTCTACCTATTTTATAGTTTACACCCTTCTATTAGAATTATATCTTATATGCAAATACTTGTTGTGGTAGAACTATTAGAGTTGTTGTTAGTTTTAGTGAGAGGCTAAGCCAATAACCTGACATTTTCTAGCCTAGCGCCAAGAGGCAAGGGCGTTTGAGCTGGTGGTCCAATAAGGACAGTGATGCCGGGCAGGATTGCAGGCTACTGAAAAAGGAAGATTAGGAGAAAACAAGAAAGGATCCTTCTAAAACGAAGAGAAATACGTCGTTCTCTTAGTTCTACCACAATAAGAGATTTTATTATGAATAAAGGATAATTCCTCACCATTTAAACAAGACTCTTATATAGACCATAATCTAAGATCCAAATAAAGGAAAGAAATTACAATTAACAGATCTTAATTTCAATCTTGTAAAGAAATGAAATAGATCTTTTACCTAACATTGACAAGGGAAGAAAAGGAAAGTATATAATTGAACGATTTTAACTCAAAACAGGACGCAGATCAATACAAATCATCTCATATAAATACATGAATACTAAAATTATCTTAAATACCCTAAAAACGGGAATTACTAAAATAGTAAAAGGACCTTGAAAAGGGTTTAAATGGTGGAATTGGGGCCAAAACTTGGCAGTTACGGTTTCACCTATAATAAACGTAGGTTTTCAAATTTTGCACTTGTGGTCACCGACAGAGCTTGATTCCGAGTATCGAGTCAAAAGTTATGCCTTTTTAAAGTTTTAAGGGTCATATTGGGTTTCATCGTGGGTTGGACCTGCATCAGTCTCCTCAAGTTGAAAAGAACTCGCCTTCAAGTTCATATTAGCTTCATCAACATTCGTCGTGCTTCACATTGAAGACATTGGAAGTCTTTAGAGGACTAGAAAGGCGCAACTTATAGGCGTTGTCGTTAATCTTCTTCAGTATCTCACATGGTTCGATTTTCCAATCTTTTAGTTTATTATACTCTTCAATAGGGAAATGATCATGAGTCAATATAGCTTAGACAAAATTTCCAGTCTCAAAAAGTACCTATCGACGATGACTATCGACCCGAGCCTTATACTTTGGTATTGCTTTCCATAATGGCCAATTTCACTTGCTCATGAATACCTTAAAGATGCCCTGCCATTTCATTCGCTTTAGGACTAATTCGCTCTACACGTGGATCAGGGACTAAGTCTAGAACTCTCGATGGATTCCGCCCATAGACAATCTCAAAAGGACTTAGTCGTGTTGCTCGATATGTTGTAGGTAAACTCTACTTGAGGTAATGCCAAGACTCATTGCTTTGGTTTAGTTCAAGCATCTCAAAAGATTACCCAGACTTTGATTCACCACCTCAGTTTATCCATTTGTTTGAGGATGGTAAGCACGGCTAAAGTTCAACTGCGTGCCCAATTTTCCCAATAAACTCTTCCAGAAGTGACTGTTGAACTTGGTATCTCGATCTAAAGTCATGGGTCGAGGAACGTTATGTAAACACATGATCTCCCTTTAAGTAAAGATGGGCAATCCGGCAACATCCATAGTCTTCCTGGAAGCTACGAAATGTGCCATCTTTGAGAATCTATCAACCACAACAAGAACTGAATCTGAGGTTCGTTGGGTGCATGGTAATTCCAATACGAAATCCATGTTGACATCAAACCAAGGAACTTCAGGAACGGGTAGGGGAGTGTATTCTTCTTAGACTGCTGGCCTACAGAATATCTGTCAACAAAGTGAGCCACATTGTTGGCGTCTTATCACGTCTAAAGTGTCCCTCATTATGAAGCTTACTCATAATCTGCTGTCTTAGAGAGCGTCTGGAATGCACAACTGCAAACCACAAAATAGATAACTATTATGTAAAATAAAATCATGTCATCGACAATCATGTATCTCCTGAATATCTTTCCGAATGATGGGTCAGCTGCATACATATCTAGAAAAATCTCAAATCCTGCAATGTTGGTGAGTAATGAAGAACACTGACTCAGGGCATCTGTGACACGGTTCAAACTTCCAGCTTGGTGCCTAAGTGTAAGGTGAACTCTTGTAAGTCACCTACTTGACATGCCGTCTACTCAGCTTGTGTTGACCATTAATGTACTTTAATGTTCCATGATCAGTAAACAAGATGAACTCCCAAAAATGTAGTGTTGTTAATGCTTCAATGACTGTACAATGGTATAGAATTCCAAGTTGTAGGTAGAATAATTTTTCTTGGACCTAGAGAACTTCTCGCTGAAGAAAGAACTGGTCACCCAGATTGACTCAGAACATTTCCTATACTTATGCCGGATGCATCACAGTTGACCTCAAATAATTTGTCAAAATCTAGAAGGGCTAGAATTAGTGCTTCGGTCATCCTCTGTTTGACCATTTGAAAGCTAGCCTCTACTTCTTCAGAATAATTGAAATCCCTTCCCTTGAGACATTTGATAATAGGAGCAATTTGAGTGCTGACAGTAGAAGGAAGCCAAGCCATGCAAACTTCTGACATCGTGCAAGGTCCTCGGTTTCCAAGACTACATCTGTCTTTGTTTGATACAAGTGTGCACCATCAGTAGACACAATAAAGTTGAGGAAAGTTACTTATATAGTAAAGAAAAAACACTTCTTATTGTTTACAAATAAACACTTTGTTTTCAGCTTTTTGGAGACAACACAGAGATGATCAAAGTGTGATGCCCAAGTCGGACGGTAAACGAGAATGTCGTCAAAGTATACCACCACAAACTTTCCCATAAAGGATCGTAAGATCTAATACATAAATCTCATGAAGGTGTTGGGTGCATTGGACAATCCAACGTCTTGAATGTCGTATTCTATTCATTACCAGACCTAATTCTGATATGCTGGTATCATCTTTTAAGGTCAATTTTTGAGAAGACTTTAGAATCGGTTAGCTG
The DNA here is from genome assembly GCF_018446385.1 of Zingiber officinale. NCBI lineage: Eukaryota > Viridiplantae > Streptophyta > Magnoliopsida > Zingiberales > Zingiberaceae > Zingiber > Zingiber officinale. The sequence goes on from NC_056000.1 coordinate 70,758,925, forward strand.
ATCCAACATGTCCAAGCGAGGAATTGAAAACCGATACTTTACTGTAATCTTATTGATGACTCTACTATCAACACACATACGCCACGAACCATCCTTCTTCAGCACTAGTAGGGTAGGAACTGCACAGGGACAACTCCACCACCTGATGCTGCAATTCTTCAGCTTCCTTAGGGCTAAGGCGATAAGCTAGCCGATTAGGCAAATTTGACCACAGAACAAGGTCAATGTAATATTGGATATCTCGCATAGGCGGTAGCCCGGAAGGAAGATCCTCTGGCATCAGCTCATCAAAATCCGCTAGCAGCTGTTGTACTTCGGCTGGTAACGCAGCATCCATGGCAGGAGCAACGTTATGGCATGTAGCAAAGTATATACAACTCCATGCTTCACTTCATCTAGAACCGGGATATAGAAAGCATATTAGTATTTTTTAGGCCCGGAGTCGGGTCTAGCAGTATCAGGAAATTATTGTAACCCAGCCTTGGGAGAAAGACTTTTTAGTAAATTACCAGGTGAATTAGGAAAGGAAATACATAAAACTTGGACAGATCTACAGGTACCACCATTATATGACAACATAGGAGTCAGAATTCAGCATATACTCACAACACTTAAAACAAAATACACTTACATTGAGATTCAAAAGCAACTTAAGAATCAACAATATGGTTTTTATAGTCAAATCTATACCCCTCAGCAATATGGAAGCCAACAAAACCAAATAAAACATAATAGACAACGACAGCGATTACCCGCTTCGAAATCCAAATTTACACCCAAAAAGACTTACTATCTTAGGAAGAACAAAGAACGTAAACCTTATCTAAATAAAGAAAAACATGTTAGGAGATTTAAATCAAAGAAAACTTATACCAATACGATTACTTGTTTTGCTTGTCATGAACCTGGACATCTTTCTTTTGCTTGCCCTGAACAAAAAAACTTATATAGTCATGAAGCTGAAGTTGTGGGAAACACAAATTTTGACTTAATAGACGTACAATCAGACATTTCTGATACTTCTCCTATTTACTCAATCCTTTCTATACTTGATTTAAAAGAATTATCCTCAGAGATTAGAAAAGACTACTCTTTGATCAATTCTTTCTTAAACCCACAAAATGATGACTCCGAGGAAGACTTCATCAAAGATCCCATGTTTGAAGAAACCTTTCAAGAGTTTCAAAATCTATCTTTTATGTACCACCAGTTCTATCTTTTATGTGCCATCAGTTCATTCCTCAAAACTTAATGGATCTACGTTCCAAACAACGAACGTGTTCTCATGAATGGACTCTAAAAGAAGGGTCAAATAACATTCCTTGTTTCACATGTGGTTATTATCCTTCTATACTCAATAGAGGCTCTTGTAAACTTTGTAAAAAACAATGATGTAATCTTTGTCTAAATACTCTTTTCCAAATAGCCATTCCCCAAACTCATACTGTTAAACACAGTACACATAATACTTTGTTAGAATCTAGAGTAGCTATTCTGGAAACGCGACTCAATTTACTAGAAACAGAACTGAATCTACTAAGAGAAGGCACACCTCTGCAATATACTCAACCTAGTCCTGCTTCCTTTTCTCCTGAGCTCACCATTGTTGACAAAGGAAAAGGAATCCTACATGACGACCCTACTCAATTGCCAGACGATGATAAGGCGTTTGTATTTATACAAACCCCGAGTATCTGTAATATTGGTCTCACCTTGGATATACGGGTTCAGTGTCTCCTCAACATTCAAGGCCATGAGTTGACTCTCCATGCTTTCTTGGATAGTGGAGCCGCTACTTCCACTATTGATGAAGCCTTGCTTCTGTCTTTTATTCCATCCCCATCCATCCTTATTAAAACCACTAATACTCCTCTTTTGAGTACCCAATTTGATGGCCAACAACTTAGTTGTCGTAAATTTGTCAAAAATGTTCATCTCCGATTCTTTACAAATTGTGGAATCTTTAGTGCTCCCCTGACTCTTTCCCAATTATGGACTAGGCCTATGTCTCATAACTCTATTCCACTCATTTTAGGCCTTGACTTTCTTGTCTCCCCTGACAGGGCCCGTTTGCTTACTAAGGATTATGTTGTTTTCTTTTCTACACCTATTATCTCTCCTATTCTTTCTGCCTAGCCGTCTGAAGTTGGTGCTCTGAAGCGTGGTGAAACCCCACCTATCGAATCCTGTAACCCTACCTCTTCTTCCTGTTCAGGTAAAAAGAAGAAACCCATAATAAATATTTCCTTATAGGAAAACTAGTCCTACTTGGCGAAAGCCCAGAAGAACTAGAAGACCCCCTTATACAATATTTTAGGACATTGGATGCTGAGACAAATACTTATTATCAGGATTGTTTTAATCCAAGGTACTTGTATACTTTAATAAGCCATCAGGATAATCTAGATACGGTCATATCTCGACTTGAAAAACTAGAAATTCTAGGAGACAATCCCACTAAATATTGGGAAAAAGATAAGGTATATTGAACCCTTTTTTCCTTCATTACACAGATTTGTATTGTTTTCTTATAGAAGGCTTGTGAGTGCGTGACTTGAGAAAGTGGATTCTAGCAAATAGTGCTATGCGTCCTAGAGCAGTCTCAAAACCCCAAGTGGCATCAGAAGCACGTTGGGATCAATCCCAAGGATTCTAGCCTCTTAATAAAGGTTCAGAAATATAGCGGTCTAGTTCAAGTTTCTTAACTTTTCCATAATCATCCTAAATTTTGAAACAGCTCCCTGACCATGTTTTAATAAAACATTGATACTATTGCTAGTATAGAGATGTGGCTATTTGCTACTATTGCACCAGGCTTGTCCATTGCCAGATTATTATTGTTATGGAACCTATTCCATTGAAACAAAAATAATTTCGAAAATGGATGCTTTTGATAATAATTTTATTGATCTTTTCACCTTGATACCAATCTTCAGCTGAATGCTAGGATAATTAAATTACAATCACTTTACATTTGATAAAAGATATCTGCCCATTTGTGCACATATCTGTAGGAATTTAGCTTGCTTAATTAATCTGGCTGTGTTGGTGATTTCAATATATTCTATAGTCACACCAGAAAAATATGGTTTTTTGAACAATCCTGATAATGTTGCTACTGGAGCAGCTTTCAGATTCCAAGTTTTGTTATTAACTTTGTTTATATGCGTGATGTGCTTTGTAGGTATTAGATTCCACTGATCATGTCAACTCTTGCAAGCCAGTTAGCCAGACAGATCCATCTTATGCTAAAACATTAGAGTTTTTGAAGAAATTAAAAGATCATCTTGGCGTAAGTAGTTCTGCCAAGCAGGACAAACATACTGGATGATTAGTAATCATCAATCAGAAATTATGCAAGATCAGCATTGAATTACCCTGATCTTGAAGGCTGATCCATTAATTTAATGAAGAGGCTCATCAAGTAGATTCACTGGGAAAGGTACATGTTTGTAGGTGAAATGAGTAGCTCAGTTGTAGATTATGTGAAATTACTATATACCATAAACGTGAGATATTTGCATTTTTTTTTCCTCCCATTTTATCAATATTTTTTGATGTAAAATGAATATTCTCAAGGAATGAAAATGAACACATAATTCATACTGATGATACAGTGAACGCTGATCTAGTATCCTTCTTCAGATCCATCCAGTTTTTTGTAAATCAATCGATCATTTGCTTGTTCATTTAAAACAACCATCTTATGTATATTATAATATTTTTTATGTAATAAATCTGTATCAACATTATTGTATAATTGTAGTATTTAATATTAGTTGATAAATCACACAGTCATACTAGTTTATACTATTAACTCAGAGTGATGGCTTTATACTACTAGACGATGTATCAATACCACAAAGAACCATGTTGTCTTTCTTTCCATAGTGTTACTTCGAGTTTCTTAGTCTTCTTTCGTCGGAAAGCCTTTGCGCGAAGTTAGCAAGCACCTCCTCGTTGGTTTCCTCTCCCGCGCAAGGCTCGTACATGCCATTCTCCAAGTTGACTCTCGACACTCTCTTCTTTAGCAAATTGTTTCCGATCTCCATCAAGTTCCCCAAGTTCTCCTTTGACGATGCGTCCAGGGACGCAACATTTCCCTTCAGAGTATCATCCTAACAAAACATTTTTCATCAAAATTAGTATAATCCTAATATCACTTGTATAAATGGTTATGATAGGCTAATTAATTATTAATAAAATTTAATTTTTTTTAAAAAAAATATGGGAATGATTAATAAATAAAATTAATAAATAAATCCAATTTCTAAAAACGAGGGACCTACCTGGATGCGCAGGTAGTTGTCCTGGGAATGCAGCGCTTGGAAGACGACGGCGGCGTGGACGTCGACCATGTCGGCGCTGGCTTCGTGGTACACGTCGACGATGGGCGCGGCCATGGTGCCCTTGTCGTAGAGCCACGCGAGCACGCCCCACCTGCTGGACTCCTTCACGCTGTACCTCTTCTCCTGCTTGTTCGATCCCGCGCCCAGCGAGATCACCAGAAACTTGCCGTAGTCCGTCGGCCTGATCGGGAAGAAGTCCGCCTTCCTCGACGAGATCGCCTTCGTCAATTGGCTCATCGCCGCCAGCGTCGGGTTGTTCGCCGCCACGCCCCCGTCCACCAGGTTGAACTCCCGCCGCCCCCCTGACTCGTCTTCCGTCGCGAAGTAGTGCGCCGGGAAGTACGTCGGCGTCGCCGACGTCCCGATGCAGATGTCCGACAGCATCGCGTCCTTCAGCGGCTCCGACTTCATCTGCAATACGCCAACTCTTCCTGCGCAATGATCAACCATTTCCATCTATCCATCCAAATTGATCTTGTGATCGATCGTATCACCTCGAAGGACGAGAAGATAGTGGGATGGAGAAACTTGATGTCGAAGGCGGGGATCACCACGTTGGTCAGAGTTTCGCTGAGCTTGGTGTCGCCGAACAGTTCTCGGATCTTGGAGCGCAGATACTCGCCGTCGTATTTGGGTCCGGCGAAGGCGGCGATCAGATTCAGCAGCGGATTCAAAATACAGGCGCTGCGAGAACAAATCAATCACCTTTCGGAAACGAGAACGATAACTGAATAGATTTCGGAACATTGATTACTTCCTTCTCCGTGGGAAAATTTTGGAGCAATTGTCAAGATAGAAGTCGACGATTTCTTTGGCGGAAAAGAGAGGCCGTCGATCGCCGCCGTCCTTACTGGGCGCCGCGAGCATGGCCGTGATAAGGCCGCCGGTACTGGTTCCGGCGATCACGTCGAAGTAATCTGCTATTCTCGCGTCTGCTCCATCCAATTCCTGCAAATCAAAAGATGAACTAATTCACTCTGCAGTAATTTAAACAATTAATCAAATAAAGAATTACTTGCAGTTTGGATTCGAGGAAAGCGAGGATGGTAGCTGGAATGAGTCCTCTGACGCCACCGCCGTCTATGCTCAGAACTGTCACCAGGTTTCCAGGAAAAGGATTTGAAGTATTATTATTATTATTATTAGAGTCAGAAGCTGAGCAAATCTGAGAGTCTTCTGACATGTTTCTAATCTCTCAAGAGATGCTACAGAGAAGGTGAAGAAGTTGCAATATATAATATAGACGAGTAGAGAAGCAAGATCAATTTGGGTGGGGGCGACATATAACACTTATTATGTAGTTGTTATATATTAATTTGACTAAAATTATTTAAATATGTTAAAAATAATTTAAATACTATTATAACATTCATAATATTATAATTTAACCAATTCAAAAAAAAGTTTTTTAATATAAAAATATTTATATATATAATTTTTTAATTAAATTAACTAGATTTATTTTTATACTTCTTTGCTACAATAACATTTGAATAAAAATATTTTTTTAAACCATAAATATGACATAGCCCTTTTTTTATTTTTTATTTTTTTTTTTTGTCGAGGTGTGTTCTATATTGATTCTGTCTGAATGAGAAAAGGTAGAAAGTTAAAGATGGGATGACTATTGACGGGATGAAAACCTCAATCCTACAAAATAAAACCAAACCAAACCAGGGAAAAGGTCCCTGACGTTAACCCTCCGACGCTCAAGTTAGAATCAGGAAGAGAGAATGAGTAATCCAGAAATAGATAAATCTAGTCTTTTCTCATACCTGGCGTACCCATTTATATCTTTCTTTGTGATCATTCATCTGTCTTTATTTAATGATATTAATTGTCAGAGGAAGACTTCTTTGTCTTAACTTCCGTGTATTAACGATAGATAGAGTGTTTTCTTTGTCTTGACTTCTTCATATTTAATGATAGACTGAGTGTTCTCTTTTATTTTCTCGTCTCCTCCTATGTAATGTCATTCCTTGTGCCGGACGGGCGGTCCGAGCGGCTCGTTTTCCTGTCGACTGAAACAACCGGCTACGAGTTTGTCCATTCGTCCGACTGGCCCATGATGTCCATTCGTTTGACCGGCCGGGTGATCCGCTCGTTGCCGATCGGGATAACCAGATAGCCACATTTGGTCGAGGCTCTTTCCATAAGCCCCAGAGTTGACCGCCTTGACTTTGACCGACACCGTGTCAACTGACCCGTGACAAATGGGCTCTCCCTTATAGTCGCATCGCAAGCCTCCCCCTCAAGTCTAGTCGAAGGAGGCTACAGGTCGGACAGACTGGACAACTGGTTTCCTTGGTGATTTCTACGTCCAATCTGAGTGTTCAGTCCCCAGTATCCGATCGGCTCATCAACCAACGTCACTCGATCATTGTCTAACCATGGCAAATAGACGATCGGTCTGGTAACCCGTTTTCTATGCAAAGCGGGACGATGAGCGATAATACGTCGAGAATTCTCCAAATGCGCTTCTTTGAGCTAGCACGGTCGTCGCCGACGTCATCTATATTTCTCGAAGCCCATGCAAATCCTTAACAATTATGCCCGAGCACGCGGTCATCCCTTTTTATTAAGTTCATTAAATGTTGTCTGGTAACTGCATGCCACGTGTCCCTCTTTCTACGGTCGCACGCTTGACAAGACAGGCGGATATCCTCTGTTAACGTGACTAGCGCCTTTTCGAATTTCATGGTCAGATCTTCTTCTAGGTTTTCAAAACCTTGGATCGGACGGTTGAGAGCGACTGGCCGTGAGGTTTATAAGCCTCGCGTGTGCCGTCATCTTCTCCACTTCGTGCCTTCGTCTTCGAGCTTCGCCGCTATGACATTCCGCTTCTTCACCCGTGGTCTCCTTGTAAGCTTCTTTGATCGATTCTGTGTGATCTTTCTTGTAAGGTTCTTCGATCGATTCGCTTTAATGTTTGTTTATCGTTCATCTTCGATCTTGTTCTTTCGTTCTCTCGATGGCAAGCTCATCTCAACTTCTCATGGTCATCCCTAGACTCTGGAACACCTCCATTGAGTCTAGGTTCGACGCAGGCGATGTGGAGAGTTTGAGGGCTACATATGAAATTCCGTCTAACTATCAAATTAGTCTTCCCTCTGCTTTTGACCGTCCGAACGAACCGTCACCCGGATTTGTAACATTTTTTAGGGATCAATTTACTGTCGATCTGCAGTTCCCGATCCGCCCTTTCCTTTCTATTGTTTGTAAATATTTCAATATTTCTCTCCACCAACTAGTGTTGAACTCCTTTCGGCTACTGTACGGGGTTGTTGTTCTATTCTGCCTGTACGACATTCCCCTTACTCCTTGGCTCTTCCACTATTTTTATTACCCCAAAATGTCTGAGCCGGGAACCTTCCTCTTCCAAGCCTGAGTTGGCCTAGTCTTATTTGACAAGATGTTGTCCTCCAATAAACATTGGAGGGACTATTATTTTTTTGTCCGTCTTCCAAAGTGTCCTGATTTCTCGATCGGCTGGCGACTGGAAGTGGTGAACCCATCAGAACTCAAGAAGTATAAGAGCCGATCGGACTACCTCCACGCAGCTTCACAATTGGCTGGGCAAAAATACGATATCCACAAATTGTTGCGTGAGGGAATCCTCTACGTGTTTGGCTTGAGCTTGATCCGCACGAAGCTCCCGACCAGCTTAGGTATGCTCTTTTTCAACCTTCTCATTAAATCTAACTGATTGTTTCTCCATTTTTGCAGCTCACATAATGCTAAGAGCACGTCTAGCAGGAAAAGCCAAACTTACGGATGCAGAGATCAATGTTACGACCATGGCTGAGTTGGAGAGTCGTGGTGTGCATTTGATCGGCTCACAAGAAGACTCGCTTGGAGAGAGCGAGGGAGCGCCAGCCCTAGTGAGCGAAGGGATAGCCAACCGGACACCCAGCGGTGGAGCGGTTGGTGCATCAAACCTCCCTTTGCATGGTTGTCGGTGATTCCGGTTGAGGGGGCAGGGCGTCAAACTCGGCCTTTTCTGGAGAACCATTGATAAGCCACAAGAGGCGCCCAGCGAAGACTACATCGGGATCTGCTTCCTCCATGGTGCGGACCCCCACCAGAACTATTCTACGCATTCCTTTCACCAAGCAAGTTGAAACCTCGACGCCAGCTCCCGCCACGACGACTATTCCCCCTACATCATTTGATCGGATACCATCCTTATCCGATCTACCACAGGGAATTATTTGCGCACCGCCAGTTGCTTTCATAGCGCTGCCACCGAAGATTCAAAAGTCTAGCATTTGGTCGACGTCTGCCCCGAGTGACCGGCGCCACATAATGGCAGTTATCCATCTTCCGACTGAGGAATGCCGTGAGTCGAACGACGCTGAATCCCGATCCCCCGAGCACCAGATAATCATTCAGGGGCCACTCGCGGACAACTATACCCAGATGTCCACTGGGATAAGTTTTTGTATGTTCTTAATTTATCTTTGATTGACTCCTATATTTTCCTGGTTCCTTGTAGTATTGAGTAAAGAGTCTGGCCATATGTCAAAGACTTACTTTTTTGGAGCAGAAAGTTAAATAGTTGAGTGCACCGAGCAACTAATCATCTTCTTCTCAGGCGCAGTTGGAGCAGAAGAATGCTGAGATGGCTCAACTAAGAGCTGATTTGGCTAAGAGCACCAAGAAGTTGGAGGCGGAGAAGGGAAAAAACACCAAGCAGGCCACCCAATTAGCTCGGCTTAATAAACAGGCCAGTACCTTTGAATCCAAAATCCATTCGGTCGACACTAGGAAACTCTGGGCTATTGAAGATCTGGAGATCAAAAATAAAGAGTTTAGGGTGTTGGCCCAGAACTTGAAGGAAGCTTAGGCTACCCTGAAGGTAGACCAGGACGGATGGTTGGTTGAGCAGATTGTCGTGAAAATCCAGCTCGATGTGAAAGATGAGGGGTTGGTGGCACTGAAGGTAAAGTTGGAAGCTTCCCAAACGACCTTAGAGACTTATCAGGAGGCCGAGTCAAGTAGGTTTGAACTCATAAAGCGATCCTACATCCGCTCGGATGATTTTAATGACAAGGTCGCCGATCAGGCGCTTCGTCTGTTCGACCTTGCGATCGATGGGGCGCTCGACCAACTCAAGGAAGACGGCTACCTCCTCGCCGCTCTGACAAGTAAGGTTATCAGCCGGGACAAGCTAACTGAGTCGCTGCCTGATGATGCCTTGGATTATCTGGAGTGATCTTGCTCAAGCGAATGATTTTGTATTGACCTTCATGCATGTTTGTAATCCTCATGCAAGTGTTAATGAATGATCGATCGCCCGACGATCTTTTCTTATTCGTTCGTCCCCTCATTGCCATTCAATATCTTTCAGCTTGACTTGCATTTTAGTCGTTCACGCGTTGCCGTGCAAACCCGAGCGAAACTGTGAGTTTATACTTTTAAGTGTGGCTTTATGACCCTTCGATCAAGACGAGCAGTCATAGCAGATTTATCCACTCCTAATTACTGAACGGTCACCGTACTTTGAAAACTTGGAAATTTTGAGTAGCGTGTGTTCCCGGTCGTCCGTTTTTAGTTGATACTGTTCTTCATTGGGCCTGAGTTTAAGATTAACGCTCGACCATTTATTGAGACAAGGGTTTAAGGTTGTCGCTCGTTCATTGATGATGACAGGGTTTTAAGGTCGTCGCTCGACCGTTGATGGAGACAAGGGTTTAAGGTCGTCGCTCGACCGTTGATGGAGACAAGGATTTAAGGTCGTTGCTCGACCGTTGATGGAGACAAGGATTTAAGGTCGCCGCTCGACTACTGACGAAGCTAGGGGTTTATAGTCACCGCTCGACTTTTAACTTGGCCTGGTCAGTCCAAGAGTCTGGAAAGCTTTGGTTTTTATTCATGCCGCCCCTACATCCAAAAGGCATATACACAAGTACATTTATATTTGCTCACGCACCTTTCACCCCGGTCTGTAGGATTGGAGATGATTCACGTTCTACAGCCGCTCAAGTCGTCTCCCGTTTTCATCTTCCAAGTAATAGGCTCCCGAGCAGAGTTTCTGTATGACCTTGTAAGGTCCACCCATGGTTCCTCGAGTTTGGTGACGTCACCGACCATTTTGATTTTCTTCCACACCAAATGACCGACTTGGAAGGACTTCGGGATTACCCTCTTGTTGTAGATATGCCTCATCCGCTGTCGATAAGCCATTAGTCGAACGGTCACTTTATCCCGAGCTTCATCCACCAAGTCGAGCTTTATTAACCTTCGCTCACCATTTCCCTCGTCATAGAGTCGCACCCGGTCGGATTCTACTCCAACCTCTACAGGAACCACCGCTTCTCCTCCGTACACCAGCTAGAATGGTGTTACACCGGTCGCCTCCTTTAGAGTTGTGCGAAGTGCCCACAAGACACTTGAGAGCTCGTCGACCCAGTTACCTCCAGCGTGGTCAAGCCGAGTTCGTAAGCGTCTGAGAATCTCTCGGTTTGTGACCTCCGCCTGACCGTTGCTCTGGGGGTAGGCGACTGAGGTGAAGATCTGCTAAATGTCATAGCCTTTGCACCACTCCCTGAGCTTCCAACCCGCGAACTGCCTCCCGTTATCTAAGACGAGCCGGCGGGATATGCCGAACCGACAGAGGATGTTCTGCCAGATAAACTTGATGACCATCTGCTCACTTATCTTTGTCAGGGGCTTAGCCTACACCCATTTTGAAAAGTAGTTCATAGCAATGAGTAGAAACCTTCGCTGACCCGTCGCCATGAGAAATGGTCCCACGGTGTCCATGCCCCATTGGTCGAATGGGCAAGATACCGTGGATGACTTCATCTCTTCGGTCGATCGGTACGAAATATTGTGATACTTTTGCAGGACAGGCATGTGGTTGTCGTCCGAACGACATCCTCTTGGAGATTTGCCTAGAAGTGTCTGGCTATGAGAATCTTTTGAGCTAACGAACGACCGCCTGGATGGCTTCCATAGGAGCCTTAGTGCACTTCTTGCAAAATGTACACTGCGTCCTCTGGTCCAACACACTTGAGCAAGGGCCTAGAGAAGACTCTTTTGTATAGCTGATCTCCGACCAAGGTGAATCGTCCGACCCTCTTCTTTAATAGACGCGTCGCCTCCTGGTTTGTCGGCGTACTACCCGATCGAAGAAATTCGATTAACGGTGTTCTCCAGTCGCTCGGAAAGACAACTCCTTCCATCTGGTCAATATGCACACCAAAGAACCCTGTTCGATTAGCTGGCTGATCACGACCGGCGATAATGAACTAGCTAACTTAGCCAGTTCATCTGCTGCTTGATTGTCCAATCGAGAGATTTTCTGTACAGTGACTTTTTGAAAATTTGTCTTTAGCTTCTCGAAGGCTTCTACATATAACTTGAGTCGGGGGTTGCTAATCTCGAACGCCCCTGCTAGCTGTTGGGCGGCGAACTGGGAGTTCGAGTGAATGAGGACCTTTGCGGCTCCGATATGTCGCGCTATTTGCAAGCCGGCTATCAAGGCTTCATACTCAGCCTCATTGTTGGTGGCGCGATAATTCAGCCGAACGAAAAGTTGCACTCGGTCTTCCCTTGGAGAAATGAGCAGGATACCGATCCCGCTACCTTATCAGGTGGAAGAGCCATCAACATATATTCTCCAAGTTACTTCTAGCTCGTCGTTCTGGATTTCTGTGATGAAATCAGCCAAGCTTGAGCTTCTATCATCGTTCGGGGCTGGTATTGGATGTCGAACTCACTTAGTTCAGTTGTCCACTTGATCAGCTGGTCGGATGCTTCTGGGATGAGGAGGACTCTTCTTAAGGTACTATTGGTCATCACGACGATTGGATGGGAGAGGAAGTATGGGCGGAGTCTCCGAGCGGCTAGTACCAAAGGATAAACTAACTTTTCCAGACCAGTGTAGCGGGATTCAACGTCTTTCAATATGACTTAAAAAATACACGGACTGTTACTCTTGTCCATTCTTCTTAACTAATGCCGAATTGACCGTATTCTCGGTGGATGACAGATAGATCCAGAGTGGCTCTCTTGTGCTTGACTTAGCTAATATAGGCAAGAAGTTAAGATAATCTTTGAGCTCTTCGAACACCCGGTCGCACTCCGCATCCCACTGGAATTTTGTCGCCCGACGCAGCATCTTGAAGAACGGTAGACTCCGGTCGGATGATTTGAATACGAATCTGGATAGAGTGGTAATGCGCCCGGTCAGCCATTGGGCTTCCTTCAAGTTACGTGATGGTGGCATATCTTGCAGAGCCTTAACCTTGTCCGGATTTGCCTTGATCCCCCGCTCGATGATGATGTATCCCAAGAATCGGTCGCTCTTGGCATCGAACATGCACTTGTTCGGGTTCGGCTTTATTTCATAAGCCCTCAGAGTTTGGCAAGTCTCCTTGATATTTGTGCAAAGATCAATAGCTCGTGGAGATTTTATTAATATGTCATCGACATATACCTCTATGTTGCAGTCGATCTGCTGCCGGAATACCTTGTTCATGAACCTCTGTAGGTGATGCTGGCATTTTTTAGTCCAAACGACATGACGTTGTAGTAGAATGTTCCGTCGATTGTGATAAAGTTGACCTTTTCTTGATCTTCTTGGGCGAGCGGCACTTGGTGATAACCTTGATATGTGTCGAGCATGCAGATCAGCTCGCAGCCTGCCGTAGAGTCCACCATCTGATCTATTCGGGGCAATGGATAGAAATCTTTCGGGCACACTTTATTCAAGTTGTGGAAGTCTATGCAGACCCTCTATTTGTTGCTCGACTTGGGGACCAGTATGATGTTAGCAAGTCAGCTTGGAAATTGTACCTCCCGTATGTCGCCGGCCTCCAACAATTTTTCTATCTCCGCTCGGATGACCAAGTTCTGTTCTGTATTGAAGTCTCTTTTCTTTTGTTTTACTGGTCGAGCGTCTGGTCAGACGTGTAGCTTGTGTTGAACCACACTTGGCGAAATACCGAAAAGCTCATGCGTCACTCAAGTGAACACATCATGATTTTGTCTGAAGCAGGCTACCAGCTCCGCCTTTTTCTCGCCCTCTAGATCAGCAGCGATGAAGGTAGTTGTTTCCGGGCGATTAGGGTGGATTTGAACTTCTTCTTTTTCTTCGTAAACCAGCGTGGGGGATTTTTCAATGATGGTCTTTACCTCTAAACGTGGGTTTTTTCGAGCGGCTCTTGCTTCAGAGTTGACCATCTTGACGTAGCATTGCCGAGATGCTAACTGGTGTTCTTTGACTTCTCCTACCTTACCGTCCACCGGGAATTTGATCTTCTGGCAGTAGGTGGACAACATCGCTCCAAACTCATTGAGTGTCGGTCGACCCAAAATGATGTTGTAGGCCAAGGGCGCATCTACCACTATGAAATTTGTGGTCCTTGTCCGCTTCAGGGGTTCTTCTCCGAGTGAGATGACCAACTTAATCTGGCCAATTGGTAACACTTCATTGCCATGAAGCCGTAGAGTAGAGTTGTCATTGGCAGCAATTCACTCCGATCAATTTGCAATTGATCGAATGCCTTCATGTATATGATATTTATCGAGCTTCCTGTATCAATAAAAGTTCGATGGACTATATAATTGGTCATTATTGCTCGAATGATTAATGCATCATCGTGGGGGACCTCCACTCCCTCCAAATCCTTAGGACCAAAGTTAATCTCGGGTCCCTCAGCTTTCTCCTTTCTGCAGCCAACAGCATGGATCTTGAGCTGCCGTGCATGCAACTTCATTACTCGGTTAGAATCTCCGTCGGCCAGTCCACCGACGATCATTCCTATCTCCCCCTAAGAGGCATTACTCCGGTTCTCTTCTTCCCTTGCGAACGGTTTGGTCCGTTCGGAAGAGGCTTGGCAGGGATTCGGTCCCTTTGTAGTTGGTGGTGGCGTGGCTCGGTCGTCCTTTCCTCTTTCCTTTGTTCTGTAGATCGGCTTTGGTGACGCCGGTCTAGAAGTGGTGATCGACGGTGGTATCCGTGCGGAACTGACCTACTAGCTGCCAGGTCATAGTAGTCCCTGGTGTTGTGTGTTGTCGACTGATGGAAGGTGCAAAACATCGGTGCCCACCTCTTGCCTCTTGGACGAGCAACCACCACCTGCTGTACGACATGTGACCTACTCTCCTGGTGTGGAGGGGCTCCCGACCAAGGTCCTTTAGGTGGTGGATGATTGCTTGGTAGATGCCACTTGGATGCTCTTACGGGCTCGACAGCCATCTCCTTCTTCCTTGCCGTCTGAGCTTCTTCCACATTAATGTATTCGTTGACCTTCTTTTGGAGATGACCAAAGTCCTTCAGTGGGGGCCGAATGAGTGATCAGAAGAACTCCCCCTTAGTAAGCCCTTGGGTGAAAGTGTTCGCCAACACATCTGAGGAGACTGCTGGAATGTCCATCGCCACTTGATTGAAGCGTTGGATATAGGCTCTCAGGGCCTCTCGGGGCCCTTGCTTCAACGAGAACATATTCCTGCTCGTCTTCTGGTGGCGGCGACTACTAGCAAAGTGATGTAGAAATGCTGCTCAGAAGTCCTTAAAGCTATGGATCGAGTTGTTCGGCAACCATTTGAACTATCGTTGTGCTGATTCAGATAGAGTGGTAAGGAAGATTCAACATTTCACCCCGTCCGTGTATTGGTGAAGGGTGGTTGCATTGTCAAACTTGGCCAAATGGTCATCGGGATCGGTTGCTCCATTGTACTCCCCGGTCGCCAGGGGGGTGTAATGCTTTGGTAGAGGGTCATTTAGGATCCCCTCCAAAAATTGTTGATTGACCCGCTCGGGTGAGTTGTCTTTGTTAGGACCAAAAGTAGCTAGAGGGGGGGTGAATAGCTCGTCGCGTTCGCTCGGTGCTCGGCGTTGCTTGTTCCTTCAAAGATGTGCAGCGGAAATACAAAGAAACAAATCACACAACGCTAACAAGGTTGGTTTACTTGGTATCCACCTCACAAGAGGTGACTAGTCCAAGGATCCACACCTACGTACGCACCCTCCACTAATAAAACTCTCCTTTATTGTAACTACCAAGGGCGGAGAAGCCCTACAAGACTCAGTACACGAAGAGAGGGAAAGGATACAAGAAATACAAGCTTACAAGCTTACAATGAGTACAAACCCTAACCCTAGCTTCTCTTCTTGACTTTGATCCACCTCTTGACTTGGAAACCTTCCAAGATCCTTCAAGAACTGGCGATCTGAGCTTTGCAAGTGCTGTGGAGAAGCTGGCGAGAGATCTGGAGTGAATCGGTGAGGAGATGCTGCAGCCAACGCACGCCTGCAGCTCAAATACGACGCAACGGTCGGATCCCGATCGATTCGAATATTCCCAATCGATCGGGGAGGCTTTGGATCGATCCACGGATCGATCCAGAGCGCCTCTGTGCTCTGGAAAAACGCCTGGATCGATCCACGGATCGATCCAGCGCTTATCGTGCAAAGCAGCCGCGTCCCAATCGATCCACTGATCGATTTGGACATCTGGATCGATCCACGAATCGATCAAGAGGCTCTCTGTTCGCTAGGAAAGGCCTGGATCGATCCACTGATCGATCCAGCACTTGGTTTTTGCCCAAAACCAAGTCCCAAGCCTCTCAAACCAACATCCGGTCAACCTTGACCTGTTGATACATCATGCCTGGCATCTGGTCACTCCTTTGACCTGCTAGGACTTCTCACCAAGTGTCTGGTCAATCCCTTTGACCCACTTGGACTTTACTCGTCGTGCCAAGTATCCGGTCACTCTCTTGTCCTACTTGGACTTCCACCAGATGTCTGATCATCCTTGATCCATCTGGATTTTCCCTTGCCTGGCTTCACTCACCAGGACTTTCACCTGGCTTCACTCACCAGGACTTTCACCTGGCTTCACTCACCAGGATTTCCTTCTGCCTAGCTTCACTCACTAGAACTTCCTTCTGTCTAGCTTCACTCACTAGGACTTTCACCTGGCTTCACTCACCAGGATTTCCAATCTGCCTAGCTTCACTCACTAGGGCTTTCCTTCTGCCTGGCTTCACTCACCAGGACTTTCACTTCTGCTGCCTAACATACCAGTTAGGACTCCCTAGTCAGGTATCCGGTCACTCTTGACCTACTTGACTCTCCTTCAATCACACTGATCAATCCCTGATCAGAATCTCCCCACATGAACAACTGCATCTGCATTGTCCATGTGTCTACATGTATTGTCAAACATCGAAACTATGACCAAGACCCAAGCTTGGTCAACTCAGTCAACTTTGACCTAAAGGATATTGCACCAACAATCTCCCCCTTTTTGATATTTGACAATACCTTTAAGTTAGGACCATTCTGAGTTAAGCTAGTCCCATAGCCTTAACTCCATTCATGCCAAAAGTATGAATGTTAGTTCCCTTCATTCTCCCCCTATGAGCTCCCCCATAGGTAATGAAAGCCTAGCTTAAACCACACATTCTCCCCCTATTGGCACACATCAACCCATCTTTGAGCACACATCAACCCATGTCTCAATTTTAGGCACACTTCAACAAATGCCCCATTGTTGAAAACTCTCCCCCTGAAGAGTTGCTCATCGTTGTTCACAACTTCACTCGTTGTGGTCAACACGATAATGAAGGTCCCATACCCTTCATTAACCTTAACCCTACATTCTCCCCCAATGTAGGCAAATGCCCATCCTTGAGCATTGTCCACTTAAAGCCACTTGAACAATGAGGATATCCACTCCCCATTAAAGTTCAAACGCTCAACCTTGAGCATGTTCTTAACGGAAGGTTGACCACCTTCCAAGGTTCATGAAAAGTATGAATGTTGGTTCCCTTCATTCTCCCCCTATGAGCTCCCCCATAGGTAATGAAAGCCTAGCTTAAACCACATATTCTCCCCCTATTGGCACACATCAACCCATCTTGGAGCACACATCAACCCATGCCTCAATTTTAGGCACACTTCAACAAATGCCCCATTGTTGAAAACTCTCCCCCTAAAGACATGGTGGTAACTTCTGTCATTGCACCAACAATGACTTGGAATTCCTAAACCTTTAGGAAACCCAAATTTAGAAGTTTTGAGGTTCAAATATTCAAAATTTGAAACAAACCTCAACCTAAACTTCAACGAAGTCTTCCTTAACCATTCCATCCTTGTTTTCAACACGAAAACACCCTTGTATTGTATACAAATGTATTTTAGGGGTTTGGAATGGTTGCATAGACTAACCATGGTTCAAAGATGCTGAAATCAGGCCTTCCCAGCCAAAATCAGCAACTTGGATCGATTGGAGTTGGGATCCAATCGATTGAACCTTTCTGAATCGATCCACTGATCGATTCAGACTACCTGGATCGATCGGCTGATCGATCCAGCGAGCTTCTGCTTGCCTTCTGAATCGATCCACGGATCGATTCAGGCACTCCAATCGATCCATGGATCGATCGGAGCTCTGATAGTTGCTGAAATTCCATTTCAGTCAACATCAGAAACCCCTAGAAAATTCTACAAAAATCCAAAAATCATGAGATTTCGTGTAGACATTATTTAGGGCATATACTATCAAAGAAAAATAGTTTTCTATGAAAATACTTCATATTTTCAAAGATTGACACAAACTTGAAAACTTGCAAAAACCTTAGAGTTTTCTTCAAGTTTGTGTCTAACTATTCAATGGTGATTACTATCAAAAGATAGCCTTCACCAAGGTTTTTCAAAAACATTTTAAAAACCTTTTAAAAACCAATATCCCATCATGTTCCTTGGGCTTAATGCACATGACTTGTACATTAGCTTTCCCAATGATGGAAAAACACATAACTATGTGTTTTGATGAACCTAAAAACTCAAAAGAATGCACTAAATCAACATCTTGAGCTTTGTTCATCATCCTAACATCTCACTTGTATCTAATGTGCACTAATCACATACAAGTCACCTTATAGTCTTTGTGGGATGTAGATTTTGGTTTTTGCCCTAATCTAGAGATCATGTATATCTATCTAGGCATTTTAGAAATATTAGACATCCACCTAGGATGTCACTTGTCAATAAGTGTTGTTAAATGCCATTTGTCCTTAATTACAAGGAATTAAATTTAACGCATGATTATGTTATGGCATACATCAAAATAAAATAATTTTCAAAAGAAAAATATTCTATAACTACATGATGTATGAATGTCATGACATGGTATTTTTGGATTTTTCATAATAAAATATGAATGCAAAACTAGACATGATGTCATGGCATATGATGGGCAAACAATCATGGCAAGATTTAGCATAAACAAAGTATACCTAGATTAACTATCTAAGTATCCTTAAAGTCTTAGCTAAACTTACAACTTAAACCTAGATTGCCCTAAAGTGCTTCAAGAGAATGCCAAAGCCTAAATTGACATTTCTAATTTCCTTGATTTAATGTATGCCAATTGAAAATAAACATGTCCTCAAATGTTGGCATATTCCATTTTTCCTCAAGAGTGATTACATAAATCAAGGCCCGGATTGCCTTAAATTTCCAAGAGAATACCAAAATCCCAACTTGGTATTTCTCAAGGTTTTCCCAATTTGTGCCATTTTAAGATAAATCAATTTTTCACCATTAGACACATTTTACTCTTTCAAGGAGTAATCAATAGGTCCATTTCATTTTCAAAGGTTAACTAAAACCTTGAAAATGCTCCTTGAGTGTCAATTTCCTCAAAGTTGGGTTAACTACCCTTCTAATCGGAGTTGACACTCTCTAACCCATCTATGGGGTAGAGAAGATGCTCCTAGGAACCCAACACCTATTGGTGCTCCTTGGATGCTCTAGGTACTCACTAGGGATAACTTCCCTAGATACCTTCCTAGTGACCTTGTTGTGCTTCTTAGAAGCCTTGGTCACATTTTCTAGGTCAACTCTAGGGATAGCCTCCCTTGTGACCTTGTTAGTGACTTTCTTAGACTTCTTAGAAGTCTTAGTCACTTTGGTTGCAAAGATACTTCTAGGGATATCTTCCCTTGTATCTTTGACTTGACCTCTAGATTTAGGGTTTGTTCCATAGCTATATGAAACCCTATGATAACTAGGCACATCCTTTTTAGCTTTGGGTTTGTATCCCAAACCTCTATAGCCATTGGATGACCTTTGTGCTCCTAGCCCTAGGTATTGCTCATTTTGCCCTTTAAGGATATTCTCCATCCTTTTTAGGGTCTTTTCTAGTTTGTCAAGTCTTGACCTCAAGACTTGATTTTCTATCATTAAATCCTTAGGTTTTGGTCCATGAGCATTTTTGATCTTGGGCATGTGTCTATTTTCCTTAGTGTTCCCGCCCAAGTGTCTATCTACCTTCCTAACCTTAGGTTGGGTAGTTTTGGCATGTAGGGCCACATGTTTTTCCTTAAAGCCCTCATGCTTTCTATTCTTATGGTAAATTGCATTAAAATGATAAAAGTTAGAACTATCATGCTTTTCACCATAATGTAAGGGGTAGGCTCAATAAAAGATACCTTCTTCTTTACCTTGGATCCGACTGTATGCATCCTTGAGCCCCACCTTCTTCCCCTTGGGGCATTGACTTCGGTAATGCTCCTTTTGATTGCAAGAGAAGCATATAATATGCTCCTTGCTCTTCTTTGTGTTGGGGATGATCTCCTTGGGCTTCGCCTTGCCCTTTTGTGCCACTTGGCCCTTCTTCTTGGCCAATTTAGGGCACTTGCTCTTGTAGTGCCCATGTTCCCTACACTCAAAGCATATAATATGATTTTTATTTTTAATTGAAATATTTATACCTTTGCTTGTAGGGGTGGCATCTTTTCCTTTGGATCCGGAGGTAGAAGCTTCCTCTTGATCCGATCTTGATTCTCCTCCATTTGATTTTTCTTGACTCGTGGAGGTAGAAGCTTCTTTAATCTCTTCATCTCTTGACCCGGATGTAGAAGCTTCTCCTTCTTCTTGATCCGGCGTCACCAAGGATTGCTCCCCCTCAATCCTAGAGGTGGAGGCTTCATCATCTTGAATATGAAATAAGGAGTATTCTCCCTCCTTGTTCCCTTCGTTGCATTCCCTTGAGGATGAAGCTTCTTGGATTTCCTCTTCTTCGGAGGTTGAGCATCTCTCAACCTCAGAGCCCTCCTCTTGGTCTTGCTCCAAAGAGTCACCCTCTCTGGATACTTCTTGCTCTTGTACAGTGGAGGGGATCTCTTCATGAAGCTTGGCCAATTTGCTCCATAATTCCTTTGCATCTTCAAATTCTCCAATTTTGCAAAGGATGGTGCTTGGCAATAAATTTACCAAGAGCTTGGTCACTTTATCATTGGCCTCGCACCTTTGGACTTGCTCTTGGCTCCACTTGCTCCTCTTGAGAACTTTGCCCTTTGAATTTCTTGGAGCCTCGAAGCCTTCCATTAGAGCAAACCATTGCTCTATCTCCATCATAAGAAAATTTTCAATTCTTGATTTCCAAGAATCAAAACTCGTGGAAGTGTATGGTGGAGCCACCCTTGTGTCAAATCCAAGTCCATCTTGGAATTGCATCTTGAAGTTGAGCTTTTTGATATCTTTAACTTTGACAATTTTTGCTTCAACTTCTTCACCCTCTAGCTTTTCTTGTTATGCTTGACCCTTCCGGTGATGATTCCGGTGAAGAGCGGCCTTGCTCTGATACCACTTGTTAGGACCAAAAGTAGCTAGAGGGGGGGGGGGTGAATAGCTCGTCGCGTTCGCTCGGTGCTCGGCGTTGCTTGTTCCTTCAAAGATGTGCAGCGGAAATACAAAGAAACAAATCACACAACGCTAACAAGGTTGGTTTACTTGGTATCCACCTCACAAGAGGTGACTAGTCCAAGGATCCACACCTACGCACGCACCCTCCACTAATAAAACTCTCCTTTATGGTAACTACCAAGGGCGGAGAAGCCCTACAAGACTCAGTACACGAAGAGAGGGAAAGGATACAAGAAATATAAGCTTACAAGCTTACAATGAGTACAAACCCTAACCCTAGCTTCTCTTCTTGACTTTGATCCGCCTCTTGACTTGGAAACCTTCCAAGATCCTTCAAGAACTGGCGATCTGAGCTTTGCAAGTGCTGTGGAGAAGCTGGCGAGAGATCTGGAGTGAATCGGTGAAGAGATGCTGCAGCCAACGCACGCCTGCAGCTCAAATACGACGCAACGGTCGGATCCCGATCGATTCGAATATTCCCAATCGATCGGGAGGCTTTGGATCGATCCACGGATCAATCCAGAGCGCCTCGTGCTATGGAAAGATCCACGGATCGATCCAGCGCTTATCGCACAAAGCAGCCGCGTCCCAATCGATCCACTGATCGATTTGGACATCTGGATCGATCCACGAATCGATCCAGAGGCTCTCTGTTCGCTAGGAAAGGCCTGGATCGATCCACTGATCGATCCAGCACTTGGTTTTGGCCCAAAACCAAGTCCCAAGCCTCTCAAACCAACATCCGGTCAACCTTGACCTGTTGATACATCATGCCTAGCATCTGGTCACTCCTTTGACCTGCTAGGACTTCTCACCAAGTGTCTGGTCAATCCCTTTGACCCACTTGGACTTTACTCGTCGTGCCAAGTATCCGGTCACTCTCTTGTC
Source organism: Zingiber officinale (assembly GCF_018446385.1). NCBI lineage: Eukaryota > Viridiplantae > Streptophyta > Magnoliopsida > Zingiberales > Zingiberaceae > Zingiber > Zingiber officinale. The sequence continues at coordinate 70,780,831 of NC_056000.1, forward strand.
CTACTTGGACTTCCACCAGATGTCTGATCATCCTTGATCCATCTGGATTTTCCCTTGCCTGGCTTCACTCACCAGGACTTTCATCTGGCTTCACTCACCAGGACTTTCACCTGGCTTCACTCACCAGGATTTCCTTCTGCCTAGCTTCACTCACTAGGACTTCCTTCTGCCTAGCTTCACTCACTAGGACTTTCACCTGGCTTCACTCACCAGGATTTCCAATCTGCCTAGCTTCACTCACTAGGGCTTTCCTTCTCCCTGGCTTCACTCACCAGGATTTCCTTCTGCCTAGCTTCACTCACTAGGACTTCCTTCTGCCTAGCTTCACTCACTAGGACTTTCACCTGGCTTCACTCACCAGGATTTCCAATCTGCCTAGCTTCACTCACTAGGGCTTTCCTTCTGCCTGGCTTCACTCACCAGGACTTTCACTTCTGCTGCCTAACATACCAGTTAGGACTTCCTAGTCAGGTATCCGGTCACTCTTGACCTACTTGACTCTCCTTCAATCACACTGATCAATCCCTGATCAGAATCTCCCCACATGAACAACTGCATCTGCATTGTCCATGTGTCTACATGTATTGTCAAACATCGAAACTATGACCAAGACCCAAGCTTGGTCAACTCAGTCAACTTTGACCTAAAGGATATTGCACCAACAGTCTTCCCTCGACGCTTTTCCCTTTCGTGCGTCCCGTTCAGGCACCTCATCCGAGGAAGATCCTTGGTCTCTATCCGCTCGACCCCTTTCTTCTGGGGGAGCCCACGATAGCGCTCGGTTGAAGGGGATTGGTGTATTACGGGCTCCTCTATAAGAGTTGATCGGTCTTCTATTTAGCTCTCGAGCGGAAAATTGATCCACTCGATTTCCTCTTTTAATCTGTCGACCTGCTGTAGAGGCAGCAGGCTCATGCGTTGGTTGATCGACCAACACCTGCTGTTGTTGCTCTAATATCTTTGTCACTCGAGCTTGTATTAGTGCACCGAGATCCTCTTGCATCAACGTCACTGTCGTGAGTCGTCCAACATCTGCCATCTTCTTATTCAAATGTAGGATATTTCCCATAGACGACGCTAAAATGATCCTGTCCGAATGAGGGAAGTTGGAAAGCCGGGGATGAGATGACTACTGATGAGATGAAGACCTCAATCCTACAAAATAAAACCAAACCAGGGAAGGAGCCCCTGACATTGACCCTCCGACACTCAAATTAGAATCAGGAAGAGAGAATGAGTAATCCAAAAATAGATAAATCTCGCCTTTCCTCATTCTTGGCGTATCCTTTTATACATTTCTTTGTGATCGTTCATCTGTCCTTATTTAATGATAGTACTTGCCGGAGGAAGACTTCTTTATCTTGACTTCCGTGTATTAATGATAGATGGAGTGTTCTTCTTTATCTTGGCTCTTCATATTTAATGATAGACCGAGTGTTTTCTTTTATTTTCTCGTCCCCCTCCTGTGTAATGTCATTCCTTGCGTCGGATGGGCGGTCTGAGCGGCTCGTTTTCCTACCGACCGAAACAACCGGCTACGAGTTTGTCCATTCGTCCGATCGATCCATGATGTCCATTCGTCTAACCGGCCGGGTGATCCGCTCAGCCACTCCTTTGCCGATCGAGATAACCAGATAACCACCTTTGGTGAAGACTCTTTCCATAAGCCTCAACGTTGATCGTCTTGATTTTGACCGACATCGTGTTATATATATATATATATATATATATATATATATATAATCTCTCTCAAGTATTTATACTGAATTTATTTCTCAAATATTTTTATTATTATTTTCGTGTTAATTTTCTAACACGGCAAAGAAACAGGCCTTGCTGGCACGAAAATGACTGAATGATAATTAAATAAGAATGATAGGCTTAATTTATTGAGGTTTTTTTTTATTATATATTAAATGTTTTGCATGAGATTGTGAGTCTTTTAGATACAATTGTGGGTGTTGAAATCATAGAGGAGTGAAGAAGAAGAAAAATAGGTGAAGTATACAATAACATTACCATTCTCTCGAAGAAAATATGCTATAGATCTTTTTCGTAACAAATTGGAATGCTTAGGGTGTAAATCTGTATAAACTTTAATTATTCAGACCCTTGTTATCGAAGATTAGTAGATGAATTTATTCATCTCCTGATTTGCTAGAGTAGATAAAGACATTTAAATAAAAAGTATATATACTTAATTGTTAATATCTTTTTATACCTAGAATATGTGAGGATACATGTAATAGAAGATCAATGTCACTACTCTATAGAGAATAAAGATGCAAAATGTGATTGTAAATGATTTTGTCCTAAACCTAATTAAATTAAATATTCATGACTAAATTTAATATTTGGTTTAATAAGTGTTTGTTTATATTCTTTCAATATATATATAAGGTGAATTAAATAAATATATTTCAACAGCTCATTAAATTAAATAAATAATCTTGAACTCATATATATGAACAAAGATGGTGAAGGGTTGATGAGTAATAAAATCTCTTATCAAAGTTGTAAATAAACAAAAAAAACCTCAAAACAAAAAAAAAACAAACTTATAATATCAAACTTACTAACCAACCAAAAAGACTTAATAATGTAAAAGTTTGAGCAATCAAATAAGCTCCATCATCCAAAATTACTTCCTTAATGGCTCATCATCCAAAGTATTTTTTAATATGGGCCGGTCCAATATTAATCAGGCTAATTATGGGCCAAAATGAGCTACAACTTTGCTTACTGGACTATTTTATCAAATTTTTCTTTATATACAGATTAATTTATTTTCAAAAATAATAAAACAAAAGACCCATGACATTCTGAGCCCGGCTGGCTCGGCCTCCGTTCCATGCCATTTCCTAGGACGGGCCGGGACGGGCCCTACTGCGACCCGATCCAGCCCATCCTAAGCGGTCGCATCTCGCTGCGACTCAGCGCAGACGGCGGTTTGGCAAATAGAAATGAGAAGGCAGAGCGCTGGATGCAGTGGCATGTGGATACCCAAACCGGGCCGAGGTTGCACTGACGAGCGAAGAAGCGAAAGCTCCAGAATCCCTCGCCTTTGCTTTCTCCGCCGACCTTCAGATTCTCGCTTCGGCCACCCTGCTTAGATCGGGGAGGATCGACAAACGGAAGGCTGGCGTCCGCAATGGCTCCTGAGATGCAGACTTGGAGTTTCCCCGACGGTAACGTAGCCAGTATCGTCGAAGACAGGCAGATCGGGTCGCGCCAGGTATGCCGTCTCTGCGACTTGTGATTTTTCACATATGCCTTTGATCTAGAATGGCCCGTCGCCCTCAGGGTGTTCTTGTAGTCCGTGGATTGCGTTCGCATTCAACTTCTGGGGTTCCTTGAGTGAAAGGTCCGGTTGTTGATGGAAGGGTACGGTGTCTAGTGGTCCAATGATTTTTTTTAAAACTTTTTTATTTGCTGTTTTTCAATACGTGATTTATTTTATTACTGGGCAAGGATGGTTCTGTGTGAGAGTTGATAATGTAATATGATGCCTATTCGACATGGATCAATAATGAATAATTGTCTTCTTATGAAGTTTGATTTCGATCCTAGTTTGGTTCTTGAACTAGCTATGTGCTTGGCTTGTGATTATAATTTTATAGTTTAAGAATTGGTAATTTTTGGCCTGAAAATTGGTTTTTTGGAATAAATGATAAATCGCTGGTCTTAGTAACTCTCAACCTATTCATACTGCTTCTGCTTCAGTTTGGGTACATTGTAGCAGTTGCATTAATAGAGTTTGAGTATTTTTTTTTTACACATGTCAAAAAAAACTCTTTCAGTTTCAAACATAAGGTTGGTTCAATAATCAGGGTCAATTCTAGTAATCTAGAGGTTTTCTTCATAGAAACTAGTTGCAGATAGCCCAGATGGGTCTGGGTTTTAAGTGGCTGAATTCATGCAAGCAGTTGCCTCATATGACTAATTATTGATTATAGAGAAAATAAAATAAAAAACCTGTTCATAAGCATACTCATGATGTTCAAACTGTAGTTAATATGCACATTATATGTGAATTATCTTTTCTAAGGTGTACAAACAGTAGCACCACATTTTCGACATTATGATTTTAAATTATACCGTGATAGAATAGTCACTGAGAATTGTTGTATTTTTTTTGGTCAACCGTGCTCAAAAGGGATCATACATATAGCTAATTTATCAGCCTTAATCCATAATGTGTACAAGCTGTAGCAGCATAAATCCTGGTCGTGAAGTTGTTTGTGTACTGTTGGACATTGTGCTTCAAAAGAAATCAACATGACTGTTTGTTCTTATGCTGATACTTCATTGTGTCTTTTTTAATCCTATTATCTCTAATTATTCTAACAAGATATTTTCTGTTATGCAGGATATGAAGAGGAGGTTGAAAGAACATTCATCTCTAATACAAAGGCTAATCTTAGACACAGAAATGGAGGTTTGTTCTGCTAATAACTCTAGTTTCTTTCTGGTATTACTTTAATAAGCCTGAGATAATTAATATGACAAGACGTATATATCTTGTGTTACTATCACATATTTCTTATTTCAATCAAGTATTTTATGTAGATTTGCTTGTAAAATCTATTAGACAAACCAATGAAAGTGAGCAAAATTTCCATCTTTTATCTTATGTACCCCTTTGTTCCTCACTTCTCTGTGCTCCTTTTACCTTATTACACAAATTGAATAGCTGATAATCTAAGAAACATTAGTCCAAAAAAAAAATTTTAGGCCAAGGTTAAGGTTCCAAGACTCTTTTAATTGGTGTTCAAATATTTTGTAAGTGTTTTATATTCTTGATTTATTATTCAAAACAAAAGAGGATATTGATGAATATATAATCAATAAGTTAAAGAATGTATGGTCGAAATGGAGAAGAGCTTTTGAAGTTTTGTACCATTGTTGTGCCACTCTTAGGCTAATAAAAAAAAAATTTTGACTGGTACATTCTACTGTACTTAATGGTTCAGAGTGTGTGTTAGGTTGTTGGGAAGGAAAACATACAACATAAATGAGAATGCATAAATGGATGTGTATAGGTAGTAGAAAGAATAAAAGAACTAAATACTAATATTTGAGATCAATTTTGTGATACTCCAACAGATAATAAAGGAGAACAAAAGGTGTAGATGGTGTAGCATGTTCAAAGACAAGCAATTTATTCTATAGTTAATGTGCATGTGCTTGCTGAGATAATACACCATTTTATCATATTCATGAAATATACAAAAATTACTTGATTATGGATGATTATATATGCATCATAAGACTATAACCAATGAAAACTTGTAAGGATAATAAAATTACATAGTTGGACATTAAGAGCGTGTTTCCTATGAAGGAAATGCAGACAGAAATAAAATGACAGGAACAATTTCCCAGTTCCACTTTCCCGCAACAAGCATGATAGAAACTTTTGCAGAGGGATCTTGAATGGGATTTGATCAGCAAACAGGGAACTGAATATGTGATGATGCCTTAGGGATTTGATCTACTAAATTCTGTACCATGTTTTGGATGCCAAGTTATCCATGATTGATGATCAATGTTTTTCTTTTCCTCGCCTTTTTATCTTTTATCTAGTTTTTTCTGCTTGCATTATTTCTTTTACCTTTAAATTTACTTAGTTGTGGCTGTTTTCAGGGCCATCAGGGTTGTGTCAATGCCATTGCATGGAACGCCAAAGGCTCACTTTTAATATCTGGTTCAGATGACACTAGAGTATGTTTTCTAACCTATCATATCTAGAAGTATGATCTTCATAGGCTAGACTTATTTTATTCCATTTTATTGTTATAATTTACTAATATCATCCTACAATTTTGGATGTCATATTAAGGAATTAAATGTGATGGATTTTTAAGCGAGGCAGTAGCTATGGTTGAGACTTGACATTCCATTTTCCAATATACTTATAATCTTTGAGTACTGTTTTCTTCATTGTACTTTCATTAACCTGAGGAACAAAGAATTGACTTTAGTCCTATTGACTTGCGGTAGGTGGCCAATGCTATGGAAATTAAAGAACTGAAGCACATCTTGCTTTTAACTCTTAGCTTATCTAACTTGGTTGCAAATATATCATATGATAATTTTGAGCTGGCCATTATTGAATCCTATTTATGGAATTGAATGCCAATATTATTGTATGATACTTATTAGCATTATTTAGGTTAACAAAGAAGTTTGTTTTTGACGATTACCTACTTTTATTTTTTATATTCAACTTTAATTACTCCTGCAGATCAATATATGGAGTTACAATGACAGGGGGCTATTACATAGTATTGAAACAGGTCACAATGCAAATATATTTTGTACAAAGTTTGTTCCAGAGACATCTGATGAACTAGTTGTATCAGGTGCAGGTGATGCTGAGGTATTGCTTAAAGTACAGTTGGGAAAAAAATTTTCTTTCCTTTTTAGGGACTAAATTTTTAGTTTAAGCTGATTGTAGGGACTTGCACTAAATATCAGGTACGGATTTTCAGTTTATCTCATTCAAACAGTAGGTCTGCGGAAGCTCCCTTAGAACCAGTAGCATCTTACAAGTGCCACACTAGGAGGGTCAAGAAGCTAGCTGTAAGATTCTAACTCAACAAACACTAGTATCTCATGTGAAAGTAGAATGAATCAGTTGACTGGATGTTATATAGATCATTGATCTGTATTGCCTTTAGTTTATTATGAAAAATTTTCGTTTGCAGACTGTGGAAGTGGCAAAGTGGCTGTATTTTTTTTTCATCCTTCTTTTATATTCATAATATGTTTTGACCTAATAAATTTGATGTATCACAATTTGTTCCTTATGATTATTTTAAATGTTGCATCCCTATCATCTTTCTGATGTTTTGTAGTATGTTTTTTTTTTCTTGCTATGATAATAGAAGTTTGTCATATTTGTTCTAATAACATTTAGGTCGAACCTGGAAATCCCAATGTCATATGGAGTGCTAGTGAAGATGGTACTTTGAGACAACATGACTTGCGTGAAGTTTCTTCTTGTCCTTCTGGTTCTTCAAATCATGAATGTCATAATGTGCTTGTAAGTAGTTGACCAAGTTGGATTATCTTTGCTCAAAATTGCTTTTCTCTTGTTAATCCATTTTATTATAGACAAGTATAAATAAGCTTTGCTTATGTTAGCTCCTACACCTACTTAAAAGAATGAAATTTGAACGGAATGTTCGATATAATATGATGGTTTCAGTATTTAAGGTGATATGAGATATTATATTTGTTTTACTCGTGGCAGCCAGGTGCCCCCACTTTTCTTCCTCATATGCAGCAGAAAGTGATATGTTGGATAATGGATTCTCCCATTTCTTTATCCATGAAGAAATAATAGCTTTTTGTCCAAACTGATGACCTTCTGATTAGATGAGCACTGATTGAAATTAGAAATCATGTTTGTGAACATAAGTCTGAATGTTGCATGATGGTTTGTGGAAAGAAATTGTAGAAATAACTGTGAAGCCAATACATACTCGTACATATAAATCCTTTATGGTTATATATTTTAATTCTACTCATGTTGTTATGTGTTTTTTTGCATCAAAGTTCATTTCCTTCTATGTTCTGACAGCTTGATCTACGACGAGGATCAAAGAAATCATTAGCTGATCCTCCTAAATATTGTTTGCCACTAAAATCTTGTGACATTAGTCCCACTCGTCCCCATCAGCTTCTTGTGGGTGGCAGGTAGCATGTGCTGGTAATTTTCTTCTTTCACATTTATATATATTACTAACACATCATCCTTCTATTGCTATACAGTGATGCTTTTGCTCGTTTGTATGATAGAAGAATGCTTTCTTCCTTGAGCTCTTCTCAAATGAAAATGAAGCCACCACCTTGTGTTAACTATTTTTGTCCACTACATCTCTCTGAGCATGTACGTACATATGCTACTTGCTAATATTAATTTACTTATGCAGGCAGCCATCTTGATATTCTCATTCTTATCGTTTACCTACATGCTTGAATATAAAATGATTCTATCCTTGTTAAATTGCTAGAAATTTGGACTTCCTTTCCAGTATTTAAAAGGACTTGGGTACTTCTTGCATCATGTATCTATTTCCAAGTTCAATACTGACATTACCTGAACAATATTATTGTCCTTTAAAATCCATTACAAATTAAGATACATGATGTTATGCAATTTGCCATCATCGTATATCATTTTACTGTGTTGTTTTTGAGCAATCATTGTTAGCTGTTCAATATGTAAGCTGCAATATGAAAATAACAAGCATCACATCTTGTTATGGTCAGAAATGCAGTTCCATTTTCATGGGCATGAATTTAGATATGACATTTATTAACTTTGAGAATTGAGGAACATTTCACACAATAACTTGAGTGATTTAGAAAAAAGTATGCATATATGATTAATGTGGCAAGAGGCGATTCACTCGCCCCCAGCGCCTCCGCCAACCCGTTCCTAGGCCAACACGAAGGAGGTAAATCACAGGTGGCTACTAGCCATTAGTGCAGTGGCCAAGGTATGGGGGAAGATATGCTCGGACGCACCGAGTTTCGACCTCATGACCTAATGTGGCTATGGGTGGAATCGGGTAGGGACCCGTCCCGTAACCATCTCACCCAATCCCCGTCTCGATAAAAATTGGGAATCTTTTTTTCTCCCGATCCCGTACCCGACATGTGTCGGGACCCGAATGTTTGGGATCCCGCCGGGTAGGGAGATGATATCCCGAATATTCAAATATTTTCAAAAACAACCAATGAAAACATGGCGCTGGTCTTAAATTTAATCAAATAAAATCAGTTGGCCGTTGACTAAATTATGAGCTGCATTTCATTATGCAGTAGCATTTTGCCTCCTACTGGATTCACATTGCTTAATGAGTCCGTGACCAATTTGCATGCAAGAAAAATAATAGAGATACATATCAATAGCTCGCTCACAACATAAAATGGCTCAAACTATCCAATAACAGTGCATAAGCAGTGAAACACAATGATATCCGCATATGACTTTGAGTCCAAGATAACAACCATTATATATTGTCAAACTCCATTGTCAAGGAAGGTAGCTCAATCAAACTAATCCAGTCTAGTGTTACATTTTGATGTAGTTTGTATGCCAATGATGTAGTTTGAAACATGAACTGGACCACTAGTTTTATGGCATGGAGCTGGTAGGAAAATCAATCTGCTTCACCTTAAACACAAATCGAAACCTGCAACCAAAATAGAGGACATTGATCACTGAGCTTGCAGAGATTGAAGTAATACTTCTGGACAAATTGAAGTCTAAAATGTTACATTTGATTACATCCAAGACAACGACCTTAAAGAAGGCTATGAGCAGCAGGACAAAAATGCACAATTCATATCTGAAGTTCGTTCAGAGAAATTTCTTAAGCTGACATGAGCTTCAGTTTCTACAATCACAATTTACATGGTACAATAAATCTGAATACAGTCAATGCATAAGTATCCAATAGATGGCCCATAACTTCTATGATACCATATCATTTTGCATATGTTTAATGAACCACAAACTGCAAAATGTTTAACATGCAAAACTTGAATGCATAATACTAAGGAAAGCACCTGATATGGGAAATAGGTAACAAAACATCCTTATGCATTGGACTACCAAGGAAATTGCACTGGTGTCTCTTCATATTCACAAAAAAAAATGAGCACCAACCCAGAATGATTCACAATGAAAATCATTGCAATGATAAATTCAAGCAATAATGAGTAAATATGTAAAAAAATTTACTGATCTTCAGCTGATGATGATAGCACTCAGATGAAACAATTTTTTAGTTAATCACTTAATCCAAGCAAATCCAAAATAAAATTTAACATATCAAGTCATTGTCTCGTTAAACAACTATATCAATTAGTTATTCTTTTACCATAACTTCATGAGACCTTTGGACTTTGGAGTTTACACTTGAGGAGGATGCATTACTTTGTCATGTCAATGAGGGTACCTACAAACAATAACTATCATATAAGCATAATCTATAGTCTATACCAAGATTAAAAATTACAAATGAAAAACTAAAGCAATTATCTGATCAAACAATAAATCCAAATGAACATGCCATCTTTTATAGTTACTGATTACTAGGTTTACCCAACTAAAGAGTAGCTAGAAATACAACAATTACATAAAACCATAATATATATTATATACCAAGCACCAACAATAAATCAAAGTACTCATAAAAATTAATAAACAAGTTAAATATTTACTTACTTGTGACCACTTCTTCACAATCCTTATAAAAGTTGAATTCATCTTCCGTCGGCTCCTTGTATAAGTTAATTTCTTCACCTCTAAGCTAGTCACTAGTACACACTAGCGCCTCCACCATTTTAGGATGCAATGATGCCCTAAATGGATCTACAACCCTCCTCCCAAGGCTAAAAGCATTCTCACTAGCAACAGTAGATGAAGGGATTGAAAAAAATATGCTTGGCAATCTTAGAAATGACTGGAAATGCAGTTGTATTCCCTTTCCACCATTCCAAAATATCAAAACTTGAACTCCATTTCACAAAAGGATCTGAGAAGTACTTGTCCACCTCATTGGTTATTTCTGCTTGCTTTTGAGTTTTTCTTACTTGAGCCATTTTCAAATGGTAGTTTAGTTTAATGGGATCATTCTTATACATTTCCATCAAATCTTTGTCTATATCACCATCATCAATCCCATTAATATCATCCAAAGGCAAATTCCCTTTATATGCATGATACAACTCCATTAGACAATTCTTTAAACTGTCAACAAAGGATTGTATTTTACTAGCATCCAATTTCATATCTCCCAAATGAATTCCAATCATTTGAAGTTTATAATGAGGATCTAGAATGTGACCTAGGAAAACAAGCTTGTTCACCTTCTCAAGATTACCCCAATACTTCTTGAACTTACTCTCCATTCTCTTAGCAACTTCTTGCAATGAAAGATCAGTAGTGTCAAGTATTGTCTCATCAATAACTGTCCTCATTGCAACTATTTCCTCCCAAATCAAGGGTGATGTAGTTTTCTTGGTAGCACTAAGTTGCAATGTAGTATCATGAAACCTCTTAAGAAAATTCACAAAGACTTGTGCCTTCTCCTAATCTTTTCCCATAGGAGGCTCCACTCTCTTTTTCTTCTCCAAACCATCTACCTCTTCAAAGTATTCAATAAATTGAACATTCTCTGTCATCCTACCAAACACTTTCTTAAACTTGTATGCAACAAAAAGCATTGTATAGGTGGAATTCCATCTCGTAGGCACATCCATTGGAACGGTTGACATTTTATCCATCTTTATAGGATAGCGCACACTCTAAATTGGTCCAACCGTGCCCCAGAAGAGTGAATATACTTCACACAGTTTCTAATGGACTCAAATGACTCATTAAGAAACTTCAACCCACTCTTGACAATTAAATTTATAATATGACAACAACATCTCAAATGCAAGTACTTACCATCAAATAATAGAGTACCCATTTCCTTTAGCCTCTTTCCCATGTACTCCACTGCTTTATCATTCGTGCTAGCATTATCAACTGTGATAGTGAAAACTTTATCTATCCCCCAATTGCTCAAGCATGTTTCTAAAACTTTGCCAATGCCATCTCCTTTGTGAGAGGTAATCTTGGTGAAATTTATTATTCTCTTATGCAACTTCCAATCATTGTCTAAGAAATGAGCTGTGATTATCATGTAATTGATATTCTGAATTGAGGTCCAAGTATCAGTCGTTTTTTAGATACTTATCCTTTGATCACCAATGACACTCTTTATCTTAGCCGCTTCCACTGCATATAATTCCCATACAAGAGATGCAATTTTCTTTCTGTTGGGAATCTTGAATCGAGGTTGAGCTTCCTTCATCATCTCTACAAACCCGACCCCTTCCATTACCCTAAACGACATCTCATCTTTAACAACAAATGCGACAACCTTTTCTTCAAGCTTTTTTGGTTAAAGATGTGAGGTGTCAAAGCATTATTCATGGATGACTGTGTTAAGATTGGTTGAGAAGAGCCTGACTTCATCGCATTATGAGGATTCTTTTTGCATTTCTTCACATGCCCATCAATGTCATTATTCCCATGTGTTCTGCTATGGGCAGGAACTTCAGTTTTGCAATAATTGCAAACAACAATTACCTCATTTTTGTCATTTCTCTTTATAATTTTCTTGGCATGTGACCATACATCTGCTACTTTTTTCCTTTTGCCTCCAATATCTACTACTTCCTCATGAATGATTGGTGTTTTGGATGGAGATGATGTGTGAGGTTGAGTGGTGGAAGGAGAGCTACCACTTCTGCTAGATGCATCCATGAATGAACGATTTTTTAACATAGTTGAATGTGATGTTGAACGAGAGGGGCTGTTGTACAGTTGTTGAATGGCAGTTGAATGCGGCTGGTAAGTAACAAGGTCTGCAGTTAGACAAAAATAAAACCAAGATCTTATCTTCTGCAAGTTCATATTTTTTATTTAGCACAAAAATTATCAATTGCTAGAGTGCAGATTCACAATGGGGAGATGGGGATCGAGATAATGATGCACGAAGAATGGTAGGGAGCTTTACCTCAATTTTCAGCAGATCTGTATTTTGTGGCTTAATCCACGATGAGGAGGCAGTGAAAAGCAACCTGTCGCAGTCGATCCAGTGGGAAAACAAAGAGATCGTAGGTCCGAACTCTCTATTTCTCTTACCCTTCGTCTTCCGTGGGAGATCTGGTCATCGTCAAAGGAAGCGATCCTGAGCAAGACCCCTTCGGTAGTTGGAAACGAGTGCCACCATCACAATATGGATGCACAGCTTAAAGCCTTAAACAGTTGAACGGCGAAGGCGTGCGACTGTTGAACGTGAATATGAGATTGAGAATCGAGATGTGTTACACATCTTTAACCCTAAGCATTTTTTAAAAAGTCAAATTAAAAAATATTAGTAATACTAATATTTTTTAATTATATTTGGGCCGGGTCGGGTCGGGTCGGGAATCCCGCCGGGTAGAGCTTGGGGTCCCGATCCTTTTCCCGATTTTGATCGGGTCGGGAAAAATCCCGATAACTCGGGTCGGGAAAAATTCGGGTCGGGAACGGGTTGGGATTCGGGAAGGGTCGGGAATTTTGTCTCAAATGCCAGCCCTAAATGTGGCAACACCCCATGCCTTAACTACCACACTGCCCTGAGGGGACATGCTTATATGATTAATGCTCTTATGTTTAGTTGCTATGGGTAACAATTCATTATATTCCAAGTTTGACTCTTATTGTCATTGAAGCTCCCTGACACAGTATATCTATTTTAGGAAATTTACTATGTGATTCTCTCTTTAAGGGTATTTGGGCAGGGTTTGGTGTTGCCTGATTATATATAACAAAAAATTTCAGATTCTGCTGGATTATATCCTCCATAAAGTATGTAATACAGTGGCAATTTTATAAATGCTTTTAGCCAAAAGGTTCTCTCCAATAGCATATTCTTAATGTGCACATTTAAGAATGTGATAGTTATATTTTACTTCATTAAGGTAACCATGACTTGGCTTGCAAAGAGTGGAAAGTAACTAGCTTGATTCAGAGCCTGAGCAGTGCAAGTTAGATGTTGCAAATATTGATCTTTTTGCATCATTTTTTCTTCTTGACATTGACTACCATAGACAGAATTTATTATTTCCTAGTGACTGAGGAATATCATTATCTTGATCATGTTGGTTAAGAGGAAGATATCCTGCTTAAACTTTTAATTGTTGGAAATTTGTTAGTGTCATGGCTCAATACACACACACACACACACTAAAACAGAATCTATTGCCCCACTAATGTCAGTATTGGCAACATGGATAAGCATCGAATTGTTCTTTCACCAGAAATGAATCAAGCAATGTTTCTTCTAAAGCTATTTGGCATCGACATGTAAAATGACTGAAAATTTGAGGTGATTATCTTAAGAATGAAAGAGAAGCCAATTTCGAGTAAACTATGGACCTCATCTTTTCCTTTAGTATTTTTTAATGAACGCACAGTTCATGGATTATGTTAAATTTTTTGTTCTAGAAATTAGAATGATTTCTTAAGGTTGTCTATAATTTATCTCCACTATCCAGAAAAAGTCAAGCTTGCATTTGACGCATGTAACATTTAGTCCAAATGGAGAAGAGGTACTTTTGAGCTACAGTGGGGAACATGTTTACTTGATGGACGTTAAATGTGGTATGCTAACATGCTTTTGTACTTTGTACATGCAATTCAGATATTCAAGTTCATCTACCTATATGTCATGCAATTGGTATGTTGTTTTATCTAAATGCACTAAACTGGCGTTTTATGGTATTTTATGTTGAATTAGATTAATCATAAGTTTCAAATTTCACTTTAGAAAGTAGACAAAGTATTTTTATCAAGCAATTTTTTGTTGTGTGTCTAAAATGAGCATGACATTTGAGCATAGTAAGTGTAACAGCTATCAGATGTTTGAAATATATCCAGCACCACTGTACTAGTGGCTTAAAAATCATTGTTTCTTAGGATTGCCAGTTTGCCTCATATGATTTGTCTTTCTCATCGATTAAGTAGAACTCATTCCCATTTATGAATTGCTTTTACACAATATGATAATTGAGATATTTGCTTCTGCTTATTGAAACATTTAGTTGGAAACACGGGTCTAAACATTTATGTTAAGTTTAGTTCCAGGAGTAGCCCTTTGATTCCTTGTGAATTCTCCTTTAATTTCTATATACCTCACCAAAATGAATTTGAGATGCTAATTTACATGCTTATTCCCGCAAATTTCTTTCACCATTTCAATGAATACAAGAATGTTTACCCTACTTACCTTATGGTGCTCGCCTTGTGAGCGCACCAATTATATATTTTTTTAGAGCTTATATATATATATACACAAGAATGTTATCCTATTTATCTTATGGTGCTCACCTTGTGAGCACAAAGTATATATATTTTTTTAGAGTTTAGGGTTTAGGGTTTGGGTTATAGTATTAAAGTTAAAGAAATAAAAAAAAAAAATTACACATGGTGCGTGAGCACCATAAGGTCAGCAGGGTATCAAGACTATATATATATGTTGGGCGCCTCATTTGGGCACTCAGCGTGCGTGACTGAGTGCACGCGGGGTGCCCGGATTTGTTCTAGGCGCTCCGCATGTACCTTGAGCCCTCAGTCGCTCATGCTAGGCGCCCAACCTATCATATATCACTCTCTCTCTATAGATATATATCTACCCTTATCTCATTCTCTAAGGAATACATGTTTGGATAGCAGAGCTACCATCCTGAATGAGACTAATCCAAGATTTCAAGTGAACCGACCAGGTCAAGTGGACTAGGTGGATAGACTAAGTTGGGCAGGTTGGGTAGAGTGGGCCAAGCAGGCCATGAGCACTAGGTAGCTTGATTGAACAGGGCGAGCGAATAGACTGAGCAAGCTAGTTGAATGGATCATGTGAATTGAGCGAGTTGAACATATCAATTGAGCTTGGTGGACTAGGTGGACCAAGTGAACTAAGTACACTAAACGGGCTTTGCAATTGAGTGGGTCGGGTGGACTAAGCAAGTTAGGTGGTGGGCCAAGGATGTTGGGCAAGCGAGGCTAACTAGTGGTGTGGATCAACATAGCCGGACCAATGGTGCAGGCCAAATGGACTAGGCGACAACATGGGCCAACCATGCAAGCTGATTGGACCAAGCAAATTGAGGGGGCAGGGTGAAATATTTTTTGCAATGATATTTTAGTATTATAGAGATTTTCTTATCCCATTCCATTAACCAAACCAAGAAAATTCGTATTCTTATTCCATTCCTACTCTACTTAAATCCTTGGAAATAATTATTATATTTCATGTCAATTCCATTCTATGAACCAAATGGAAAATACACCGTGAGTGTTAAAGTTCTGTTTCTACACTTAAAATGCTTATGTCCATGTACAAACATATGGTAGAATTCAGAGAACATAGTATGCAATTTCATTTTTTTTTAAACAAATATAGCCTGAACTTTATTGTCATAACTGAACTTTGTATCTTGGATATTGCAGCCATCAGACCACTTGTTATATATTATGTTATTTTAACGACCTGAGTAGCTTAAATGACTGATATCCTCATGTCAATAATTGTTGTATAGAAGTCATTATTTACCAGTTAATTGTTTTATATCATGTTTAGAATCCAAAAGATTAAGTTTCAAGGTGTCTGATTGCACGTGAATTTATAAATATTGATGACATGATTATATTAGCATGCTAACCAGTCTAGGTTACTAAGAATGGCAGAAAATGTAACATTTAGGTTATACTCAAATGCATTAGTAGGGAATAATTGATCAAAATTTTTGGTCGATAAAAATTGATAGTGCCACATCTAAAAACCTGGATTGGATCAAGGAGAAGACACCAAATGTCCAATTATTGCTTTTCCTAGAAGGTTATTATAATAAATTTTCAGGCAGATAAGTGAAGGCTGATTCTTTTTTGTGCTGTTTCTCTGCTTGATTATTGCCAATTTTGCCTAATATGAACTTGATTGAAAATATTCAGACGATGATAGCACCATGAGGTATACTGCTGCTGATGTTCCAAAATATTTATATTTAGCTCCTGGATTTGAAGAATTAAAGTTGACGTCTTCACCAGCATGCTGCTCATATCGAATGATGCATCGGGTAAGAAACATTAAATGCCTTTTCTTAATGTTTGATTTTCTAATAAGGAAAGTCTTTATAGAATGACTAATTTCATATATGATTGTAGCTTGACCTGTACAAGAATTTGGTTCAAACAGCTGCAAATATATTGGAGGAGAACTCAAACCTTTATTTGGGTATTGAAGCATGCAATGAAGTATTAGATGGGAAAGGTCCAGATGTTGGTGTTTCTCTTAGATATGAGTGTTTGTGTATTCGAGCAGCATTGCTTCTTAAGGTTAGTCTTAGTCTATTTCTTTTCTTTGTCAGGCCAAACTTATCATCAAATTACTGAACATGCAATCTTGATTACAGATGAAGTGGAAGAATGATGTTTACATGGCAATAAGGGATTGCAGAAGTGCTCTGAGAATAAATCCTTCGTCTTTCAAGGCACATTTTTACATGGCAGAAGCACTAATGCAGGTTCTTTTTATTGAATAATCCTCTCAAAGAAATTTAAAAGGATTGTTCTGAAACTGCTACTCTTTATATGTTGTGTGCAAATTGTCCGCAGCTAGGGAAACTAAAAGAAGCTTTTGAGTTTGCAAAAATGGCAGTTAATTTAGCTCCATCAAACTGCGAGGCTGCAGATATGGTTGCAACAATAAAAATTCATCTTGCTGCAGGTTAGTTTTGTGAATTCTAGAGTTGTGTGTGGAGCTTAATGAAGTTATCTATAGATAGATTATTAATATTACTATTATTATCATTGTTATTCTATTATTATCTTTTTTATTTGGGATACCATCAACAAAGTGACAACCCATTTGGCATGCTGAAGTTTCCTGCATAAGGGATCTGTCTTGATTGAGTGATGTAGTACGTGATAAGGAATTTGTAGTTGTAGAGATGAGAAAAGAAAGTATAGGAATATATAAGTATAGAAGAAGAAAGGAAAAATGAGAGGAATAGTCTGGAGGAAAAGTAATTTGTATTCCAAACTAGATCTTTAAAATTCTCATGCAATCTTTTAGAGTCCTAACAATTTTTCATGCAACCTTTTGGTGCTGTAGGTGATCAGTAAAGGAAACAAATTGAAATATTGTCAATCATGGTCTACTTTTCCAATTTGGGTATTTATTTCTTAGATTTTATTAGCTTTGAGTGTATAGAATGTGCTTTAGATTCCATTTAATTTTTATTAATAAGAATTTCTACTTTGTTTCTCTGTGTGAGAATTCTGCTCTTTATGAGTGTGTTTTCTTTGATTGTGCACTGTGCTACATCACTAGATTTTTTTGTACTGTTTCTTGCTTCTGCGTAGCTCTGAAGTTCTTTATACAGTTAGATGGTTATCCGTCATTCTCTGTGGTTGAAAAGGTCTAAACTCCCAAGACTGATCCGTGAAATATGGTGCAAAATATCACGTGCAAAGTCATGAAGCTTCTCAGAATAAATCCATAGTGATATCATGCAGGCCATTTAAGGCCAAACTCACAAAATGACTGCAAAGACTCTTTGTTCGAGGATAGCCTCTACTTCGTTGTTGCTGGTTAGAAGAATTTTTTGATTGGCTTGGGATAAAACACTAGTAGATTTGGGATAGTGGACGCAGGAGGCCTAAAAGGAAATATGATATGAGTTAAATCTTTCACAGCAAAAATCATACTTATACTCATGTTAAATGTAAGTCAGTCTTATATGTAGATCCAAAATTTCTGTGTATGGGAAAGGATCAGTAGCTTGGTCACGGATCTTTTTGAATTAGGATTGGGAAATCTCTTAGAAGAAAGGTGTACCATGGCAATCATTATGAAGTTATTCTTGACCCCAACTCTATGAGGTGCATTTTTAACAACCTTATAATTTTCATCCTCCATTATTAAGGGAAATTTTCTTTGTATTTGTCATGCAAGTCATGAATAGGTTGAGCAAAGAAATAGATTGACTTGTAAGTGGTTTGATTGACGAAATTATCTTTGGAACTGTAGTTTGTGTAGATTAAGTTTCAGTTTCCACATTTTTCGCCCATTTGGACCTGAGAAAGAAGATATGATTTTTGTTTGGCCACCAGTTTCTGGGGGATGAAAAGATCTTGGAGAACTTAGTGAAACAATTTTATGTCTTCCAAAAGTGTGTCCTAGTTATAAACCTTTGTGGAAGGTAGACCAAGTAACTTTACTAATCAATGGAAAAATTTTGCAACGCACAAGGCATTCCTATTTTTGTTGCAGGGAATTGAGTAGGTTACTTTGGAGAATCAGTTCAAAAACTACAACCTTTGAGAACTAAATTATGTCCACAAGCTATTCTTGACCTAAATGACGCTCTTCCATGAGCATACATCTAACGAACAAGATAAATCTCGATGACAGGATCAGGGAATGTGTCTCTTTTATTTAGTTATTTAATTTTTGTTGGACAAGTTGATGGTTTTAGTGGCTGAGTACAATGGCAAGAAATGATAAAATGTTTAATGAAAGATTGATGAGAAAAAAAGATTCAAAAACCCACATCTAAAGCATACAAGTTTTTTAAACAAGAAAAAAATTACTAATTTTTAAGTTTTAACTGATTGCAGACACCACAAAACTTAAAATTGCAAACCGGAGTTCTATTTTTTTAATTTTATAATTGTTAATTCTTTTGTTTGTTGTGCAGCTGAAGCTGAGAAAGGCAAAAAAGATACTGAAGAAACTGCTAGAAGTGAAATAAGGCATGGAAGGTTAAGATCATTAAGTGATGTGCTCTTTCGAGCAGAACTGAATAACACACACTTGGAGTCTCGTTACGAAAGAGAACATTCTGATTATGAGGAAGAGATGGAACTAGATTTTGAAACAGCAATATCAGGTGATGAGGTTCGTGAGACTGACTCTAACATCCTGCGAGGCAGTTTGAACTTGAGATTTCGAAGAGATGATTCTACTAGAGAAAGTTTTATTAATGGTTCAGAAGGATTGCCCTCGCCATCATCTCAAACTGAATGCCTTATTTATCAGGTTTTGGTTTGGTGGATATTTATTACATTTTTTTGTTGCTTATAAATTTGTATGCCTTAAGCAGTTTCTGGTTTGGCTAGTTTTGCTTTGACTAGCACAGAGTTCAGACCAGCAGTGAGTATATACAGCAAAAATAAAGAGCAAAAAACTGAAAAAGGTGCCCTTATTTTGAATATTATCGAAGGGGTGCCTATCACCTCTAATGTGTCCACTATAACCTTCATTGAAAGTGGCAGGGCGTCTTTTTAGTTTCCCAGGTATCTAATGATCGAGTCCTAGCTTCGGTGAATTAACGGATGAATTTCCCTGAATTGACGGTTGACCTAAGAACTGGGTTGATGGGCCACTCCCTGCGAGTGCTTCCTGATTTATCTTAGCGGCCGGTGGAAAATTTCAGTAGGGCCGGGCCGGTGACCCCAGGATTAGTCAGCCTTAGCCGGATACTTGGTGCCAACTATTAAAAAAAATATGTTCATTGTTAGCCATTTGAGGCCAAATCATCCTAGTTCCAATAAAAATGTATGTGTGTTCACATTCCAAACTGTTGACTATACAGATGGAGTTAAAAAAATTTGGTTCAAAACACCAAAAGTAAATTGTTAGTTTGAGAATTCCAAATGCTTGTAATTATCCTTAATTAAAGTGGAAATATTTCCGTGTAGCAAGCCTAGAGTTGGGGGAGAAATGATTTTTTTGCTTCAAATTAGTACAAGTGAACATATTAAATATACCACGATAAGAAAGGGTACTGTAGGCACACTAGAGATGATGTGGGTGCCCATTTGATAAGAATTAAAGTAGGCCCATTTGACATTTGATGATTTTAAAAAATAAGGGGTGACCTTGCAGTTTTTGCCCCAAAATAAAACTGTTCTCTGTCTGTTTCCATTCGGTATGCAGCAGTACTGATACACTGTTTGATAATGTATGGAAACTTATTGGCTTGCATAGGCAATGCTGATGGTGTTCATTGCTCTTTAAGGACAAAGTGGAAGAATGGAATGCTAAATGACCTTCTAAATGTACTTAAACAAGTTTTCCATTGACAATTAGTTGAGTGTATTCAATTTATTCTTTGAGACAACTTTCATCACAGGAACCTCTTGCCTTTCTTTTATTTTGTTGCCTTCTAGCCTTTTCAGTTTTAATTCTGATGTTTTCTTTTTATATATTTTCAGCCTGAAATTACAATTGATATGAAAAGACGATACATAGGCCATTGCAATGTAGGGACAGATATAAAGCAAGCGAGCTTTCTTGGTGGACAAGGTTTACTTTTATATTTTTCATATTACAATCGGTGTTAATTTTAGAGAATTATAGCGAAAAAAATACTCTTTCACAGTTTGTATTTTCTCTTTCATTTTCATACTCCAGAAAATCAAGAGTTACCTTTGCTGTTGTTATAGTAGTCCAGGAAGTAATCCTTACTGTGTGATCTATTAAAGGCCATGATGAGAATGTAAGCAGTCATCATGGTCCAAGATACAGTTGAATTTTTATACCAATATCCTTCTTTGTTGTTGTTTCATCTATATGACTATATCTTTGCTATCTTTGTATGATCTGCATCAGGTATCATGTGCATGTGGTCTACATGTGTAGACTTTACAACTGCAGAAACAAACTAATATATTACCATATAAAAGCTAGTAAGAGTGTAAAATAATAATACTTTACTATAATGTCATGACAATTTATGGATGGAAAAAATAACAACTCGATATATTTATTAAATGTTTTGAGTTGTTTTATCTATGTTAAAATTAGAAGGTTGAGAACAATTTGATTAAACTTGTATAGATTGTTATACTTTTAATAGTTTACCTTATTAGTGATGATATAAGATGAAGTTATACAATTCATTACCTAACCTCAAATCGTTGGGACTAACACAACTTTAGGATGATAATGATGGATAATTTTTTTTCCATGGTGGAATCGCTTTTTCAATTGGAGTGAACGGTTTTTAACTTGTGAAATTTTATTGTTACATTCTAATATCTTGAAACTTCTCATCATGAATATATTGTTTGATGATTTGTGGAACTTTTACAGGAGAATTTGTTGCAAGTGGAAGTGATGATGGAAGATGGTTTATTTGGGAGAAAAAATCAGGGAGGCTGGTCAAAATGCTTGCTGGGGATGAGTCTGGTAAAAACTCTGTGTGCTTAACTCTATTTCAGTTGTTGCCTGATCTTTCCAGCTGTCATCAAGAGGTCGTTGTGTTGGTTGGTGCATATTGTCACTTTTTTTTTTTTTTTTTTTTTTTTTTTTTATCTTGTGTGGTTTTAGTTGTCAACTGCATACAGTGCCATCCATTTGATTGTGCTATCGCAACCAGTGGCATTGACTACACAATCAAAGTAAGATCAAGAAGTCCTTCCTTTTAATGGTGGAAATTACAAGTGTTTATGATTTCGTTAGTGTGTGTTAACAGTTTCTCGTTGATAGATGTGGACACCACATGCACTAGTCCCTTCGATGGTTGCTGGAGGTGCAGCAGGACCAGAACCTGATATATTCAGTGCTATAGAAATGAACCAACGAGAAATATGTCGCAGTCGTGAAGTTCTCCTGTAAGATTCTGAATCCATTAACAATGCATTGCCTTTCAAAGTGCATTCCTTTTTATCTCACTTTTATTGCAAATGATATTAAATCCATGCTTGATCTCTCGAAAAAAGTGGAAAAAGACCAAATTGAATGATATAGAAATTCACAACGTAACTTCATGATAGGACACCATGAACATAATCTGCAGCTGGAAACACACTCAGTTTTCAACTACTTATGAGTTGCATCCTTTCTCGTCTTCTCCAGGCCGCTGGAATTTTTGGAGCGTATAAGGATGCACGAATTGGCTGAAGGAACTTTGCATCCTTTTGAATGCGCTCAGAGCTGACTTATTATGGTCCAGCTTTCTCAGGTGCCTTGGCCTTTCTTTGTACCATTAAGTTCATTCCAAGTACATCGAATCCTTGTATTCTGACACTCAGCAACTAAACCAGACACCTCGAAAGGCCAATCTGATGGTGCTGCACCATGAGGCTTCTGGGGTTGGCATTACGAACTGAACTGCGATTATCTACTTGTTCCAAAAACTGCTCTAAAGCTTGGAATTCAATTAAGGTGTTGTTGCTCTATCCATCCTCTGCTCTTTCTTCTTAATTTCATGATATTTTCTACACCCTTTTGTCTGAAGCTTCCGTACCCAATGTCGTAATGTGTATAAATCCTTGCATATTATCGAAGGGTCCTTCTCCAGTATGTTGCAACATCTGCCCAATATTTGGGTAGTGCATTACATCTACTTATATGTACATATGTTTTATTTTTATAAATAAAATTATTATTATTATTTATTGTATTTATGATAAATTTATGTTTTTGATGTTCCTAGTTATACTTTTTAGTCTACACTATTCACACACTGCAATTTATTTCGCCTACAAGCATTCAGCATATAAATGCGTAATTATACATTCAAAATGATCTAAAGTTTTACAAATGAAGATAAAGGTGCATAGTTATAAGAAACCTAAATGGCATCAATAAGAAGATTTATATATCTCAATCGTAGCAACGCTACTGTTTGATGGGGAGTATTGGTGTAATGATAAAGTTGTCGTGTGATTTAGTGGTCACGGATTTGAGTTTCAGAAAGTCTTATAAAATAAGATAAGGACGTGTACAATAGATTTTGTTCTCGGGATCCTATATTAACAGGAGTTTCAGGCATTTAATTGTATGTTACTGTTTATGATAAAACCATAAATTTTGAAGTATTTTTCTCTCTTTAACCATGATAATCTCACACTATGTTTAATGAATGTCAAATTATTAATCCAAAATATGATTTTTTTTTTTTTAATAGTACTATGGATCAAGGAATTGCTGGTTGGATTTGAAATAATTTAGAAACTTTTTCCTCAATCATCAGAATGAGTAATTTATATAAAACAAATAAACAAGTCCAAGCGTGAAGAATGAAGGCATCCTTATTGCCTTCATTGTTTTGGGCAACAGATTGGGACAACTAGTTAGGCTCTTTGGCTTTTGCATAGTTTGGATGACGAATGGTTCAACGATGATGGAAAAACATTTTAGTCATCGCACATAAGGAAAATATTTAACTTTAGACGCACATCAAACTCGGAAAAGAAAAAACATGATGCAATTGTTTGGCCAACTCTCACCAAATTTGCGTAAACTGGAGTACTTCTGTGGTTTGGTGCTCATAAGCTTCCAAAGTTTGTTGTAAAATTCACCTAACTTCTAAAAGTAAAACTTGCCTTCCCAAACTAGTCTTCCAGTTTGAAACACCAACCGAGAGCTAGTCAAACCTGATCGATCGATCAATCAAACACGTCGTGATCCAAAGCAACACTAGCTCACTTCTATGTTTGACGACAACTCATCCTCAAATGAGACGACGGCAATGCTCTTTCTAACCTAAAACCTCACCAATTCCTCCCCCTCAAAAAGCAAAGTTGATATTTTGTTCTCCATGGATCTACAAAAGGCCACCCTCCCTGTCAGTCTGATGATGGACCATGCAATCCAACCCTAAATTATAACAATGATGGCATCAGTTGAGTGTCTTAATATGAAATTTATGCCCTCACCCACCACCATCTGTCATTGTTTCCATGACTCATCAATAACAAGCCTTGTTTGCTTCCATCTCTTGTAAGAGAGCACCAAAACAAACAAACAGATCACCATCACCCCAGTTGTAGTGCAATGACAAAGCATTCAGGAAAACAAATAACAAGATCAAATATTCTGAAAGTCAACTTTCGGTAGGGCGAATCAGGAAGGAAGGCTGTCTTTGAACATCTGAATTATTAAAAACAAACAAACAAAGCACTGTTAGTAAATGATTAAACAGTTTGACAATTACAGTCTCTCAGTTCCTCAATCATCTGGACATTAATGGTGTTCTCAACAAGACGGTGGAAGCAGGATGGCACTTCTCAATTTAAGACACATTGATGCGTATTACATTGCAGCAGCAAACAGGCATTGATGGTGGACAAGTGACATTTTCAGAGATTGCATCTATGAAAAATAGAAGACGACAGATGCTCCTCTGAAAGAAAATTTTACAAAACTACAATTAGATTTACTATCTCATATATAATAATAGAGGTGAGAATGTTAAAGTTGATATGCAAATATACGACAATTTTAAGAAATGTGTTCAAGAAAGTTGGGGATATATACTTAGACGTAAGAGGCTTTCCTAGTTAGCTAGATGATGGAAGACCATGATAAATACATACTTAAATCTTCGAGAAAGAGGGACGAAAATATAATAGATGTGTGGCATAAAAATTTGATTGATGTTATCTAGCACAAGTACTCATGGTAGAAATATGTTCCAAAGCAACAAAAACAAAAATACTAGTAAAAAAAAAAAAAATAGCCCGGTGTAGAAAACTCTTGTCAATATTGGGGTCTTAGAGAAAGATTGGATCATGTTGGATTTATTATACATAGTCTTAAGACTATTCTACGTTGCAATAGATTATTTTCATAACTTGAAACCGTGATTATAAGGCAAACAAAAATGCTATATTAAACAAAATATGTTGTTTGACAATAGCTAATTACTGCACAAGGCCTACAAACTTTGTGTTGATTTTCTGAAAGGAATGGAAGCAGTGGCTGTAACTTTCATGCAGCACTGCAATAGCACACACCAGAGCACAATGACTAAAGCATCAGTAGATTGAAGAGGGCACACACACAACACCACCAAAAGTAAGTGCCATGATTGAAGATCCTCCATTGGCGATCGACAATTCAGTCACCCATCCGAATGGCAGATGAGCAGTCCTCTTCAGCTCTAAAAGGGATGTTGTAGTATTTAGAGCCAAGAACAAGAAGGCATTTGATCAATGACGAGGAAGGAATTCAGGGTTCCAAGGTCTTTACCAGAAAAAAAATGTAAAGGTGACAGTTAAAGTTTAGACGGTACTGAGAATTTGAACAAGTTGAAGAATGCATCGGAGTCTCAAAGAAGCACTCGCCTTGATACCGTCCAGCATGTGCCCATGAATTGAATTGTATGCTCTACTTCATAACAAGCTATTCTACAAACCAGTCATAAGCACAAATACACCATCTGAAAAACTGAAACTATCTGTTCTTCGGATCGTGCACGAATAAAGATTTGGCGAATTACTAAAGCCACCGGCCAAATTCACACACTTTTAGCTTCATGGCATCATAGATTCCTTCGACAAGGAGTAAACCTCCTGTGCCAAAGTACAAAAAGAAATGGTGAATTCCATCTTACAAGATCTTAACAAAAGGTGGTGCATCTTCCCTAGGGCCGTCCAGGGATCGGTACAAGTACAACTTCTCGACGGCATCGCTATGAAGGTCCTCAGGCATGTCCCCAATTACTTCCACCACCAGGTGAGGAAGCCTCCGAGCTACTTCCTTGCAGCCCCTCGAAGACAGCTTGCACGAAGACATCCACAAGAATCTCATGTTGTAAAAATGGTGGATGCCGGATAGGAGACCCGCATCACCGTAAGGACTATCCCTGATCTCGAGCTTTTTCAGATTGGGGCACCCTTCAAAGAGATACTTCAAGCTCAAATCACTGTCCCCGGAGAATGCCAAGGAAAGAGTGCGAACTAATCTCCCATGCCGTGCAATGTGCTCAAAAACCTTATCAGTGAGGAGGCCAGAAACAGCAAGTCTAGTTAGCTTCTTGCAGTTCCTTACAATAGCTCCGAAACCCTCATCCATGGGCTCTCCAGTGAGCTGATCGGGACGATGCCTTCCCATGATGCAGAGCCGGAACACGACTAGATCAGGGCAATTCTTGGACATCGTCACGACGGCAGCATTCGTCATTCGTTGACAGAAATACAGAATCGAGCGGAGCTTCCGGCACCCCTCGGAGATGGCAACGAGGCCGGAATCAGAGACAGAGCCCTCAGAATCCTCTGAGGCATTCAAAGGAAATACTCTAATCTCTGAAAGTTTCTTACAATTCTTAGCTACTGCTCGGAGACCCTCGTCGCCTACGGTGTCAAGAACCTAAAAGCAAAGCAAATTGTAGCAAAACAGATTCAGAGAATCAAAGCTTAATTGAATTTTCAGAATCAGGTTTTTTGGTAGGTACCCAGAAGGTTTGGAGATTGTGGCAATGGATAATGACGGGCTTAAGCTGTTCAGCAGTGAACATGGCGTAGCTCAAGTTGAGGGAGACGAGGTTGGCGCAGACGGGGAAGATGGCCGGAAGGTACTCGGGCTCTGGCATACGGAATCCCGACAGGCAAACAAGCGACTTGGAGGCGGCAAAAGTCGACTCCAGGTCGGCGGCGTCAAGGTCCGATTCGCCGGCAGCGGCGGGCACCGAGTTGAAGGAGCCGGTGCCGAGCTGGGTGAGCTGCGGTGCCCGCTCCATGAGGCGGCGGAGTTGGCCGACGGAGACGTGCTGGTTGAGCCGCAGACGCCTGAGGGAAGGGGATCGAGCGACGAGAGCCTCCAAGGCGGCGAAGTTGACTGGACAATTCACGCACTCGAATGAGAGCGACTCCAAGCGGGTGCTCGTCTCCGGGAACCTCGAAATCCAATCCACGACCTGCTCGTCCTCGTCCTCCACGTCGTTCTCAATCAGATCTAGCACTCTCAGGTTCCTGCAGGGCATTAATAGCAATTAATCGATCGCCTGTAGAAAAAAGGAGGAACTTTTTTCCATCCACAATGTTTCAAAATTAGGGTTCGGTGTTTGGTAGCGAGGCAATCGGTGAAAAGAGGAACCTGCAGAGCTCGGCGACTGTGGCGAGGCCGGAGGTGCCGAATCCGTCACAGCAAATGAGGGTGAGATCGCGGAAGGAGGGCAAGGAGCGGGAGAGGAGGGCGAGATCGGCATCGAAGACGGTCATGCGCTTGAGGCAAACCCGCTCGAGGCAGGGGTAAGCGGCGGCCATGGCGGTCGCCCAGGGCGAGAAACTTGCCCCCCAGCCGGGAGGGATTAGGTTGAAATCGTCGAAGCGGGGACGGCCCTTGAGGACGATCGCCCGGGCGGCGCGGAACCGCTCGACGGCGCGGCTCGGCGACACGGCGTAGCAGTTGCCGATAAAGACCTCGCTCCGGGTCTGCGCCTCCGCCCGGTACCACGACCGGCACACCAGCGACGCCGCGTTCCGGTCGCGGCGGCAGGTCAGGAACTCCAGCACGTTCTCGAGAACGTTCTCCAGCACCCGGTCGGAGAAGGGTGGCGGCTGGTCTACCCGCCCCCCGCCGCCGCTACTCTCCATCCTCATCTTCGTGGCCGGAGTTGGTGAAACAGAACACCCAACGCCGCCGCCGCCGCCGCAGAGACCCAGAGAGCAGCTCTTCTTCTCTTCCTCCTCCCTCTCGGCCTCTCCATTACCGTCCTCCCTCATCATCTGAAACCACTTGCAGGGAGGATGGCACTGAGCAATAAAAATCCCATTTTTATGCATCCATTGACAAGGCTAGGAACTCTTAAAGTGTATCTCATTTGCGTAAAATAAAATTTCTACATTTTCCCATTATTCTTGATCATATTTGTCATTTTCTTTTCACATGCCAAACTAAACATAGCAATGGCAAATCTATCTATTTGCTATGTTTACATTGAGTAGGGCCATTATTCTAAACATAGCCCTACTCAATGTTTGCATTCTAATCTATCTATTTTCGATAATGTTTTACGGTTCAAATCTATCTATTTACAACTTCATACTCTTTGTTTGAGATTGAAAAAATAGCCAAAGTATCTTCGTTTGTATCAGGGATGATGGATCTTGCTTAGGGTTGTCCCTCTAGCTCAGTTCAATTTTTTTATTACCTATATAAAGTTTTTGTTTAACCGATTAAAATCTATCCATTCCCCATCCAAAGTCAGTTCAGCCCACTCCTATCTCATCAATTTCAAGCTCTTTCCGACTCTAATTCCTCGGATCCATCTATGGTTTCTATCATGTTTTACTATTTCCCTTGGAGCAAAAAGGTTATATAAGGTACTCTCCCAAGATTATTTGCTTAAATAGGAATATATGATATTGATATGCATTCATAGATAGTTCTTGACTCCACATAACGACGTAGTTGGTATCTACATGGCTAATTGTTTTAATAGATTTTGGAGTCAATTCTTAGTAGATATAAAATGATTCACTAGGTATCTAATCCTATTCAAAGAAACTCTATGCTAGAGTAAATATCCGTTATGGTTTACCCTTTTTAAAAATATAGGGTCACTTTAAAGGTGCCGATGATTTTACCCTTATTCCAATTAGACCCTTTTTGTTAAGTAAACTAAGACTAACAATTGCATATGAAATGATAAATCTAATTTTGGAAACTTGTCTATGTTTTTAGATAAAAGATCAAATTATAATACTAAAACTCTCATTTTTTTGTTTTTGTTTTTTTAGCAATTACATACTTGACATGCGTGTTAAATCTGTTTTCCTACATTAAAAGCTGATTTAATTATTTGGTATCTGTTTGCACTAATATTAGGTTTATCTATGCCAATCAACAATCTTGAATAAGATCAAAATCTAGTTAGATTTTAAGGTCAATTCTCAATGAATATAAAATATATGCCTACTTTTTCATATAAATAAACTGATAAATATCCTCCATAATTTATCCTCTTCCAATAAATATGAAACTATTTTAAAGGAGCCACTAAGGTAATAACTTACCTGTGAGTACAATGTTTTGAAATCATTTAATTTAATTACAAAAAAAAATAATTGCAGGATAGCAGATCAAGTCAATTGGATGAGGATCATCTTTTACTATATAATATTAATAGTTAGTGATTGATAGCATCACCAACATTTATCAGTCTATAGTGGATTCATTCTTGTTCACTTTTCTACTCTACGATATTTTACCTACGCATTCAAGTGATATTGATGTTCCCAATTACCATCTCCAAGAATTGCTCTCACTACTTTTTTTTTAAAAAAAAAATACATGAAACTCCTACTAATATGAGGAAAAGGTCAAATCATTTTAAGTCTATTGTACATAGTTTACTTTGTATTATAAAAAATTATTTCCACAACTCGAACAACCTCAAGGTCTTACTTTTTTCTAGTGATATACATGTTGAATTTTGTCTCTATTAACTATATTTCAAACCTAAAACTTTGATAACAACTTTGGAAGACTAAGGTGTTAACTCGTATATCTTGACCCTAAACTCTATCATAATTTTTTCCAAAATATTAAATTACAAGACCCACTTGATGGATTGTTGAAAGTGGAACCATCACCCACAAAAGTTAGCAAATTTTGCTCATAGTTTATTGAAATGGCAAGAAGGTGAGGATGGCAAAAGACATCCAAAAGCGAGCAATTAGCTAACACTTGTGACATGTGTGCAAAATCAAGCCAAGCTTTTGGACATCAAAAGCCATGGTGATGTGACCGATTTGAATACCTAACGCTAGCCACAAACATCAATTTGATAAAGGGTTCCATTTTTGGCGAATGCTAAGCTTTTGAGGTCCCTTAACATTGATACTCCTCTTGATTGCCTTTGTGGAAGCCCATGCATTGGTGTTGTCATAGGTGATAGCTAGCTTTAGGGTTTTATAGTCTTTGTGAGTGGTCATGTTTCCCTATGTGGAAAAGAGTTGCTCACTTGGTGTTAGGGTTCGTATAGGTTCTCTTTGCGAGGTGAAGTATTCTATGTGGTCTCAATTAAGTTACCCCAATATGGTTCCTTTAATTGTAAAAGGTGGAACCGCCACTTTAACGGCCAATTCCTTTAATACTTAAGTCATCATGGGATAGAGAAAGAGAAAAGAATGTAAAAGATGAAGAGAATTAGGGTTAATTTAGAAATATACTTTCCTTCATCATTACCTAAGTTATTTATAGTCTCATGCTCCCATATCCTAATGGGTTAGCGGATCACGGATTGCAAATTGTGGATACTGAATAGGTGATATTATATGGGGTAACAAGTCATATAGTAATGGAGTTTGAATCCTACTCAAATCAATTTTCACGCCTATTTTTTTTTCAACTTGTGAAGTGGAGCCTTGACATAATAGTAAAATTATTACTTTGTGACCAAAAGATTACGGATTCAAATTTTGAACATAATCTTTTGTAAAAAATAGGATAAAATTGTGTGCAATAGATCATTCTCCGAGACCCCACACGACGGGAATTTCATGCATTGGACTATTTTTTTTGAAAGACTAAATTAGCTTCTTCTATATCCACTAGTTGCCGATACTCTACCTAATTCTCTATCTTAATTAAAGCTTAATTTTACATCTTTGCTTCACGAACACTACTAATTACGTACACAGTGGAAGGGTAATGATGGGCAAGCTATTCTAAACACAAAATGAGGGTGCTAAAGAACTTAGCCATCAAGAACATCATCCATTGACTTACTGGGTAAATACCATGAGAGACCATTAATTTGTTCGAGTTTGATTAACTACAAACATTATAGGTTAACACAAAGCGACGTCAAATCCATCTTAACTAGGCTCCTCACTAAAACTATGCCATTTTTCAGAATTTATTTTTGTTTCAGATTCCTCATTGTTAGTACATGTATTGAGCTGGGTGGGAGAAGTTTCTTCAAATATTTTTCCTCGTAGACTAATTTCGCTGAAAGTGGATATCGAATTCTGAATCAGAAACATCAACTCTGAGGATACAAACTTTTGTTTGTTTCAAATGGTAAGAGAGTTACTAAACATGTGCTAAGTTTCTTTGAATTTTTTTTCGCTTGTAGACTATTTTCGCTGAAAGTGGATATCAAACTCTGAGGATGGAGACTTTTGTTTCAAACCGTATGAGAGTTACTGAACATGTGCCAATGCATATTGATCATGTCTGAAATAAGGGAGATGATCCGCTAGATAGATCACTCTGTTATTGATCGTGAGAAAATTATGAGGTAGAAGAATATGGCCTCGAGCGCTTCATTTTTACGCACACTAGAGAGAGCAAATGGAAACGTTAGAGTGAGAACCAATGAGAGGGTTCCTGGCACAGACATTTCGATGCTCAAGTCAGAACAGTGGCCAAAAGTGAAGAAGAAGATAAATAGTAGAATAATAACATAGATGTGTGTGTGCATGCGTAGTAAAACGTAAATGAGCGCTAGTGAGCATGCAGTAAAGCGTACTTGACCAATGGAGAGGACCCTTTTTTTATATTGACCCTCATAACCTCCGTAATAATGAGACGTCAGAGAATATCTGATGTCAGAATATGTCGAATAAAGGCAAAGGTATGATCACCCTTAGAGGAAGGTTCCATTGCGTGCATATGCCAGGGTAGTCCCTGATGAGTGACCGTTATTTTCTGATAAGTTGTTACGATTCTCTAACATTATTGTCTCCTAAAAGAAATTCGACCGGCCTTAGACTGATTGTATGTTGAGAGACTGACATATGAGAAGTGGGGAGTTTAGCCCCATAGGTCCTATTGGCACTTTGGACCAACAGGCCATATGATGGAGGCCTAGCCTTTAAAGAGTGGGGGGATAAGTCTCGGAAGGTCCAATTGGCTCTTTGGTCGACCGGTTATATACTGTGAGACTAGCTCTTGAAGAGAGGAAGTTAAGTCCCGGAAGGTTCGATCGACAGTTTAGGTCGACTGGCCCTATGCTAGAGGCCTTGCCCATGAGGAGTGAGAAATTAAGCTTTGGATGTCCAATCGGCGCTGAGTCCAACCGGCTATATGCTGAGAGTTGCGTTGTAGAAATGGGGAGTTGGGCCCAATAGGTCCGACCGGTTCTTTGGACAACCGGTTGTATGATGAGTACCTTAACACTACGAAGTGGGGAGTTGAGCCCCATAAGTCCGACTAGCTCTTGGGTCGATCGGCTATATGCTGAGTGCTTTCGCATTGAGAAATGGGGAGCTGAGCTCCGTGAGTCCGATCGACTCTTGGGGCGATCGGGCTTATATTGAGAGTTGCATTGTAGTAGTGAGGAGCTAGGCCTAGTGGATCCGATTGTCTCTGAGGGCAACCCATTGTATGTTGAGAGACCTGCACTTGAAAAGTGAGGAGCTAAGCCTCAAAGGTGAGCCGTCTGCCCAATTATGTGCACCCTGATTGCCTCCTTGTCATTGATTGTTATCTCACCTTAACTTTGACTGTCATATCATCTTGATTATCATGTCCACCTTACTTTTGAGGCCATCTCACGATGCGGTGTGTGCTAAAACACGTTTCATAATTATGCACAAGGAAAAATAAAATAATAATAATTTCTAAATTATTATATCATACGCACCACATGCATACAAGGATACAACATGTCAAACATGATCACATAATTAATTTTTTTTTACGAAAAATAAATTTACACTAGGTGTACCTTACGGATGACCTGTAACGATAAGGACATCAACCGTAGTGACGTTGCCAAACCTCGCCTCTATTCGTATCTACGCCGAGCTCCTTAAGATAACTCATTGAGTACAAGCCTCTCTTTCGGAAGTTCTAGCCGCGAGCGAAGAAGAGGGATCAAGAGGAAGAAGAAGAGAAGCACACAAGGAAGAGATGTCTTCCTTGTGGTGGTCACGACAACAAGGGGAAGGGCTTCCCCTTGTTGGCGGCGGCAAAGAGAGAGGAGAGAGGAAGAAGAGAAGAGAAATTGAGTTAAAGTTTCCTAAAAACTTTACAAGTCAATTAATGATCTCATGTGCATAATTTTATCTTAACCATATCAATATATATTCCTCATTAATGAGTTGGATTAGAAAGCTCAAATCTAACCTATTATCCCTTAACCAAAAATTAGCCCATTAACCCCTTGGTTTGGTTCATAACTAAACTAAGTTGGTTCATAACTAATTCATAATTAAACCAAATATGGTCCACCTCTTCCATAGAGATGTGGCCCATCCGCGCTTCCATTGTGACAAATATTTCCATATTT
Source organism: Zingiber officinale (assembly GCF_018446385.1). Classification (NCBI taxonomy): domain Eukaryota; kingdom Viridiplantae; phylum Streptophyta; class Magnoliopsida; order Zingiberales; family Zingiberaceae; genus Zingiber; species Zingiber officinale. The sequence goes on from NC_056000.1 coordinate 70,814,425, forward strand.
GTCTTATGTATGGTCCAACCAAATATTTATTTCTTGATCTAAGAATCATATTTTTTTAACTTATTTTAAGTTTTTTAGAGACTCGTTAGTGCGTATGACCCAATAGGTTTTCGGTTTATCTTGGTCGTCCATAATTAACTACTTAATTATAGAATGATCATGAGTGACACCTAGTAGTACATCATGATCCCCAATTAGTCAAAAAATCATAGTTGATCTTAGAATTAATTCTAAACCCTTAAGCAGCTACAGTGAGTCGTGCCTCGTTCCTTTTAGTCATCTTATACCCACTTGGTTCAGGATATGGTCTATGTGTCTTGTCCCCACTAGTTTGACTACGTCACACCTAGCTCAAGTAATATTTCCTCATTTTACAGATTCAAATTACTCGTACATATGTACAAAAGTCTCGCACTCTTAACATATGATGTTTTGGCCAAAGACTTTGAGTAATAATCTTAACGAGTGGCCATAGGATATATGTCTCCTCGCAAGGAACAGTGAATTCTCTGTGGGCTATTCAAACACCTCAGGTACTTCAGCTTATACCCAATCATCCTGGGTCCACACCTCAATGAGATGCTTGTTTAAGATAAGTATAAGTCTCAATGATCAAGATGACTTATATACGTCAAGTTGAAGGAAATTTGCACTCGTGTTGTAGTAAGAATTTCACAGACATATCTATATATATGTAGAGAACCATATAAAGTCTTACAACGAGTCACTCCAATGAACTAGTTATCATAACCAGCATCTACGTTTAACTCTCAACATCCCAATGTCTCCAACCAATGAGAAAACAGTTGCTTGGCCGAACCAAGGAGTATAACCCATGCTAATCATACAGAATTGATGATGTCCGAATGTATCAATTCGACGACTAGAAAATTTTTAATATATTTATAATTGCACATGTAGAGATAATAATTAATTGTGATCCAATCATAAATTCTTTCATGCTATGAATTATATTACGAGCATTCAATAAATGAGTTTAAAATAATCAAACATATAATATGCACTCAAATAGTGAATCTATACTTATCAAATAAATAGAAAAATATCGTAAGGTGATTACCTTAGAACATCCCTCAAATTCTAACACTCACAACATGTTGTATCACAAATCTCCTCTTCAAGTCTAGTCAAAGAAGGTTCATGACCGACTAACTAGACCTGAGTCCTATTACCACCCGATCATTCGAATGGCTAGCCTGACCAATGGGCCACACCTCTTATCACCAATTAATGTTACAATCAACTTTATCTTTCTTGGAAAAACTCATGTCAGATGCTTGATATGCTAGGTAGTGCGTAGGTGATACACAGGGGGCACTTTGTAATGAAATGATTTGGTTATTTGGTCCATCATAAATGTTATTTACTGGGCAAGCACCACGTGTCGACTAACTCCTCATTATTTGATATGACAATTGACACACGCCTTTTCATACAGATTGGTTGCACTTTCTCTCTTCGATCTAACGGTTACAACTAATTAGGTTGTTTTGGTCGAATGGTCGAGTTTTAAATGTCTATCATGGCTTATGTTAAAAACCCTAAGCATCTCAGAGGTAAACCATTCATATTTCATCTTCTTCAGTCTTCTCCTCCTATGGTTTCTACTAACTACATTCCCTTTCTCTCAATCTGCATTAGTAAGTACCTTCTTAGATCTTCCTTCGTTTCTCCTACATCAATCAGATAAGTATAAAGTATATAAGGATTTTATCATATTTTCACACTACATTCGACCCATTTTTGCATATATAATTTATGGTAATTTGGTTCTATACTTCATTTTCATGTTTTATTGTTCCTAGATATTACTCTAATTTATTTTAGATGACAGGAGTGAAGATTGGATCAATACGGGGAGCAAAAATGCCCAAGTCCAGAAGCCTTGGCCTGACACAGGCAGTTGTGGTGAGCACCACAGCCCGTAGCAGGCTCTGCCATCCTGCCATGGTGTTAGCCTACCATGGGCGATTATTGCTAGCACCATGGCAAGTGGCGAGTTTGGTCTTTACGCCACGAGCACCCGTGGGCAGTGCCACGGGCACCCATGGGCAGTGCCGCAGGAACCCATGGGCAGTCCCACGGGCACTCGTGGACAGCGCCACGACCTGTGTTAGTGAGATTTCATCTTATATGCCTCACCACGGGCGACTGTGGTCAGTGCTACGGCCTGTGGCGAGCATCCAATCCGACGGCTATAAAAGGCACTACATTCATCAAAGCTAGGGATCTCGATTTGGAGTCGCCTAAGGACTCTAAGGCGTAGGAGAAGAAGACTTTGAAAGCATTCCAAGGTCATCCAAGCACGAAGGAGACATCAGGAGTATCTAGGAGAAGGAATCTTCAAGCACTCTGAGCAATTTCTTCCTCTCATTGCTTTCTCTGATTTCAAAACTATTGGATTGCTTTCATTAATCATGTTTACTGATTGTAACCCCTTATTTTATGGGGTGATTTGCTAGATTCTAGGGCTAGGGTGTAATTTCCATGTGATGTAAATTCTATGCTTTGATTTATATATGTTTTCTATCTTGTTTCTATGATATGTTGTATTGTGGTTCATATCCATTGTTTTAACACAATCTTTATGCTAAAAGTATAAAATTCATATCCCATTAGGGTTTGGGGATGAACTGAAAGGAAAACTTAATTCTTTGACTCGTGGACAACTGAGACGTGGAGAATCAGATATGAAAGTGCAACCTAACTTGCCGCAAACAACTCTAGGTAGTTATAGAACTTAATGGATCATACCTAATACGCTCAATGATTAGGTTTGGTACTCCGTTTAGAAGAAAAAGTTCACATAGAATACCTTAGAATTGTCTACCTACATGATCCAATATTAAAGATAAAAATTAAGACATAGGTCAAGTGTTTGCTAGCATAGAAGTGAAACTGAAACTCTAGGATCATATCTCTGTGACTATCTTTCTTCTATCTATGTGCTCTGATCACATTCTGATTTATGTGATCTCCTCGAATTCCCTTTCCCTTTCTCACTCTCTAATTTCTCTTTTACCTTTAGATTCTGAATTATGATCGTGACACCAAACACTTTTAATTTGGTCTAGACTGTTAAGTTTGATTGGTATGCTAGTACTCGATCCCTAGTCCCTATGGATTTGATCTTTTATTACTTGACGATATCTTCGGGCACTTGCGGTCTAGACTGTTAAGTTGTCGAGGACTGGCGTAGATTGATATTAGTTGAATATTAGACTGACTGGATTGGACCACTTCTTTTCTCTTCTTTTTATTGTTGTTAGAAATGTTCCAGTTCAAAGAGGTGAGTCAGTAGAAACTTACTGTAGTTAAGTCTTAGACGAACCCATATGCCATCCCCGTAACAGTGTGGCCTTCCATCTGGGTCATTGCCCCCTCCCAGGCCTCTGTTAATAAGCCCTTCAATAGTACTCACCTACAAGATGGAGGTGGATCAAAAGGTGAGGCTACCCCCTGAGCGGAGGGCACGTTGAAGGTCATCTAGAATTGGTAACGGCTCTTTGACTTACTGGATGAAGCCCCCATGGGCAAGGCGGTCGGAGGTAAGAAGGGTGATTGAGGAGTAGGAGCAATCGGAGATCCGCTTGACTAGAAGATCGTTTTCCCTCGAATCAGGTTGTAGGAAGCCAGAGCCAAAGGTGTCTGCTCAAAAGGAGTTGGAGTGCTTTCCCGGGCCGGTGTGAGTCAGGGGGCCAAAGTGCTTTCTCAGGCTGGTGTGAGTTAGGGGGGACCTGTAGTGCTATCCCAGGGTGGAGTGCATTTTGGGTTGACTCTATGTTATATTTTCAGTTTTACTTGTCTAATTCATTCCTTTGTTTTAGAAATTTGTAAAGAAAGTGCATGCGAAGAACCTCTAGGGAAGGAGATTTATTATCTTTCGATCCAGAAATTGATCAAACATTCCATCGGAGACTTTGAAATCAACAATTAATGGAAGAAAACATGAATCAGAACATCCCCAATTTACAATGGATGTATAACAATAGACCCCTCAGAGATTATGCATCACCTAGTGTTCGAGGATTCTAATCAAGCATAGCACACCCTGCAATAGAAGCAAATAATTTTGAACTTAAGCCAGCTCTTATTCATATGGTGCAACAATCTTAATTTAGTGGAGCCCCTTTAGAAGATCCGAATATGCATTTGCCTAACTTTTTGGAGATACGTGTCATGCTCAAATAAAATGGAGTTTTTGTTGATTCAATACACCTGATGTTATTTTTATTTTCATTGAGAGACAAGGCCAACATGTGGCTTATATCACTACCTCTAGAATGTATATCTACATGGGACCAATGCAAGTTGACGTTTTTGAGCAAATTTTATTCCCCAAGCAAGACAACCCAAATGAGATACTTAATCACCAACTCTATGCAAAAGGATGGGAAATCTTTATTTGAGTCTTCGGGTCATTTCAAAAGCTTGCTTCAGTAGTGCCCCCACTATGGGCTAGAAAGAATGCTTGTTATCCATAACTTCTACAACAAAATATCGTATCCTACTAAGGTATCATTGGATTTAGCAGCTGGAGGAGCTATCATGAATAAGATTCTAGAAGAGGCCAAGGAGATAATAGAAAGTGTGACTTTCAACCACCACCAATAGGCGAATCAAAGAAATGCTCAAGCCCAAACTCCAGGTATTCATCAAGTGAGCCAAGTGGATTTAATGGCAACTAGATTAGATGCAATGAGCAAGAAACTTGATATGATGAGTTTAGGTACCTCAAATGCCTTAGTCGCTTCTTGTGGAATTTGTGGAGACTCTGGGCATGATGGAGAGAATTGTTCGACATTGGCATTCATGTAAGGGAATCAAGTGGAGTATGTTGATACAATTAACAACTTCAATAAAAAACCAAACAATCCCTATTCGAGGAAGAATCATATAAAATTTTCATACCGCACCAACTAAGGGAAAAATCAAGGCCAAGGAAACTTTGAGAAACCTTATGAACCTCAACTGTAGATTTTCAACTTGGAGAAAATGATGAAGCAGTTTATTGCAACGCAATTCAAAGCAAATGAGAAATTCAGCAAGCAGCACTCCAACAACAAAGTAATGATTCAAGAATTGAGGTCTTTAGTGGATAGTTTTGTTGGTGCAACATCCTTGGTTGACTAAGCTTGAGTTGGCTCAAGCTTGAGTCTTTATGTTTGGGTTTCGATGTTTGACAATACAAACAATACGTGGAGATTGCAGGTGCAATCATCTGATTGGGGAGATTGCTGGAACAATATCCCTCTGGTTAGGGTTTGACCAGTCTGAGTATGAAGAAGAGTCAAGTAGGTCAAGGTTGACCAGATACTTGACTGGGAAGTCCTAGTGAGTGAAACTAGGCAGAAAGGAAAATCCTGATGAGTGAAGCCAGGTGAAAGACCTAGTGATTGAAGCTAGGCAGAAGGAAAATCTTAGTAAGTGAAGCTAGGTGAAAGTCCTGGTGAGTGAAACCAGGCAGATGGAAAGACCTAGTGAGTGAAGCTAGGCCAAAGGAAAGTCTTGGCGAGTGAAGCCAGACAGAAGAGAAGTACTGGTGAGTGAAGCCAGACAGATGGAAAATCCTGGTGAGTAAAGTCAGGTGAAAGACCTAGTGAGTGAAGCTGGGCAGTATGAAAATCCTAATGAGTGAAGCTAAGTGAAAGTCCTGGTGACTAAAGTCAGGCAGATGGGAAGTCCTAGTGAGTGAAGCTAGGCAGAAGGGAAGTCTTGGTGAGTGAAGCCAGACACGTGGAAATCCAGATGAGTCAAAACTGACCGGACACCTAGTATCGGAAAGTCCAAGTGGGTCAAAGAGATTGACCGGACACTTGGTGAGGAAGTTCTAGAGGGTCAAGGGTGACCAGACACTAGGCATGATGTACCAACAGGTCATAGTTGACCGGATATTGGTTTTAGGGGACTTTGGACTTGTTTGGGCAAGTAAATGTGGGCTAAATCCATCAACCGATTGATTGGCTCATGCCCAATCGATCAGTTGATCGATTGGGTGAGTCTCGCAACAAAAAGGCTCCCCAATCGATCAGTGAATCGATTGGAGAAGGTTCATGATCGCACAGAATGACTCCCAATCGATCGACCGATCGATTGGGAGCCTCCAATCGATCTGCCGATCGATTGGAAGTTGGGATTTCGCGCGATAAGCCCTGATCGATCAGGAAATCGATTCAGGTGATTTCTATAGAGCCCAGAGGCGCTCTAGATTGATCGGCCGATCAATCCAGAGCCTCCCCAATCGATTGGGAGTAATTCAATCGATTGGGATCCGACCGTTGGCAGTGGATAAAGCCGTTGCGAGCGTTTTCTTCAGCAGACCTTTGTCCGATTCTTCTTCGACACACAGCAATTTCTCCACAGAGCTCACCGCCAGTTCTTGAAGCTTTTTGGAGCAAGGTGTTCTTGCATTTCCAAGGTCAAGAGGCAACACAAGCAAGAATAAAGGTAACTAGGGGTTCTACCGTGTAAATCTTGTAAGATTTACTGTTTTATCAGCTTGTAGTGTGTTCTTCTTGTGTATCTTTGTGTGAGTCTTGTACAGGTTTCTCCGTCTTTGGTAGTTACCGTAGAGGAGTGTTGTCATATTGGAGAGTGTGCGTCGTGTGTGGATCCTTGGATTAGTCACCTCTTCTTGAGGTGGATACCAAGTAAATCCTTGTGTTAGTGTTATATTTTTGGTTCTTGTTCTTTCCGCTGCATATCATCACCAAGAAGCAAGCAACGACGAGCGCGACAAGCTATTTACCCCCCCTCTAGCTACAAATCGATCCTAACAAGTTTGACTAGTCACACTAAGATGTTGGAGACCCAAGTTACCTAAGTAGCCAAGTACGATGTCAAGGATTATTGGAAAATTCTCGGGACAACCCAAGATCAATCCTGTTGAGTATTGTAACACTATAAATTTGAGGAGCGGGAAGGTGTTCCAAGACTTGAAAGGAAAGATGATAACAAATCCAATGAGTCATACTAAGGAGGATAACTCTATGGAACCATCCTAGGTAATAATAGAAGAGGAGGAGAATCAACTTGAGAAACCAAGGGAGGATCTTCTATTAAAGCCCTCGGCTCCAATCTATCAACCTTTAGTCCCTTTTCCTCAAAGGTTGGCTAAGGCTAAACGCGATGAAGAATTTGGAAAACTTTGGAGATAATGAAGAAAATCGGTGTGGAGGTGCCTTTAATTGAAGTCACACACCAAATGTCTCAGTTTGCTAAGTTTTTAAAGGAGATAATGTCATGTAAGAGGAGGAAGGAGATACATCAGAATGCAGTGCAATAATTCAGCATGAGTACCTCTAGAAATTGAAAGACCTAGGAAGTTTTTTCATTCCATGCATCATTATAAATAAAAAGATAAACAAAGTTTTCTATGATTTGGGGGTGAGTGTGAGCTTGATGTCTTTCTCTTTGTGCAAAAGACTAGGTCTGGGGGACTTAAAACTTACTATTATGACTTTTTAATTGGCAGATCACTCATGCAGATATCCCTAGGGAATTTTAGAAGACGTTCCTATACAAATTGGGGGAATTGTGGTGCTAATCGACTTTGTGATATTGGAAATGGAGGAGGATTCTCGAATCCCCATCATTCTTAGAAGACCATTCCTAGCCACTGCCGGAGTCATCATAAACATAAAGAATCACAAGCTTTCTTTTGCAATGGGGAGTAATAAACTGGAATACAACCTTTCAAAGTGTTAAGTGATTTCACTGCAAACCCAATAGGAGATGAAGATAACTTTAAGCATTTAGTGAAAGATTTGGAGAGACCCCTCAATACAGAACCAAATATACAATCTCCAAAGGGCAACAAGTACATTATTCCAACTAGAACCCCACCAAGAGAAGAAACCAGCAAATTCGAATCACATGGAGGAGGGGAAAGGAATCCCTTCAAAGCTAAAACTTCAAGTTGAATTTTAAGAAAGGGGTCAAGCTAATGATCGTAAACAAACGCTTCTTGGGAGGCAACCCAAGTATTTTCTTTTGTAGATTTTAATTTCTTTTCACTTGATAAAGTTTGTTTGAACTAGATTTAATCTAGTTGTGTTGTTTTGTAGGTCACTAATTGAGAAGAAGAAGCAAAACTGGTTTATGTGGCTCACCACGGGCGACTATGGCCAGCGCCATGATCCTTGGCAACTTTTGTTGCCTTAGCATGGGCAGCCATGACCAGCACCACGACTCGTGAAAGCTTCTGTTTCCTTGCCATGGACGACCGTGGCCAATGCCACGGGTGGTCATGACCAGCGTCATGGATAGCCATGGCATGTTCAAGTACTGCGCTATGAGTGCTCGTGGGGAGCGCTATGGGTGCCCATGGGAAGTGCCACAGGCCATGTCATGCCAAGAGGAATTTAAAGTCGTTCCCATGACTCGTGGCGCCGTTTTTTCTACCCAAGCTCTCCAATATTTTGCTAGATCGTCAAGCCAAATCTCCCCTCTCGTCTCCTAGATTCATTTCCCCAAATCTTAGATCCTCTCTTCTACCCATTGCTTTCCCAAAAGCTCTACTCCCTTTTGAACCAGAAATACCTTTTTCCTAACCCTAAGTCAAAGAGGCCATGAAAAGATCAAGGAAAGGAGAATCATCAACACCGCAAGGAAAAGGAAAAGAAAAGATAGTTGAAAAAGCACGTGACAAAGGTGACAATGTTTATGGAATTATTTTTTGTGATGATACTTAAAAATGTGGTTCAAAAATCTTGTTAAACATAAGATTGCACCTACTAGATATATAGATGAGAATACAATGGAAGTCTTAGGGATCAAAGATGACATAGATTTGATGATAAATAAAGCGGGTTGGGACGAATTGATTGGTATTTGATGTTCCACCTATGCTAAGCTTACACTTGAGTTTCTTAGTTCCCTAGAAGTAGAAGTGTAGTGCCCAAAAACTCATCCATGCATAACTAGAGTAGGTTAAAAATGTATAATTCTATTGGGTTGTTATCATTTGGTTATTTGGTAGTTAAGGTTAATTATACTAAGTATAAGATTGGAACGTGTGAGTAATTAAATGGTTAACGCCGGGTAATGAATATTTCATATCAACTATGGAACTAACAGAAACCAATAATTTCAAATAATAAGTGAAATTATTATGTTAATCATTTGGGAAATATTTCAGAGATAATAGTATCATTGAAGACACCATATTCAATTATTATAAATAATAATACCATTCAAATATCAAATATTTGGATAAGTATATTATTAAATAATATTTGACATTATGCATCTATGTGAATTAGTTTTTAATTAGTGATATCCTATTGTTATCAAATATGATTAGTGATCTGGTGATAAAGAGGGGTCCAATTCGCAGGGTAGTCAATGACACGATGGAGGTCAAAGTCAAGATGAGCAACACTCCGATCGTCATCGTCCGATCGGAAGTAAGAAAACCTGACCGGATATCAATACAGCTCGGCTCCAGACCGAGCTTCCGATGCTCAGGAAACCAATGTGCTGGCGAGGCCTACGCCAAGCAGCCAGCTCGCTCGGGCTTACATCAAACCTTAGAGCCGACAAAACAGGAGTGTAGCCGAGCAGTCACTTAGATATAACTGAGCACTTCAACGGAGTTTTAACAGTGGAAAGGAATGTTGGTCGAGCGGCCATTTCGCTCGGCCAAGAGGCTGGACCGACCAAATAGCTAAGGTATGGTCGAGCGACCACTCCGCTCGGCCCATTAATAGACAAAAGGAGGATCAACCAGTATCCTCATGGGAACCCGTGCCACCGACAGATGACATGGTTAGCAGCATGGACAGACAAAGGATCGTACGGCGGAAGCTTCTACTGTCGTGTTAGAGATATGCTCAGGTCATTGAGGTATGGTGTCAGGGACGCTTTTCTGACACATCTCTTCATGATATGCTTTGAAGAGCGTGCACACCTCGAGAAGCATGCACACGCTCCCCAGGGGTCCTATATAAAAATCCCCAAGCTTCGACGGAGGTATGCATAATCACTACTGTAGTTACAGTTACCCTGCCATTTTGCTTCCTTGTTTCTTCAACATTGTCGGTGGTTGACTTGAGCGTCAGAGGGTCATTGCCGGGGAACCCCTTCTCGGCTCGACACTGACATTACTGTGGTTGCAGGCTTCGTTGACAAGGAGTCCACCAATGGTCAACGGGAGCGCCACGTCCCGTCGAGTGAAGGTGATCGGTGATGATAACCCCTTGGTGCCGGTCGGGCGACTGACATTAACCCACGACAGTTGCGGGTGTTGTGGGACGCCGATTAGTGGAAGGAACAAAACATGGGAGTCCATACCTTGCCCTTCGATGCTTTTGGCTGGCCAGAGGCCACATGCTGCACGACATGTGCCCTTGTCTCCTGATGTGGCCGTGCTCCTTCAGCTCTCAGCCCCCTGGGCGGTTGTGGGCCGTTCGGTGGCCTGCGTTTGGTCGGCGCCGAGGGCTCGGCTGGCGCCTCCTTCCTTCTTGCTGCTTGGGCCTCTTCCACATTTATGTATTCACTAGCTTTCTTGAGCATGTGGTCGTAGTCTCGGGGTGGCTTCCGGATGAGTGACCGGAAAAAGTCTCCTTCGACTAGGCCCTAGGTAAACGCATTCATCATGGTCTCAGTTAAGACAGAAGGGATATCCATGGCTACCTAGTTGAAGCGTTGAATGCACGCTCGGAGGGCTTCCCTAGGTCCTTGCTTCATGGAAAACAAGCTGATGCTCGTCTTCTCGTAGCGTCCGCTGCTCGTGAAGTGTTGCGAGAAGGTCATTCGGAAGTCTTTGAAGCTTCGTATCAACCCGTCCGACAACCTTCTGAACCATCATTGCGCTAAGTCAGACAGTGTGGTGAGGAAGACTCGGTACTTCACGCCATCTGTATATTGATGAAGAGTAGCAGCATTGTCGAACTTACCCAAATGGTCATCTGGATCAGTCGACCCATTGTACTCTCCAATCGCCAAAGGAGCATAGTACCTTGGCAGTGGGTCTTACAGTGTCGCTTCAGAGAACTGGTGGTTGATCTGCTCAGGAGAAGCGTCGGCTTGGGGTACCTTACCTTTCCTTGCGTCCCGAACAGGCGCTTCGTCTGAAAAAGATCCCTTCTCCTAATTTGCTTGCACAATTTCTGAGGGAGTTTGGAACAGAGCCCGATGGAATGGAATAGGCGCGGGTGGAGCTTCTCCATGCGTGCCGATCGGCAGTCTATTTTGTCCCCAAATAGAATACTGCTCCGGTCGGTTGTCGTGAGCCGCTGCTTCTCCAGAGGCTGACGTTTCTTGTTGCACCAGTCGGTCGGCTAGCGCCTTTTGTTGTTGTTGCTCGACTATCTTCATCGCTTGCACTTGTATTAGTGCGTCAAGCTCCTCTTGAGTGAGCATCAAGGTGTGAAGTCATCCAACTTCTTCCATCTTCTAGACTCGGATGCAATTGCGTTCCCACAGACGACGCCAAATTTGATCCCGCCCGAGAGTCGAGGTGATGAATGCTGGGATGTGACGCTCCTGTTGATCGTTGGTGGACTCCTCGTCAACGAAGCCTACAACCACAGCAATGTCAGTGCCGAGCCGGGAAGGGGTTCCCCCGCGATGACCCTCCGACGTTCAAGTCAACCACCGGCGATGTTGAAGAAACAAGGAAGCAAAATGGCAGGGTAACTGTAGCTACAGTAGTGATTATGCATACCTCTGTCGAAACTTGGGAGTCTTTATATAGGACTCCCAGGGAGCGCGCACACACTTCTCGAGGTATGCACGCTCCTCAAAGTATACCATGAAGAGACGTGTCAGAAAAGCGTCCCTGACACCATACCTCAATGACCTGGGCATATCTCTGACACAACAGTAGAAGCTTCCGTTGTACGATCCTCTGTCTGTCCATGTCGTCTGTCGGTGGCGCAGATTCCCATGAGGATACTAGCTGATCCTTCTTTTGTCTGTTAGTGGGTCGAGCGAAGTGGTCGCTCGGCCATACCTTAGACGTTCGACCGGTCCAGCCTCTTGGCCGAGCGGAATGGTCGCTCGACCAACATTCCTTTCCACTGTTAAAACTCCGTTGAAGTGCTAAGCTATATCTGAGTGATCGCTCAGCTACACTCCTGTTTTGTCGGCTCTAAGGTTTGATGTAACCCCGAGCGAGCTGGCTGCTTGGTGTAGGCCTCGCTAGCACATTGGTTTCCTGAGTATCGGAAGCTCGGTCTAGAGCTGAGTTGTATTGATATCCGGTCAAGTTTTCTTACTTTCGATCGGACGATGACGATCGGGGTGTTGTCCGTCTTGACTTTGACCTCCATCGTGTCATTGATCACCTTGCGGACCAGGCCCCTCCTTATCACCGGATCAATTAGCATTGTTATTATTATGAAAAACATAATTATTTATTTATTAAATATTATTAGCAATAATGATTCTAATATATTTATTATAAAAGAAAAGATAATTGACATCCTAATTTGTAAAAAAAAAAAAGGATTTATTTGTGATTTTATAGAGCAATCCGAATGTCATATTTATTTTGTACAAATTAAATTGGGAAAGGATAAGACATATAAAGAATATATATATATATATATATAGCAAATTTATTTAAGTATAATTAAAAAGACTTATTTGTGATATTTTTATTTGTGATTTTATAGAGAAATCCGAATGTCATATTTATCTTATACAAATTAAATTGGGAAAGGATAAGACATTTAAAGAAAACAATATTATATATTTGTTATTTGGTAAGATTTTTATTTGTGATTTTTATAGAGAAATCCAAATACTTGATTATCTTTTATAAATTAATTATGGAAATATTGGTATGGAAGTAATTATATGATATATTGGTGCACCGGGGGCCAATAAGAGGAGAGTGAATTGTCTGTAAAATAAAAATAACTTTTTTTTTATTTTTCAACTCAGATTAGTATGCACAATTAAATTAAACATAAAAAACTAACTGAACAACTAATAAAAGAAAAGAAGTCAAAATTTACTTGGTTACAATCTAGATGGTTGTTAATCCAAGGTTTTGAAAGTGCACCACTAGAATTCTCCTTCGTTGCAGGCGGAGAAGCCTCTTACAGAAGTTGACAGCTCAAAAGAAAGACTAGAAAAATGTACAAGACTTGTTGTTCAAGTTATTGAATATTTTCTAAATTCAGGGGCCTTTTTATAGCTCCTGAAAAATTTTACCCAAAGGTAGAAGGCGCCTTCAAGAGGGTTCAAGACACCTTTAATCGGTTAAGTTTTATCGCTGAAGATAAAACTTTATCTTTAGCTAACGGCTAGGGAAGCCGACTAATGAAGACACCAGTCGACTGGTCACCCTAGGCTGAGCAAACAGAAGCTCACACTTCTTATTTCTCAACTACCAGTCTACTGATAAACCCTAACACTACGGTTTTTACCTCGAGTACAATCACTCGGCACTTGACCTCGTCTGCACAACTTGACTTTGTCTTCTATGTTATACTAAAAGCCTAGTTTTTTGTAAACATTTATTTTATGAAATAAGAATCACATTGGTCAAGTGTCTGCATTTATATTAAATGTAGTTGTCCATTTAATTTATATTGTAGATAACATGGTGTTTGGTGTGACACAGAAGATCATGTTATCAATTCCTTATAAATTATAAATAGTATCTCACGACCAAAATGGAAATGGACAAACCATTGGAATGGTCGTAGTGTAATTTGATATTAGTTTATCTTGACTATAAAATTACACTAGTACACTTAGAGTGTATTGAGTAGGACCATTTGAGGTTGTTCTTTTTATACTGACTGCATAAAAGAACAGAACTTCAGTTATTATGGTAGTGTGTACTCTTAATCCCGATATAACAACAAGCACGTATACTTAGTATTTATTTCTTTGACTTATCAATGAGTGAAATTTAGCTCGTTAAATCAAAAGGCCCGATAGGTTGGGAAATAATATTATTTATATGGTGTGTTATTGGTTATAGAAGGAAACTGTGTCCTAGTGATCTAGGTTGATGATGTTCTCAAGATGAGCTCATAAGGATTGTCATTTAAACCCTGCAGGTGGACTTAGTCCTACATGACAATAAAGTTGAGTGGTACTATTCTTGGAGCTAGATATTAATTGAGTGAGTGTTAGTAACTCATTTAATTAATGGACATTCGATATCTTAAACACAGGGAGATTAACACACTCATGATAAGAAGGAGCCTATAATGTAATTTGGGATTGGTGCGGTAGTTCAATAGTAGCTCTTTAGTGGTATGAGTTATTATTGATGAATTTGAGTTGGGTGTTCGGGGCGAACACGGGAAATTCAAGATCATCAGGAAACCAAAACCAAAACCAATTTCTCCTCTTGGTTCCTATTGTAGCCTCTTATATAAAGCCTTATATCCACCCAAAGCCTAACCTCTTAGCCCATGCTAGGGGCCGACCCCTATCCTTGCTTGGAGCCTAAGCAAGGGGCTGGCCAAGCCAAGCTTGGAGCTAGAGCTAAGGCCGACCAAGCCTTGCTTGGTGCCCAAGCAAGGGGTTGGCCAAGTAAGGAAAGGAAAGGGAAAAATAAAATAAAATTTCGATAAAATCTTTCCTTTTATATTTTTATCCACATGGTTTTAAAAGAGAGTTTTAAATTTTAAAATATTTCCTTTTATAGATTTTCTACAAAGGATTAAAAGAGAGATTAGATATCTTTCCTTATTTATAGATATCTATAATGTTAAAAGAAAGATTTTAATTTTTAAGAAAACTTTCTTTTTTTGTAACCATGATATAAAAGGAGTTTTATTTTTAAAATCTTATCTTTTATAGATATTCATAAAAGGATTTAAAAGAGAGATATTTTAATTTATAAAACATTCCTTTTATAGCTAACCACATAAGAGATGTTTTAAAAGAGAGATTTTAATTTTTGTTTAAAATCTTTCCTTGATTGTTTAAACATGTTGTGGCCGGCCATATAGAGGAATAAAAGAAAGTTTTATTTTTTATAAAACTTTCCTTTTTTGGATTCACCAAGAATTATAAAAGAGAGGTAAAGGGTGCCTTCATAACACAACCCTCTTCTATTGTTCCTCTCTTCCATCCTTGGTGGTCGACCCTCTCTTCTTCTCCTATTCTTCTTCTTGGTGGCCGGCGGCATCAACCCTTGTGGAGCTCTTGGTGGTCGGTTGTTTGGAGGTGAAGAAGTAGAAAAAGGAGGTATTGTTTTCTAGCATCCTTTGAGCATTGTGGTGGTGGCCGAAACTTGAAAGAGTAGAAGGTTTTGGTGGATTTCTTCATGGTAGATCATCGCCCACACGACGTCCAAAAGAAGGAGAGAAATACAATAGAAGATCAAGAGGTTTTTGTTTACAAAGAAAGGTATAACTAGTAGTTTTATTCTGCATCATACTAGTTTTTCTTTGTATGGATTTTGAAATACCAAACAAAAGAGACTATTGGTTTTAGGCAATCAATTTTATATTTCGATTTTGTGTTTCTTTTGTTTTTCGATCTTGTGATTCGATTGTTCTTAGTGGTTAAACCTAGGGTTACTATAAGGGGATTAAATATTGAATTTCTTTGAAAGTCTTTGTCTAGGAAGTAGTGGATGATCTCATAACCAAGAAGGTCTAGTGCCTCGCCATGTTTAACTTGGAAGCTGATCTTTGAAATAAATATTTAACCAACTTTGTAACATAGGTGGATTTGGATTAATAATATAATATTAAGAATCGTTTGCGATCCAAATCTAAACCTCTAAGAACAGATAAGTTGAACTTGGAATCAATAATGTTAAGTTCTATTTGTGATTCCAAGTTTAATTTATAAAGAACACAATAGGTTGTTAGAAAAGGTTCGGGACTTCTACAAAATTTTTGTATAGGGGAACCGATACGATATTCCGAGTAGCAACCAACATTCTAGCCTCCTCCATCAGCCTTGCATCCATCAGATGCTTCCCCATCCTTCACGCTTTGTCTTCAAGAGCTTCCTTCAGCCTTGTCTTTGTTGTCAGATCTTCCATTGCTAAGAGGCTCGTCACCTCTGGGACTTCAACCTTGCCAAGAGCTCCTCGCTCTGGGACTTCATCCTTACGAAGTCACACTTAGACTTATATTGTCAAGATCACACTTGGACTTACCTTAGCTAAGATTATACTTCGATTTTTCCATTGCCAAAATCATACTTGGACTTTTCTTATTATACATGCAACCTTTACACTTAACATCACATATCAAATACAACAAATAACCTAACTTAAACCTTTGCCAAAACATCAAAATCTAGGGTCACACTGATTGCTTCAACAATCTCCCTCTTTTGATGTTTGATAATCCGTTTAAGTTAGGGAAGCATATAGCATAATAATATGAAAATAAATATGCAATTTACTTATGCATATATCATGGAACTTAATCCTAGGTTCCCCCTTCACCTAAGCTTCCCTTTGAGCTAGAATTTCTTACAAAGGTATTTAGGTTTCCCATTTAAACTTAAACTTCTCCCCTTTACTATACATCAAAAAAACTCCAACAATATCCTAATTATTATATTCTTTAATCTCTAATGATCATAATTATCATGTATTAATATCTCATAAAATTACATGCATGTATATCATCTTTTTAGTCATTTCTTATTGCTGAAAAATAGTTTCAAACTGTATCAGTCGATTGCCCTCATCGAAAAAAACTCATAGAACCATTTTTTGTTTAATGAATAGTATTACCAGTCAACTGGTCTCTAATAGAAGTCAACTGGTACAAATTTTGGTCCAAAATATAGTTTTAAACCCAATTTTAAAAATACACCAAAAATTTCATAGACCTCCAAAAATTTTCAAATTTTATGGAGAGATCTGTTTTACCCTTGTCTATTTGAGAAAAATATATTTAAAAATATATCTATCATGGATCCCAAGATTGACACAAAATCTAAAATTATCTAAATGGTTCAATTGAACCTTAATATGAAATCCTAGTTTTGATTTCCTTTTGATGTATCTGCCCATATTAAATCATAATGTATTCCTAATGTTAATTTATATGACATCTATACATCTAAAACTAATTTTCATGCAATATAAATCTCATTTCATATTTTCATGTATGAAACTCAACTCAATTGTGCCAACCAACTTAATTAGAAACTCAAGTCCATCTCTAAACCGTTTTAGCATATTTGATGACTCATCTAGAATCTCAAGTAAGATCCACTTGAGATCTATTGACCATGGGTCTTAATTTGACTTTTTGAGCTCCCCCTAGAGCTCTTAACCTTAATCACCTTCCTATGTTACTCATCTAAAAATACGAGGTCATAACGGTGCACCTCGGGTAATGATTGATCAATCCATTTGACCTTCTTCTTTTTCTCAACCTTAGACTTTCCCTTGTCTTTGGTTGATCTCTCCTTGTCCTTAAATGAATTTCTCTTACCATTTCTTAACCTCTCCTTGCTATAGTCATATGTCACCCTAGCATATGACTCTTCTCTAGCCTTAGAGGATTTCCCCTTGCCATTTGCACTTACAATCATTGCATGTGACCTTCTTTTGGCCTTTGGAAACTCTACTATGGTATACCCTCCAAAGTGCTCCATGGGTAACCTTCCCTTACCCTTGTTTGATGAAGAGCAGTATCCCAAACTAGATCTATCACCATTGGGTCTTTGATTACTCAACATACCTAATCTCTTAGATCCAACATTGAATCTCTCAAGGGATTTATATAACCTATTAAGCTTTTCCCTTAAAGCTTGATTCTCCACTTCTAGGTTCTTAACCCTAAAATTAACTTATCTATCATGGACATTCTTAGACCTTCCCTTCCTAGGCACATATCTCTCCTTCTTGGGATTAATGCTTGGTTTTCAACTACTTTCCTCTCCTTAGGCAAAGTAGATTGTTTTTCGTTCGGTCTAACCTTAACATTCAATTTCCTAGGGTTATCAACTATATTAACCCTATTTCTATCATTATACCTAAATCTATAATTATGCATGGATAAATAACCTACATTGTTATCTTTAGCATGCATGTTCCTAAAACTTGAATTAATATTAGAATTAAAGATCAAGTTAGGGATTACCTTCTTACCTACCATTGGAGCTCCCTCTTGACACGAGCATCCACATGGCTTCATTATCCTCCATTGCTTCAATCACTCCATCTCCATGAGTGCTCCCTTCCTTGGGCACTTTGTGTCGTAATGTCCCCTTCACAACACGTGAAGCAAATGATGTGTCACTTCTTTTTCTTGGTACCACCCTTCCTACAATCCATATTATATTCTAGATGAGCTTTAGTGGGTTTAACGTTTATCTCCTTTACCTTCTTGAGCAAAGGACACCTACTCTTGTAGTGTTCCATTTTACCACACTCAAAGCACTTGATGTGGTTCTTCCCGCTCTTCTCGACAGATGAGGTTGAGGGTTGAACTTCCAAGACTTCTTCTTCACCCATCTTAGATTCTTGTTCCTCCTTCAAAGACATGGACGGTTCCACTTCTTCTCCCTTTGAAGATGTGGTCGATTCCACTTCTTCCTCCCCATTAGATGTTGAACTTGTTTCAACCTTCAGTTGGTCATTTTTTTTCTCGTAGACTAATGAGCCCTTCTCCTTGGGCTCCTCCCCTCCATAGACTTGTGTAGGACTTTCATGAAATGCAATTACCTTTTTCCAAATGTCACTTGTATTCTTGTAATCACCTACACTAACCAACACATTAGAAGGCAAAAGATTTAATAAAATTCTTGTTACCTCCTTATCCTTCTTTGATTGCTCCTTTTATTTCTCGGTCCAATATTGAGGACGGAGATGCTTTTCCTTCTTGTCCGTTGGAGCTTCAAACGGCTCCTCTAATGCAATTCATTGGTTCTAATTCATTTGGAATCACATTTCCAAGCGCTTCCTCCAATAGTCAAATTCTTTGCGCTCGTATGGAGGTGGGATCTGGATGTCCCATCCTAGTGGACCTTCTGGCTCCATCTCATCGTCTTCTTCCTCTAGCGCGTACTCCTTCTGTCGATTAGTCCTTTAAGAGCATTTCTGGCTCTGATAGCAATTATTAGGACCAAAAGAATTAAGATATCTCCATAATAGTATGATATTATCCACTTTGAATGTAAGCCCTTATAGTTTTATTTTTGGACTCTACCTAAAAGGGCTTATACCAATGGAGATATCTTTCCCTTATAAGTCCATGATCCTTTCCATATATTTTCAATGTGGGACTTTGTTTGCAACCATTGCAACCCAACAATCTCCCCTCAAACGAAGGACCGCCCCTCAAGCTTATTTTCTTTATATCATATGATTTTTGACCCATCAGGACTTTCTTGCCCCTCGATCCAACTGACCTACTAAGACTTTCTTACCTAGACACAACTAGGACTTCTCTGCCTAGTGTTTGGTCATGTTGATCCAGACATGAAAGCCCCCACTTCCTTTGTTAGAGGTCAATATTCCATCCACATGGCTTTATTGGATCATGACTCTTATACAAAGTCGACGGTTAGTCCTTTTGGCAGTCCAAGATTTGATACCAATTGTTAGAATCTTAATCACCAGCTCGAGGGGAGTGAATAGACGGTCACCCACTTGCATCGCTTTCTTACACTTGTTAGAGTAGCGAAAATACAAACAACAAGTATAAATGAAAGCTTAACCTAAAAACTAAGAAGACACGAAGGAACCCTAACATATTTGTTTAACGTGGTTCAAAGATGATGCTCCTACTCCATGACATGCTCATAAGGTGGGCAATCCCTTAACTCATCAATGGATCAATCCTTGATAAACTCCAGCTAGTAAATAACTCATTCTCGATGGAGAAATCTCGCCACAATCTTGATCACGAATACTTGGATCAACAAGAGCTTAGAGACTCTAATTAGGGATTAACCACCACTAATTTCATTACCCAAACCAATCATCCCAAGCTCCATTATATAAAACTTGGTGAAAAATATCTAAGCTATTTTTCCGCTACCAGTCGACTAGTAAAGTCACTAGTCGACTGGTAAAGTCACTAGTCGACTGACCTCTGTGAAAAATCGATCGTTACACTCCAACGGCTCGATACCAGTCGACTGGTGTCAGAACAAGTCAACTAGTACCAATCAACTGGTCTACTTCAGTTGAGAGAACAGAAACAATTTATTCTCTCCTAGTCGACTAATAAACATACCAGTCGATTAGTCACCTAGGCTGAGCAAACATAAGCTCACATTTATTATTTCTCAATCACCACTCGACTGGGACATATACCTGTCGATTAGTAAACCCTAACACTAGTATTTTTACCCTAAGTACAATCACTCAATATTCATCCTCGCCGGCATAACTTCAATCTTGCCTCCTCCATCAGCCTTACATCTCATAAATGTTTCTCCATCATTCATGTTTTGTCTTCAAGAGCTTCATTCGGCCTTGTCTTTATTATTGGGTCTTCCATTGCTAAGAGGCTTCTCACCTCTAAAACTTCAATCTTGCCAAGAGCTCCTCACTCCGGGACTTCATCCTTACTAAGAGATCCTCACTCCGTGACTTCATCCTTGCCAAGTCATACTTGGACTTACATTGCCAAGATCACACTTGGACTTACCTTCACCAAGATCACACTTAAGACATTTCCTTTGCTAAGATCATGCTTGAACTTTTCTTGTTATACCTGCCACCTTCATACTTAACAACACATATCAAATACAACAAATAACATAATTTAAACCTTTGTCCAAACATCAAAATTTAGGGTCACATTGATTATTCCAATAATAACTTAGCCAAACGACTCGAGAGTCTGGGACGTAGATACCAGAACATGCTCACTTATAACTTTACCAAATAAATGAGAGTCTAGAATATAGGTATGAAGCATATTCACTTATAACTCGGCCGAATTATACGAGAGTCTGGGACATATGCGTCAGAGCATGCTCGCTTATAACTCAGTCGATTGGAAGAAGAGTCTAGAGCATAGGCATGAGAGCATGCTCACTTATAACTCAACCGAACAACATGAGAGTCTTGAGCAAAGGCACAAGAGAATGATCATTTATAACTTGGTTGAATGGCTTGAGAATCTGGGATATAGGCGCGAGAGCATGCTTGCTTATAACTCGACCGAACAACTCAAGAGTCTGGAATATAGGCAGGAGATCATGCTTGCTTATAATTTGGCTAAACGGAATGAGAGTTTAGGACATAGGCATGAGAACACACTTACTTATAACTTGACCAATCGGCATGAGAATATGGAATATAGGTGGGAGAGTATACTCACTTATAATTCGATCGAACGACACGAGAGTCTAAGACATAGGTGTGAGAGCACGCTTTCTTATAACTTAACAGAACGACATGAGAGTCTGAGACATAGGCACAAGAACTTGCTCACTTATAACTTAACCGAACAACATGAGAGTTTGGGATATAGGCGTGAAAGCACACTTACTTATAACTTGGCCTTACGACATAAGAGTCTGAGACATAGGAACGAGAGCATGTTTGTGTTAGGATCAAAAGGAATTTAAATATCTCCACAATGACATAATATTATTCACTTTGGGCTTAATCTCTCATGGTTTTATTTTTGGGCTTTATCCAAAAGACCTCGTACTAATGAAGATATCTTTCTTTTATAAATCCATGATCTTTCCAATATGTTTTTAATGTAGGACTTTGTTTGTAACCTTAAAATCTTACAATCCCCCCTCAAACGAAGGGTCACAGGCTTCCCACATCCGATTCTCAACCCACCAGGTTTTCCTGCCCCTCGGTCCACCCGACCTACTAGGACTTTCTTGTCTAGTCGTAACTAGAACTTCCTGCCTAATGTCTGATTCTCTTTATTAGGCTCTAATACCAATTGTTAGGACCAAGAGAAATTTAGATATCTCCATAATGACATGATATTGTCCACTTTGAGCCTAAGTCCTCATGGTTTAATTTTGGGTTCTGTCTAAAAGGACTTATACCAATGAAGATATCTTTCCTTTATTAATCCATGATCTTTCCCATGTGTTTTCAATATGGGACTTTGTTTACAACCTTGTAACCCAACAGTTTGCTTATAACTCAGCCGAATAACTCGAGATTTTGGAATATAGGTGTGAGAGTATGCTCGCTTATAATTCAGTCGAATAACATGAGAGTCTGGAATATAGGCGTGAGAGCATACACTCTTATAACTCAACCCAACAGCATGACAATCTAGGATATAAGTGTGAGAGCATGCCGCTTATAACTCAGTCGATCGACACGAGAGTCTAGAACATAGGCACGAAAGCACACTCGCTTATAACTCGGTCGAACAACACTAGAGTCTAGGATATGGGTGCGAGAGCATGCTCACTTATAATTCAGCCGATCGACACGAGAGTTTGGAATATAGGCCTGAGAGCACACTCGCTTATAACTTGGTCAAACGGTTCGAGAGTCTGGAATATAGGCGTGAGGGCATGCTCACTTATAACTTTATTGAACGACACAAGATACTAGGACTTATGGCTTTTGAGATAAGTTTGCCTGCATTTTCATTAAGTGTAAATATTCAACATAATGCTGTTGGGACCAAAAGTAGCTAGAGGGGGGGGGTGAATAGCTCGTCCCTCGCTCGTTGCTCGGCGTTGCTTGTTTCTTCTAAGATGCGCAGCGGAAGTACAAGAAACAAATCACACAACGCTAACACGGTTGGTTTACTTGGTATCCACCTCACAAGAAGTGACTAATCCAAGGATCCACACCAACACACACACCCTCCACTAATAAAACCCTCCTTTATGGTAACTACCAAAGGCGGAGAAGCCCTACAAGACTCAATACAAGAAGAGAGGAAAGGGATACAAAAATACAAGCTTACAAGCTTACAATGAGTGCAAACCCTAACCCTAGTTTCTTCTTCTTGGCTTTGATCCGCCTCTTGACTTGGAGAACTTCCAAGATCCTTCAAGAACTGGCGATCTGAGCTTTGTGAGTGCTGTGGAGGAGCTGGCGAGAGATCTGAGATGAATCTGTGAAGTAATGCTGAAGAAATCGCACGCCAACAGCTATAAACGACGCCAACGGTCGAATCCCAATCGATTGGATTGCTCCCAATCGATCGGGGAGGCTTTGGATCGATCCACGGATCGATCCAGAGTGCCTCTGTGCTCTGGAAAAATGTCTGGATCGATCCACGGATCGATCCAGCGCTTATCGCCGAAGCAGCAGCGTCCCAATCGATCCACTGATCGATTAGGACCTCTGGATCGATCCACGGATCGATCCAGAGGGGTTCTGTTCGCAGGGACTCACCGGATCGATCCAGATCTTCTGGATCGATCCACTGATCGATCCAGATCTGCTGGATCGATCCACGGATCAATTCAAACCTGCTGGATCAATCCACGGATCAATCCAAACCTGCTGGATCAATCCACGGATCAATCCAAACCTGCTGGATCAATCCACGGATCAATCCAAACCTTGGTTTTTGTCCAAAACCAAGTCTAAAGCCCCCTAAACCAACATCTAGTCAACCATGACTTGTTGGTACATAAGACCTAGCATCCGGTCACCCTTGACCGGCTAGGACTCTCTCACCAAGTGTCTGGTCAATCCCTTTGACCCACTTGGACTTTTCTCTTCTTGCCAAGTATCCGGTCAGTCCCTCTGACCTACTTGGACTTTTCTTTCTCGTGCCAAGTATTCGGTCAATCCCTTTGACCTACTTGGACTCTCACCAAATGTCTGGTCATACCTTGACCCATTTGGATTTCTCTTGCCTGGCTTCACTCAGCAGGACTTTCCCAATTGCCTAGCTTCACTCACTAGGTCTTTCACCTGGCTTCACTCACCAGGCCTTTCCCAAATTGCCTAGCTTCACTCACTAGGTCTTTCACCTGGCTTCACTCACCAGGATTTTCCTCCTGCCTAGCTTCACTCACTAGGACTTCCCAATTGCCTAGCTTCACTCACTAGGTCTTTCACCTGGCTTCACTCACCAGGATTTTCCTCCTGCCTAGCTTCACTCATTAGGACTTCCCAATTGCCTAGCTTCACTCACTAGGTCTTTCACCTGGCTTCACTCACCAGGATTTTCCTCCTGCCTAGCTTCACTCACTAGGACTTCCCAGTCAAGTATCCGGTCATCCTTGACCTACTTGACTCTTCTTCAATCAACCTTGCATTGTCAAACATCGAAACCCAAACCAAGACTCAAGCTTGGTCAACCAGGTCAACCTTGACCTAAGGGATGTTGCACCAACAATCTTTGATGTTTGACAATACCAACACTATCACTTACAATACCACATGTAAGTTAGGCTAATCCCATAGCCTAAACCTTCTTCATGCCACTAGGTAATGAATACATAAGTTAAGCCCTTCATTCTCCCCCTAAGAGGGCAAACTCCCTCTAGGTAATGAAAGCCTAACTTACTCCCTTTCATTCTCCCCCTATTGGCACACATCAAACCATGCCCCATTTTTGGGCACATATCAACAAATTCACTTGTTGAAAACTCTCCCCCTGAAGAGTTGCTCATCGTTGTTCACAACTTCACTCGTTGTGATCAACACGATAATGAAGGTCTCATACCCTTCATTAACCTTAACCCTACATTCTCCCCCAATGTAGGCAAATGCCCATCCTTGAGCATTATCCACTTGAAGCCACTTGAACAATGAGGATATCCACTCCCCATTAAAGTTCAAACGCTCAACCTTGAGCATGTTCTTAACGGAAGGTTGACCACCTTCCAAGGTTCATGAAAAATAGTTTTCATGTCTTTAAAGAGTCCCTCCCCCTAAAGACATGGTGGTAACTTCTGTCATTGCACCAACAATGACTTGGAATCCCCAAAACTTTAGGAAACCCAATTTTAGAAGTTTTGAGGTTCAAATATTCAAAATTTGAAACAAACCTCAACCTAAACTTCAACTTAGCCTTCCTTAACCAATCCATCCTTGTTTTCCACACGAAAACACCCTTTTTATGTATACAAATGTATTTTCAGGGGTTTGGAATGGTTACCTAGACTAAAATAGGTTCAAAATGCTGAAAATAAGCTTTCCCAGCCAAAATCAGCATCTTCGATCGATTGGAGTTGGGTTCCAATCGATTAAACCCTGCTGAATCGATCCACCGATCGATTCAGTCTTCTTGGATTGATCGGCTGATCGATCCAGCGAGCTTCTGCTCGCTAGAATTGCCTTCTGAATCGATCCACTGATCGATTCAGACACTCCAATCGATCCATGGATCGATCGGAGCTCTGATAGTTGCTGAATTTCAAATTCAGCCAACTTCAGAAACCCCTAGAAAATTCTACAAAAATCCAAAAATCATGAAATTTCGTGTAGACATTATTTAGGGCATACTTTATCATGGAAAAATAGTTTTCTATGAAAATATATCATATCTTCAAAGATTGACACAAGCTTGAAAACTTGCTAAAACTTTAGCGTTTTCTTCAAGTTTGTGTCTAACTATTCAATGATGATTACTATCAAAAGATAGCCTTCACCAAGGTTTTCCAAAAGTTTTTTAAAATAATTTTCAAAACCAATATACCATCACATTCCTTGGGCTTAATGCACATGACTTGTACATTAGCTTTCCCAATGATGGGAAAACACATAACTATGTGTTTTGATGAACCTAAAACTCAAAAGAATGCACTAAATCAACATGTTGAGTTTTGTTCATCATCCTAACATCTCACTTGTATCTATTGTGGACAAAACACATACAAGTCATCTTATAGGTCTTTGTGAGATGTAAAATTTGGTTTCGCCCTATTCTAGGGATCATGCATATCTATCTAGGCATTTTAGAGATATTAGACATCCACCCAGGATGTCACTTGTTAATAAGTGTTGTTAAATGCTATTTGTCCTTAATTACAAGGAATTAAACTTAATGCATGATTATGCTATGACATACATCAAAATGAAATAACTTTCAAAAGAAAGATTCCTATAATTACATGATGTATGTATGACATGACATGGTATTTTTGTATTTTCATAATAAGGTATGAGTGCAAAAATAAACATGATGTCATGACATATAATGGGCAAACAATCATGGCAAGATTCAGCATAAATAAAATATACCTAAATTACCTTTCTAAGTATCCTTACCCACTTAGCTAATCCCACTTGTTTTAACTTAAAACGTTAAACCTAGATTGCCCTAAATGCTTCAAAGAAATGCCAAAACCTAAATTGACATTTCTATTTCTCTTGATTTGTTTATGCCACTTAAAAAATTAAGCATATCCTCAAATGTTGGCATATTCTTAAGAGTAATCACATAAATCAAGGCCCGGATTGCCTTAAATTTCTAGGAGAATACCAAAATCCCAACTTGGTATTTCTCTAGGTTTTCCTAAACAGTGCCATTTAAAAATAAGATCAAGACTTCTCAAATTTGGCACATTTTACTCTTTTCGAAGAGTAAATAATAATTCCATTTCATTTTCAAAGGTTAACAAAAACCTTGAAAATGCTCCTTGAGTGTCAATTTCCTCAAAGTTGGGTTAACTACCCTTCTAATCGGAGTTGACACTCTCTAACCCATCTATGGGGTAGAGAAGATGCTCCTAGGAACCCAACACCTATTGGTGCTCCTTGGATGCTCTAGGTACTCACTAGGGATAACTTCCCTAGATACCTTCCTAAAGACCTTGTTGAGCTTCTTAGAAGCCTTGATCACATTTTCTAGGTCAACTCTAGGGATAGCCTCCCTTGTGACATTGTTAGTGACTTTCTTAGACTTCTTAGAAGTCTTAGTCACATTTTTCGCAAAAATACTCTTAGGGATAACTTCCCTAGTATTCTTGGCTTGACCACTGGACCTAGGGTTTGTTCCATAACTATATGGAACTCTATGGTACGAGGGCACATCCTTCTTAGCCTTTGGTTTGTATCCCAACCCTCTATGGCCATTGGATGGCTTTGATTTTCCTAGCCCTAGGTATTTCTCATTTTGCCCTTGTAGAATATTTTCCATCCTCTTTAGGGTCTTTTCCATTTTATCAAGTCTTGACCTCAAGACTTGATTTTCTATCATTAAATCCTTAGGTTTTGGTCCATGAGCATTTTTGTTCTTGGGCATGTATCTATTATCCTTAGTGTTCCCGCCCAAGTGTCTATCTACTTTCCTAACCTTAGGTTGGGTAGTCTTGGCATGTAGGGCCACATGCTTTTCCTTAATGCCCTCATGCTTTCTATTCTTATGGTAAATTGCATTAAAATGATAAAAATTAGAACTATCATGCTTTTTACCATAACGTAAAGGGGTAGGCTCAATAAATGTTACCTTCTTCTTTACCTTGGAGGCTCCCCCTTGACTAGTGCCTCCTTGAGCCTTGACCATCTTCTTCCCCTTGGGGCATTGACTTCGGTAATGCCCTTTTTGTTGACACAAGAAGCACACAATGTGCTCCTTGCTCTTCTTTGTCCCGGGGGTGGTCTCCTTGGGCTTCTCCTTGCCCTTTTGTGTCACTTGACCCTTCTTCTTGGCCAAGTTGGGACACTTGCTCTTGTAGTGCCCACTTTCCCTACACTCAAAACATATTATATGATTTTTATTTTTATTTGAAAAATTTATACCTTCTTGTGGAGGGGTGGTGCTTTCTCCTCCATGTGATGTGGATGTAGAGGCTTCCTCTTGATCCGATAGTGATACTCCTCCATTTGATTTTTCTTGACTTGTGGAGGTGGAAGCTTCTTCATCCTCTTCTCTTCTTGACCCGGATGTAGACGATTCTTCTTGCTCTTGATCCGGTGTCAATGAAGACTCCCCTCAATCCTAGAGGTGGAGGCTTCATCATCTTGTACATGGAACAAGGAGTATGCTCCCTCCTTGTTCTCTTCATTGCACTCCCTTGAAGATGAAGCTTCTTCTTGGACTTCTTCTTCGAAGGTTGAGCATCTCTCAACCTCGAAGTCCTCCTCTTGATCTCGCTCCAATGAGTCTCCCTCTTTGGATTCCTCTTGATTTGGTACAGTGGAGGGTTCTTCATGGATTGTTGCCAATTTACTCCAAAGCTCCTTGGCATCGTTGAATTCTCCGATTTGAGCCAAAATGTGGCTAGGCAATAAGTTGACCAAAAGCTTGGTCACTTTATCATTTGCCTCGCTCCTTTGAATTTGCTCCAAGCTCCATTTGCTTTTCTTGAGAAGCTTGCCCTTGGAGTTTGTTGGAGCTTTGCAGCCTTCCATTAGAGCAAACCATTGCTCTATCTCCATCATAAGAAAATTTTCGATTCTTGATTTCCAAGAATCGAAGTTTGTGGATGTGTACGGTGGAGCCACCCTCGTGTCGAATCCGAGCCCATCTCGAAATTCCATTGTAGAAGTTGAGCTTTTGAATTTCTTTGACTTTGACAATTTTGCTTCAACTTCTTCACCCTCTAGCTCTTCTTGTTAAGCTTGACCCTTCCGGCGATGATTCTGGTGAAGAGCGGCCTCGCTCTGATACCACTTGTTGGGACCAAAAGTAGCTAGAGGGGGGGGGGGGGTGAATAGCTCGTCCCTCGCTCGTTGCTCGGCGTTGCTTGTTTCTTCTAAGATGCGCAGCGGAAGTACAAGAAACAAATCACACAACGCTAACACGGTTGGTTTACTTGGTATCCACCTCACAAGAGGTGACTAATCCAAGGATCCACACCAACACACACACCCTCCACTAATAAAACCCTCCTTTATGGTAACTACCAAAGGCGGAGAAGCCCTACAAGACTCAATACAAGAAGAGAGGAAAGGGATACAAAAATACAAGCTTACAAGCTTACAATGAGTGCAAACCCTAACCCTAGTTTCTTCTTCTTGGCTTTGATCCGCCTCTTGACTTGGAGAACTTCCAAGATCCTTCAAGAACTGGCGATCTGAGCTTTGTGAGTGCTGTGGAGGAGCTGGCGAGAGATCTGAGATGAATCTGTGAAGTAATGCTGAAGAAATCGCACGCCAACAGCTATAAACGACGCCAACGGTCGAATCCCAATCGATTGGATTGCTCCCAATCGATCGGGGAGGCTTTGGATCGATCCACGAATCGATCCAGAGTGCCTCTGTGCTCTGGAAAAAATGCCTGGATCGATCCACGGATCGATCCAGCGCTTATCGCGCGAAGCAGCAGCGTCCCAATCGATCCACTGATCGATTGGGACCTCTGGATCGATCCACGGATCGATCCAGAGGGGTTCTGTTCGCGGGGACTCACCGGATCGATCGGCGGATCGATCCAGATCTTCTGGATCGATCCAATGATCGATCCAGATCTGCTGGATCGATCCACAGATCAATTCAAACCTGCTGGATCAATCCATGGATCAATCCAAACCTGCTGGATCAATCCACGGATCAATCCAAACCTTGGTTTTTGTCCAAAACCAAGTCTAAAGCCCCCTAAACCAACATCTAGTCAACCATGACTTGTTGGTACATAAGACCTAGCATCCGGTCACCCTTGACCGGCTAGGACTCTCTCACCAAGTGTCTGGTCAATCCCTTTGACCCACTTGGACTTTTCTCTTCTTGCCAAGTATCCGGTCAGTCCCTCTGACCTACTTGGACTTTTCTTTCTCGTGCCAAGTATTCGGTCAATCCCTTTGACCTACTTGGACTCTCACCAAATGTCTGGTCATACCTTGACCCATTTGGATTTCTCTTGCCTGGCTTCACTCACCAGGACTTTCCCAATTGCCTAGCTTCACTCACTAGGTCTTTCACCTGGCTTCACTCACCAGGCCTTTCCCAATTGCCTAGCTTCACTCACTAGGTCTTTCACCTGGCTTCACTCACCAGGATTTTCCTCCTGCCTAGCTTCACTCACTAGGACTTCCCAATTGCCTAGCTTCACTCACTAGGTCTTTCACCTGGCTTCACTCACCAGGATTTTCCTCCTGCCTAGCTTCACTCACTAGGACTTCCCAATTGCCTAGCTTCACTCACTAGGTCTTTCACCTGGCTTCACTCACCAGGATTTTCCTCCTGCCTAGCTTCACTCACTAGGACTTCCCAGTCAAGTATCCGGTCATCCTTGACCTACTTGACTCTTCTTCAATCAACCTTGCATTGTCAAACATCGAAACCCAAACCAAGACTCAAGCTTGGTCAACCAGGTCAACCTTGACCTAAGGGATGTTGCACCAACAAATGCAACTAATTTATTATAAGCGTACTCTTAATCCCTATAGAGCTGTAAATGATTGGCCCTCCAAGGTCGCTCCAAATTCTTTCCTTTTGCATCCTGGAGGTAATAGGAGATTGAGGTAATCTTTTACACCACCTTGTATAGTCTGCCTTATTGTGGGTATAACTTCGTGACATTATCGACCTATTTGATCCGCTTCGCGACCAAGTCCCCCACTTGAGAAAATATTGGAATAACTCTTTTATTGTAGTTTTACTTCATTCTTTGATAGTATGTCATTAGCCGAGCAGCTGCCTAATCTCTGACTTCGTTTATCAGAGCTCCATGAGGTACCTCCTGGAATTGTTTTCGTCGTATAATCATCTTCGATCGGACTCCATGCCAACTTCCATTGGGATAACCGCTTCTCCACTATAAACAAGGCTAAAAGGGGTTATACCCGTTGCCTCTCATGGAGTGGTGCGGTAAGCTTACAACACACTAAGCAATTCTTTGACCCAACTTCTTCCAATATGATCAGGCTTAGTTTTGAATCTTATAATGATTTCCCTGTTGGTGACTTTCGTCTGACCATTACTTTGAGGATACGCTATAGATGTAAAAGTTTTCAAGATGCCATAATTTGAGCACCATTCTCAGATTTTTCACTCCTAGAATTGTCTTTCATTATCTGAGATGAGCTTGTATGGAATCCTGAAATGATACACAATGTTCTGCTAGAGGAACTTTATGACCATCCGCTCAGTTATCTTTTCCAATGACTCAACTTCCAACCACTTAGAAAAATAATCTACCGCCAATAAAAGGAATCTTTTCTGAGCGAGCATCATCGGGAATGACCCTACAATATCTATATCCCACTGATCAAATGGACAAAAAATACTTGAGGTCTTTAATAATTCTGTGGGGGTGGTGCAAAATGTTTTGGTACTTTTGACATGATATGCAATTGCTACCAACCAATCCAAGTTCACTTGCAGAGTGGGCCAAACATACCCAGTTAGCAAAATCTTCCGTGCAAGCGACCGAGCACCTGAGTGGCTTCCACATGAATCCTAATGAACTTCTTGTAAAATATATTATACATTATCCGATCTGAAGCACTTGAGTAAGGGCAAGAGAAAGCCCTCTTATATAAGTGGTCCCCGTTAAAGTGAACTGACCGACAACCATTTTCTTGATTATATGTGCTTGCTCTCGATCAACTAGTAGGATTCCTTGTTGGAGAAATGAAATTAACGACACTTTCCAGTTAGCATGTAATTCCAGCTCAACTTGTCTTTTAATGTGACCTATCAATAATATTTGTTCTTCAAGCTTATCTCATCCACGGGATTAAGGAGTTAGCCAACTTAGATAACTCATTTGCCTAATGGTTTTTTGATTAGGGGATCTTCTGTAAATTACTTCCTGAAATTCTACCTTCAACTTTTCGAATGTCTCTGCATATAGCTTAATCCTCTCATTGTTAATTTCAAAATTACTCGACAATTATTGACCCGCTAAATGAGAATCTAAGTAAATTAGGACCTGAGCAGCTCCCACATGTCTTGTTGCCTGCAGACCGACAATCAATACCTTGTATTCTGCTTCATTATTGGTAGCCTAATAATTTAGTCGAACAGACAATTGCAATCTATTTTCTCAAGGCGATATCATGAGAATCCCGACTTCACTACCTTGTCGAGTCGATGATTCATCCATATATATCTTCCCGGTTTCTTTTGTCTCTGGGTTTTGTATTTTAGTCACAGAGTCAAACAAGACTTGAGCTTTGATGGTCACTCGGAGTTGATACTATATTATCATATTGGCTAAGCTCCATGGTCAATTTGATCAATCTCCTCAAAGTCTCTGGGGTTGATGAGCACTCAGCCCAGGGTGCTATTAGTCAACAAGATAATTAAGTGAGAGAGAAAATAGAGATGTAACTTGTGAGCGGCTAGACTAACCATATGCCAATTTCTCAAAAGAAGTGTAGCAACATTCAACATCCTTCAATAAATGACTCAAGAAATACACAGGTTATTGTTGGTGCAAGTTGCACCAGAATCAAACCTGAGTTTTGATGTTGTCAAAGGTTCAACTTAAGTCTTGTTATGATCTAACAAGTTGACTGAGTGTGCAGGATGTTTACTCAACAGAGAAAGACCTAGTTGGAGGCTAGGCAGGAGAAATCTTAGCAGATCGTGGAACCCAGGTGTAAGTCCAATGAGGTCGAGAGGACCTGAAGCTTGGCAGTATGATCGAGAGGTCTGGAGGACCTAAGATCAAG
The DNA here is from genome assembly GCF_018446385.1 of Zingiber officinale. Classification (NCBI taxonomy): domain Eukaryota; kingdom Viridiplantae; phylum Streptophyta; class Magnoliopsida; order Zingiberales; family Zingiberaceae; genus Zingiber; species Zingiber officinale. The sequence continues at coordinate 70,846,813 of NC_056000.1, forward strand.
GGAAAAGTCCTGACGAGCCGATCAGAGCTAAGTGAAAAATCCAAACTAGATCTAGAGGATCTAAGTTTGGCGGGTAGGTTGAGGTAAACAACTGGAGGAGCGACAGTGAGGTCGAGTTCCAGAAGGGAACAACCCTAGGTCGCTGATCCAACTGAAGAAACCGGGAAGGTTTCCAAGTTGATATCAAGAATAGTTCTACTGTTCTTTTATTACTCATTCATATTATGCTGTGTGCTAACATCTATGTTGCAGGAAGTTTTTGTTCTAACACTGTGCTGCAGGTCAGACTGGATCGGTCGACCGAACCAGCGGTTCAGTCGACCAAACAAAGCATAACAGACAAAATCAGAAAGCAAACAGCTCAGACCAGATCAAAGTCAAAGTCCGATCAAAGCTTGATCGGTCGACCGAACAGTAAGATCGGTTGACCGATCCCTGGTGACTCAGCACAGACCAAGTTAACAAACATCGATCAGCAGAAAAGGGAAAAGGTTGACCGGTCGACCGAACCAGATGACCGGTCGACCGATCCAATCAAAATTAATTGCAGCATTAATGAGGATCTCGGCAGATTTCGACGAACAGGGAAATAGACTGTTCGGTTGACCAAAAAATAGGTTCGATCGACCGAACCGTTCATAAGCATTTACTGCGACAGATCGAGCCAGCTGCAGCCTTCAGCGAGGAAGGAATGGAGCTGGTTCGGTCGACCGAAAAGAGGGATCGGTCGACCGAACCTCCAGTACTCTTATAAATTAAGGCTCGAAGTCAGAGGCAGGATATAACTTTCTAATCAATACTGGTGCTCTTCTGCAAGCTGCTCACGCCTACGATTTCAGCAAGCAACTTCATTCGTGCCGACCAAGCTTCGTCTTTCAAATCTTATTGTCGGTATACTTATTTTATATTGCACTTAATTTACATAAGATAGTAGGTGTGTTACTATCTTAACATTCTTGTATCTGTACGATTCGCTTCTTTCCGAGGATTTCGGAAAGAAGGATTTTAGTGCTTTGCCCATCGGTGCGGTCAAGGACTGCGGGCCTTCGAGTAGGAGTCGAGCTAGACTCCGAACGAAGTAAAATACTTTGTCTCATTTTTATTTCCGCTGCACGACTTTGATTTGAAAGAAAAGAATAGTTTTAAAAAGCGCGATATTCACCCCTCCTCCATCGCTCCAAACGATCTGTCAATTGGTATCAGAGCACGGTTAGCTCTGAAATTTCTTAACCAATTTTCAAAGCATTTTTTTAACTTTCTTTTCTTTTCCTTTAGAATATTTTTATTAATTATTCTTCAGGCACTCTAATCCCAAGACGAAAGTCTTGGAATTTTTTTAAAAAATTTTTGTCTTGCAAGGATGACGAACTCATATCAAGAAGGATATAGTACTGTCCGATCTCCACTATTCAAAGGAGAAAATTTTAGTTATTGGAAGAATAGGATGGAGTGTTACTTGAAGTATGATATCGAGCTCTGGTTCACTGTTTTGAAAGGATATACTCCCCCAACAAAGGACGGAACAACACTAGAACCAGAAGAATGGACTCCCCAAATGATCAAGAAGGCACAATTGAACTACAAGGCGATTAACACCATTTAGTGTGGGCTTACTATGAAGGAGTTGAACCGAATCAATCCCTACAACGACGCCAAAGAATTGTGGGACTCGCTAGTCAAGCTACACGAAGGAACTGACGACTCAAAGGTAAACAAACGAGATTTACTTTTAAATAATTTATTGAATATAAAAATGTTTCCCGGAGAGACGGCCTCGCAACTACACGCTCGACTGAAGGACATCTTAAACGACCTCCACCTGATCGGGCATAGTCTTGAAAATCACGACACAATAAGGTATGCTCTGAATGCTTTTCCGAGGAATGCTTTGTGGGCATCAATTGTAGATGTGTACAAAGTTTCCAAGGATCTTTCAATTCTTAAGTTAGACGAGTTATTTTGTGAATTGGAATTACACGAACAGTCTAACACAAGCCATGTCAAGAAAAGTGTAGCTTTGTATGCAGGATCAAGCAAGGAAACAAAATCAAAAAAGAAGATCGAGTCAGAAAGCGAACCAGACTCGGACTCAACAAACGAAGAAGAATTAGTGAACATAGTCCGAAGGTTGTTGACTAAAAAGAAGTTTAGAAGAAGCACCAAAAAGATCCACCAAATCAGATCCAAAACAAATCAGAAGTTACCTGTTATGGCTGCAACAAGAAGGGGCATTTCAAAAATGAATGTCCAAATCAGAAAGAAGAAGGATCCAAATCAACAAGACGAAAGAAGGCTCTTCAAGCGACATGGGACGAAACTTCTTCCGACGAATCCGACGCGGAGCAAACGAAGCACTCAAGCCACCTTGTATTTATGGCAAGAAACGAAGATTCCGGGACCGAGTCCGACAAAGAGTACAAATCCGAGATCGACATCAAGTCCGATAGAAGCCCCAGATCTGAAGATCCAAATATGGTAACGATTTATTCAAAGTCTAACTTGCTTAAAATAGTTAAATGTTTGTTTAAAAAATTATCGAAATCTGAAAAACAAAATAACTTGTTGCTTAAGGAAATAGACCACCTTAAGCAACAAGTTAACTTGAGTGACTCGACTAACCGAGTTCAACTTGGAACTTCAACTCAAGTTGAAAAACTTGAGGAAGAAAATTTTGATTTGAAAGGTCAAGTCGAGTGACTCAAGAAAACATTGGAAAAGTTCAAAATGGGATCAAAGTGTCTAAATATGGTACTTGGATCGCAACGAGCCGTGTACAATAAATCTGGACTTGGTTACAAATCCAAACAAACAAACAAACCATACTTATCCTTAATCAGTCAAAATACTAGAAGTCAAGTCCAAGCATGTGTTCAAACAATATTTTTAACCAAACAAATTGAACCAAACCACTACTTGGTCCCTAAGAGTCAAATCCATTACTTAGATAGACCTTATCTAAGCTATGACTCAGGGGGAGCAAATAGAAAAACAATTCAACCAACTTGATCAAAACCAAACTCAATACTTAGGTTTAGGATTATTTTTCTGCTTAGAACGGTTAGATGAAAAAGGTTTACCAAACCCTACAACATAGCATCGGAATGGATTGGGATGATAGTACATCAAGGAAACTTTGTCGAAGGCATGTCTAGGCTGAATATGGAATTCTACCTGGTGCATTAGACTTAGTGGATTTGACCGAAGCTACCCCAGTTAAACATGGGCTAGTTAGACCAAAATTTAGTATTAAGTTTTTTGAGCGGGAATAGTTTGGAAAGCCTTCAGCAAGTGGTCTAATGATATTCAAGTAGGCTGTATGCCTCGCCACTGAACTGAAAGCTTAATCCTTAGGACGCCACCTTGATTAACCCAAATCTAACTTTGAATCTAACATGAGTTCAATAACCTCTTTCAATAAATTCAAAATTAATTAAAAACTAATTCAAATCTAATTTGAACTCAATTAATTCAAATTAAAACTTATTTAAAACTAAATTAAAATTACTTAAAACTATTTTAAAATTCTAAAAACTTAATTAAAATTATTTAAAACTATTTTAAAATTCTAAAAACTTAACTACTTATAACTATTTTAAAATTCTAAAAACTTAATTAAAATTACTTAAAACCATTTTAAAATTCTAAAAACTTAATTAAAATTACTTATAACTATTTTAAAATTAATTAAAACTATTTTAAAATTATTAAAAACTTATTTTAAACTTATTAAAAATTATTTTAAAATTATTAAAACTTATTTTAAACTTATTAAAAATTATTTTAAAATTATTAGAAACTTATTTTAAACTTATTAAAAAAATATTTTAAAATTATTAAAAACTTTTTTTAAAAATTATTTTAAATATAATTAAAATTATTTAAAACTTATTTAAAATTATTAAAAACTTATTTTAAACCTATTAAAAACTATTTTAAAATTATTTAAAACTTATTTTAAACTTAATTAAAAATTATTTTAAAAATAATTAATTAAAAAATTATTAAAAATTATTTTAAAAAAAATATTAAAAACTTATTTTAAACTTATTAAAAATTATTTTAAAATTATTAAAAACTTATTTTAAAATTTATTTTAAACATAATTAAAATTATTAAAAAAAGTTATTTTAAACATAATTAAAATTATTTTAAACTTAATTAAAATTATTTTAAACTTATTAAATATTATTTTAAAAAAAATTATCTTAAAACTATTTAATCTAAAATCATAAATACACTTCAACCAACTTCATAAACAACTAACCTTTCAAAGTTAGTTTGTTTTGAAAATTATTACTTAGTTTATCTTCCAAATTATTTTTTGTAAAAATTCCCTTTCAAAGTTTTAGTATTCAAATTTTTTAATTTTCTGGAGTAGCTTAGGATCTACCGTAGATTGCATGATCCTATAGTTCTAGGAGCCAGCATCTCACAAGCACAGTAGGATCCCTTGTTTGATAACTTAGAATGGGTGAAATGCTTAGGTCTTAGCCCTAGATTTCAGATGCTTATGTCTGTGCATCGTCATAAATCTGGACTTTAAACAACATACATGAATCAATTTGGGTTAACTAACTAGTAAAAACCTAGTTAGTACTAAATACTCAAATTGACCAACCTGAGTCATCAGCTACTATCTTGTGGTAGTTAGCCTTGAACAAAGGTTGGACATTTCATCATAAAGACAACTTTTCCTACTCATGCTTGGACTTTTAGGAATTGGTCAAATTTTAGGGGGAGCTTCAAAATAAGATTTTTTTTAAGCTTATATTATTGATCAAATTATTTTCAAAATATATTTTTCAATTTTCAAAAGATTATTTCTCAAAATATTTTTTAAATTCATTCTTTTTCAAAATATTTTTTAATTCATTTTTTTTAAAAAAAATATATTATTTTTCAAAAATCATTCTTTTTCAAAATATGTTTTCAAAATATTTTTCAAATTTCAAAATATAAATTTTTCAAAATGTTGTTCTAAATTTGTTCTTTTCAAAATATAAAATTTCAATGTTTTAATTTTCAAAATCTCTTTCAAAATTTGTTCTTTTTAACATATAATTTTTAGATATTTTTAAAAAAATTATTTCTTAACTTAGTAAAATTTTTTCAAACTTAGTATTATGTTTAAATTCTTTGATAATTCTATTCAAAATTTACTTTACTCAGTTAATATTTTCATATTTTAATCATTTTTATTTAAAAAATGTTGTGATTAAATCTTACTTGGTTTTTGGTTCTGCCCCTATTTTTGATGTGTGTCAAAGGGGGAGAGATAGTGAATTCAGGGGGAGTTGTTTAACTCAGGGGGAGAAAAATTGCTTGTTTATTTACTTGTTGCATATTTGAACTTAACTTTGAACCTTGGTTGCCAAACATAAAAAAGGGGGAGATTGTTGTTGCAAGTTACACCAGAATCAAACCTGAGTTTTGATGTTGTCAAAGGTTCAAGTTAAGTCTTGTTATGATCTAACAAGTTGACTGAGTGTGCAGGATGTTTACTCAACCGAGAAAGACCTAGTTGGAGGCTAGGCAGGAGAAATCTTAGTAGATCATGGAACCCAGGTGCAAGTCCAAGGAGGTCGAGAGGACCTGAAGCTTGGCAGTATGATCGAGAAGTCTGGAGGACCTAAGATCAAGGGAAAAGTCCTGGCGAGCCAATCAGAGCTAAGTGAAAAGTCCAAACTAGATCTGGAGGATCTAAGTTTGGCTAGTAGGTTGAGGTAAACAACTGGAGGAGCGATAGTGAGGTCGAGTTCTAGAAGGGAACAACCCTAGGTCGCTGATCCAACTGAAGAAACTGAGAAGGTTTCCAAGTTGAGATCAAGAACAGTTCTACTGTTCTTTTATTACTCATTCATTATTATACTGTGTGCTAACATCAATGTTGCAGGAAGTTTTTGTTCTAACACTGTGCTGCAGGTCAGACTGGATCGGTCGACTGAACCAGCGGTTCAGTCGACCGAACAAAGCATAACAAACAAAATCAGAAAGCAAACAGCTCAGTCCATATCAAAGTCAAAGTCCGATCAAAGCTTGATCGGTCGACCGAATAGTAAGATCGGTCGACTGATCCCTGGTGACTCAGCACAGACCAAGTTAACAAACATCGATCAGCAGAAAAGGGAAAAGGCTGATCGGTCGACCGAACCAGATGATCGGTCGACCGATCCAATCAAAATTAATTGCAACATTAATGAGGATCTCGGCAGATTTCGACGAACAGGGAAATAGACTGTTTGGTCAACTGAAAAATAGGTTCTGTCGACCGAACCATTCATGAGCATTTACTGCGACAGATCGAGCCAGCTGCAGCCTTCAGCGAGGAAGGAATGGGGCTGGTTCGGTCGGCCGAAAAGAGGGATCGGTCGACCGAACCTCTAGTACTCTTATAAATTGAGGCTCGAAGTCAGAGGCAGGATATAACTTTCTAATCAATACTGGTGCTCTTCTACAAGCTGCTCACGCCTACGATTTCAGCAAGCAACTTCATTCGTGTCGACCAAGCTTCGTCTTTCAAATCTTATTGTCGGTATACTTATTTTATATTGCACTTAATTTACATAAGATAGTAGGTGTGTTGCTATCTTAACATTCTTGTATCTGTACGATTCGCTTCTTTCCGAGGATTTCGGAAAGAAGAATTTTAGTGCTTTGCCCATCGATGCGGTCAAGGACTGCGGGCCTTCGAGTAGGAGTCGAGCTAGACTCTGAACGAAGTAAAATACTTTGTCTCCTTTTTATTTCCGCTGCACGACTTTGATTTGAAAGAAAAGAATAGTTTTAAAAAGCGCGATATTCACCCCCCTCTATCGCTCCAAATGATCTATTAGTTATTACTCCTTTCCCTCTTGCCGTACTAATACTGACCCAATGACACTCTCATTAGTAGACAAGTACACCCACAAGGGTTCACCTACTATTATTTTAGCAAGTACATGTAAAGTGGATAGGTAATTCTTTAATTCCTCTTGAGTTTTTTCACACTCGACATCCCATTAGAATGTAGCCGCCTGATGGAGAATCTTGAAAAAGGGCAAGCTCCGGTTGGCTGATCTCGATATGAAGCGAGACAACACTGTGATTCATCTGGTCAACCGTTGTGTTTCCTTTAGATTATGCGGGGGAACCATGTCTTGGAGAGTCTGTACATTGCTTAGGTTAGCTTCGATCCCCCAATCCGTCACTATGTAGCCCAAGAGACGTCCTCTTTTAGCTCTGAATAAACACTTGCTGGGATTGAGCTTAAGTCCATACTCCCATAATGTTTGGCAAGTTTCATCTATATCAGCGCACATGTCGACCGCTCAAAGGGACTTTATCAGAGTATCATCCACATAGATCTCCATGTTCCATTTGATCTGCCTCTGGAACACTTTGTTCATAAGTCGTTGGTAAGTAACTCCTGCATTCTTTAGTTCAAACGACATAATATTGTAACATTAAGTTCCTTCAGCAGTGATGAAGCTAACCTTTTTTTTAGTCTTCTTTGGCCAGCGGGATCTGATGGTAGTCTTGGTACCCATTTAGCATGCATATTAACTCCCAGTCTGAGGTTGAGTCCACTACTTGATCGATGTGAGGCGAGGGATAATAGTCCTTGGGGCATGCCTTGTTCAAATCTCTGAAGTCGATGCAGACTCACCATTTGTTCCTTGACTTAAACACCAAGACCATGTTGGCCAACCAACTTGAGAATTATACTTCCTAAATATATCCTACCTCTAGTAATTTATCTACCTCTGCCTAGATAATTTTATTTTGCTCGACTCCAAAATCTTACTTCCTCTTTTTACTGGCCAAGCGTCTGAGCGGATGTGGAGCACATGTTCCATAACTATTAGTGATATTCCTGTGATTTCCTTGGGCATCTAAGCAAAGACATCATTATTGCACATTAGACATGCGACAAGCTCTACTGTGAGTTTTGGTGCTAGGTCTGCCACTATCTGAGTTGTCGCTTCTGGCTGATCTGATTGAATCTATACCTCCACTTTTTCTTCATAGATTAGTATCGGGAGAGCTTCACGAATGGCATTAACTTCCATTCGTTGGCTTTTTCGAGTTGTATGAGCTTCAGTCTTGACCACATCAATATGTCACTTACGTACTACCAGCTATTTTCCTTTTATTTTCCCAACCTGGTCACTCATGGGGAACTTGATTTTCTAATAAAAGGTTAACATGACCAATTGAAGTTCATTTAAGGTCGGTTGACCTAAAATTACATTGTAGGCTGGGGGTGCATCCACCATGATGAAGGTCAATCCATGCGTCCTTATCAAAGGCTCCTCCCCTAAAATATGGCTAGCTTAATCTGTTTGAATAGCTGAACTTTGTTGCCTGTGAATCCATACAAAAGCGTCATTATAGGTTGGAGCTTGCTCTTTTCTATTTGTAGCTGCTCGAACACCTTCTTGAAAATAATGTTGATCAAGTTGTCTATGTCAATAAAAGTATGATGTATGTTATAATTGGCTATAATAGCCTTACTAATTAAAGCATCATCATGGGGTACTTCCATCCCTTTAAAATCCTTGGGACTAAAACTGATTTTGGGCCCTTGTGTTTGCTCCTGGCTATATCCAAGTGTGTGGATTTTCAGTCGGTGAGCATATGACCTACGGGCCCAGTTGAAGTCTCCATCGGTTGGGATACTGACGATCATGTCTATATCCCCCCAAGCAGCATTGCTGCAATTTTCTTCTTGCCGTGTCAGGGGGTGCTCCTGTTCAACTTAGTTGGGGGCCTAGGCCCTGTTCTCTTGCTGTTGGGGCGCTTGCTGGCACCGCTCGACGTCTCAGTGGTCTCTTCGGGGTGGTCTGTTTGATCACTGGTAATGTCGATTGTTGGGAGACGGTGAGCAATGGAGAAACCCTTAGTTAGCCACCAGGCGTTTCTCTTGATTGTAGTGATAACAGTCTTGGGTATTGTACGTTTCTGAACGATGGGAGGTGCAAAGCCTTGGAGTCCATCGGGAGGCTCAGGGAATCACGCCCATTCGGCTTCCACATGTTGTTTAACATTAGGCTGCTACTCGTGATGATGTGATTGGGGTTCGCTCGGGGCTTTATGCTGAAGAGGAGGGGACGGGGCTTGCGCTCGGGAGCAAGTGCGACAACCTCCTTCTTCCGAGCGGATTGAGCCTCCTCCATATTGATGTACATGGTCATCCTTCCAAGTAGGTGGTCGAAATCTCTAGGGGGCTTCTTGATCAGGGATCGGAAGAATTCCTCATTAGTGAGCCCTTGAGAGAAGGCACTCACTAGGATCTCCGGGGTGGCTGAAGGAACGTTCATGGTCACATAGTTAAATCTCTTGATGTATGCACTCAATGCCTCTTTGGGCCCCTGTTTGAGGGAAAATAGACTCAACATGGTTTTATAGTAGTGTCGACTACTGGCGAAGTGGTGGAGGAATGTTTTGCGGAAGTCCTTGTAGTAACAGATGAACTTAGCGGGAAGTTGGTTAAACCATCTTTGTGTCGAGCCGGAGAAAGTGGTAAGGAACACTCGACACTTAACGCTATCTATATACTGGTGAAGGATGTCTGCACTTTTGAACTTGAGTATATGGTCTTCTACATCGGTTGCCCCTCTGTATTATCCGATCGTTAAAGGGCGGAAGTGGTCTGACAATTTGTCTTCCCATATTTCTTGAGAGAATGACATGCTTATCAATTTGGGAGAACCATTAGGGACCTAAGCTTTTTTCCTTTCACGGATCCCTAGCGGGTGCATCCCTAAAAGATGATCCTTGTGGCCTTTCTGCTCGGCCTATATCGTTAAAGGGCATGCAGAACAATGCCTGGTGGTATGCGATTGGAGAGGGTGGCACAGGCGGCGGGCTAATCAGCTACGCCGACACTTGCATGAAGCCGGCTGGAGGAGGAATGGGTGGAAACCCAGTGGGTCCTTCCACTTGAGTCTAGACCTGACCACGGTTCGGAACCGACGGTTCGACGGTTTGGAACCGCCGGTTCGACGGTTCTAGGCAGGTCGACCCTTAACCTTAACCGCCCAAGACGGTTACGGTTCACGGTTCAGAACCGCCGGTTCACGGTTCGGTTCACGGTTCGTCACGGTTCAAGATTAATATGTTAAAAAAATTAAAAATTAAAAATTAAAAATTAAACATTAAACATTAAACATTAAACATTAAAAATTAGAAATTAAAATTTATTAAACAAAGAGCTTGCACTTATTTAAGTTGCCTACGTATCCCTTTAGGGGAATCAAAGCCCACGTAGTTCTTTTACATTTTTTATCCTTTTACATTTTCATTCACTTCCATTTCCTGTTCCTGTCGTATTTGTTCCTTCAGTATCAAAATCTTCAACTTCGTCATCTGAAAGTTGCATTCCTTGGATTCTTTTCTCCGCTCTGGTCCAATCGTCCAGTAATGCTTAGGCTTCTAAGGAGTCGGGAGACAAAGTTGATCGTCGTTCATCTAATATGTTGCCGCCGGCACTGAACGTCTGCTCCACAGCAACAGTTGACACTGGACAAGCTAAAATTTCTTTTGCGATCACGGAGAGAACGGGAAAGCTTTGAGCCTTCTGTGACCACCACTTTAAGATATCGAAGTTTTCGCTATCTGCTTCATTAAAATCAAAAGAAGTCGTAAAATAATTCTCAAGTTCCTGTGTGGAACTTGAGGATCCTCGTGGGCGTTTTGTCCGTTCTTTTAATAAGAGTTGTGCTTTTGTAAGTTTTAAATCACTACTAGTAGTTTGTTGAATTTCAGAAATATTAATTTGTGTTCCATATTTTGCATAATATTGATTATAAATATCATATAAATAAATTCTAACATTATATATAATATTAGCTGGATGAGGGGAAGAAGAATCTTTAATTGAAATTAAAGCATCATAATATAAAGTTAACATTTCTTGTAAAACTTCTAATTTAAATCTAGGATCTAAAGCAAATGCAATTAAATAAATTTCAGGAATTAAATAAAAATATTTTTCCCATTTAGTTTTCATAGCTAAGATGCAAGGAGATAAAGATTCATTATTAATATGTTCATTTAAAACTAATACTATATTAGAAAAATTTTCTAAAACTAATTGAGCAGTGGGATAATAAACACCGGAAAGTTGTTCGGTTGCATCATTAAATACTTTTAAAATTTCACAAATGCTATTACAAATATTCCATTGTTGTGAAAATAAATATATATTAGTATTAGTGTTTTGTGCAAAAAATGAGCATAATAATTCTTTATATTGAAATGAATCTTGTAATAATTGGTATGTTGAATTCCAACGTGTTGGTACATCACGTGGAAATTTTTTAGGTCTCATTCCATTAATTTTACAAAACCTACCCCATTGTTTCATTATAGATGGATGAGACCATAAATAAGAAATTGCAATTCTAATTGGTTTAATATAACTTTCTAAAATTTTTAAACCATCTTGAACACATAAATTTAAAACATGGCATACACAACGAATATGAAAAAATAAACCTCCAATAATAGGTTGACAAACAAATTTTAGATCATCTATACAAGCGGTATTAGAACTAGCATTATCTAATGATATTGAAAATATTTTATGAGTTAAACTATATTCTTCTAAAATTAAACATAATAATTGTGCGATATTATGAGCATTATGTGATTCATCAAAAACTCTATAAGCTAATAATCTTTTTTGGAGGTTCCAAGAGTTATCGATCCAATGACAAGTCACACTCATATACGAATGTGTTTGCCAATGATCACTCCAAATATCGGAACATAAAGAAACTTTATTATCTAATTTACTAAATTCATCAATTAAATTCTTTTTTCCTTGTTTTACTAATTTTTTAATTGTACGAGTAAGTGTAGTCCTAGGAACACGTTTAGCACATGGATTAAGAGATTCTTTACAAAAATCTTCAAATGTGCATTTAGATCTAAAACTAAAAGAAAGATGTTCTACGGAAACAAATTTAGCTAATTATTCTCTTAATTTATTATCCGAATATAAAAATAAACCGGAATCGGTACTACCGCTAGTTGAAGAAAATCTTGATAATTGTGTTTGAGAACGGTCGAGTCCATATTCCGTCGGGTGCTTCGTTTCTACATGTCGTTTCAACGACCCATAGCCGCCTTGGAATTTGTAGGAAGCATTGCAGTGCTTACATTTTGCACGCATTTCTCCCGACGGAAGAGTGACCTTCTCAAAATGTTTAGTAAAAATAGAAGACTTTAGAGGAGGAAGTTCCCGAACCTTAGAAGTAATTGCATCGGTACTTCCTTGTGTTTCGGGTGTCGGATTCGGAAGATGCTCGATCTCATCATCGGTAGATTGAATGTTGGGGTCCTCCTCCCGCGGATTCATTATTTGCTTTCCCTTCCGAGCTCGAGATGATGCACCTCCGCGGCCTCCTTCCATTGTAATTGAAAACGAAAGCGCGTAGAGATTAGAGAATACGAAAATGAGATTAAGAGTAGAGAAGATGTGTGTGAAAAATGATGAAATGAGCTCTCTATTTATAGAGTTTTGATGGTAACGGACACTAAATCATAGCCATTGATCAAAAAACGGTCAAATGATCCTAACCGTTGAAAAAAAATACCTAAAAAACCCTCCCAACGGCTGGCGGTTCCAACGGCTATGAACCGCCGGTTAACCGGCGGTTCAAGCCGTTTAAAAAAAAAAAAAAATTTGCGGCTGAACCGCCTGTTCAACCCGCCGGTTTTTACATCTAATGAACCGGAACCGGCCCGGCAACTTGCCGGGCTGGTTCCGGTTCGGCCCGGCGAACCGGGTCAACGGGCAACCGACCCGTTGACCCGGTTACGGGCCCGGGCCGGGTCCGGGCCAGACCCAGCCCGGGGTCGGGTCTACTTGAGTCCCTCGCTCGATGTGAGGGCTCATTGTCGATGCAACCGGTGTTGGGATGTATACTATAAGCTTAGCTTTTGTATGAACATCTATTTTGAAATGAAAATCACTTTGGTCAAATGTTTACATTTTATATTTATATATAATGCAGTTGTCCATTTAATTTATATTGTAGATAACATGATGTATGGTGCCACACAGAAAATCATATTATCGGTTCCTTATAAATTATAAGTAGTAGCTCACAACCAAGATGGATTGGGACAAACCATTGGAACGGGACAAACGGAACGATTGTAGTGTAATTTGGTATTAGTCTGTCTTGACTATAAAATTACACTAGTACACTATGTGTGTATTGAGCAGGACCATTTGAGGTTGTTCGATTTATACTAACTATATAAAAGAACAGAACCTCTGTTATTGTGGATGTGTGTCATCTTAATCCCTATATAATAACAAGCACGTATACTTAGTATTTATTTCTTTAACTTATCAATGGGTGAGCTTTATTCGTTAAATCAATAGACTTGATGAGTTGGGAGATAGTACTGTTTATATGATGTGTTGTTGATTATAGAAGAAATCTATGTCCTAATTATTTAGGCTGATGATGTCCCCTTGAGGAGCTTATAAGGATTATCATGTAAACCCTATAGGTGGACTTAGTCTGGCATGATAATAAAGTTGAGTGGTACTACTCTTGGAATCAGATGTTAATTAATTGAGTTGCCAGTAACTTATTTAATTAACGGACATATGATATCTTAAACACAGGGAGATTAACGCACTCATGATAAGAAGGAGCTAATATTGTAATATAAGATTGGTGCAGTAGTTCAATAATAACCCTTTAGTGGTATGAGTTATTATTGATGGACTTGAGTTGGGTGTTCGGGCCGAACACAAGAAGACTAAGCCCATCAGGAGGCCTAAACCAATTCCTCCTCTAGGTTCCTGTTGCAGCCTCTATATAAAGCCTCGCATCCACCCCAACAAAATTTGGTTATAAAAAATAAAAGGGAGATTTTTTTATAAACAAAATTCTATTATTTTTTCTTTCTTTATAACCGACGGCAAGGATTATAAAAAGGGGAGGTGGCACCCCCTAAACATAAGTTTTTTCCACAACTCCCTTTACTAGGGCCGTCGACACCCTTGCCTAGAATCCCTTAGGGTCGACGGCTTGGAGAAGAGGGAGAAGAGAAGGAGGAACCCACCTTAGGGTCGGCAGCACAAGGTTCTCCTTCTCCACCTTAGGGTCGGCGGCACAATTCTCTTCCAACTCTACCTTAGGGCTGACGGCTTGGAGGAGAGGAAGAAGAGGAGAAGGCACCCATCCTAGAGCCTCCTTTTGGTGGTCGGCGGTTTGGAAACAAAGAAGAGAAGAAGGGTGGTTTTTATCTTGGTAGATCGTCACCCACACGACGTCCAAGAAGAGAAGAGGAATACAGCAGAAGATCAAGAGGTCTTTGGCTACAAAGGAAAGGTACAACTAGTTCTTTAATTATGCTGCGTAATTAGTTTAGTTTTCTTTGTATGGATCATGAATACCAATACAAGAGGCCAACGATCTTGTGCTTCGATCAAGGTGTGCTTTGATCCGTCAAGAAATTGTTTGATTGATCAAACACATGTCTGATCGAACATGTGGGTTCCTAGGAAAAGTTCTGTACTTGTACAATTTTTATACAAGAGAAATTTAAACAGAACGGAATTCCAGCGCCTTCAACCAGGTTGTACGATAGGGGACCCCTGGCTGCTACTTGTTGTTGTTACACTAACTTCTATGCTCGAGTATTTATTAGCATCTCCAAATATTCTTGCTAAAAAGTAACTATGGTAAATCATCCAGTCTCATCCATCTCCATATTTCATATTCTGGCAAAGTTCCCACAGACGACACTAAATTTGACCTTGTATGAAATCGGGGGAGATAACGTGCTTGGGTAGATGGCTTTGTTGTTGACCATGAGAAAACTCTGAGGTGGAAGAAGATGGCCTTGAGCACTTCCTTTCTACGCACACAAAAGAGAGCAAATGGAAATGTTAGAGCGAGAACCAGGGAGGAGTCCTTGGCGTAGATACTCCGATACTCAAGTCAGAATAGTGGATAAAAGTGGAGAAGAAGATGAACAGTAGAACAATAACATAGATGCATTATCCATGCATACTAAAATGTAAATGAGCGTTAGTGAGCATGTAGTAAAGCGTACATGGCCAATGAAGATGACCATTTTTTATATTAACCCTCATAACCTCCACAGTGGTGTAAGAATATATCGAATAAAGGTAGAGGTACGGTCACCCTTAGAGGAAGGTTCCATTATGTGCATATGCTAGGATAGCGAAATATTCCCCGACGAGTGACCATTATTCTCTAACAAATTATTACAATTCTCTGACACTGTTTTCTCCCGGAAGAAATTTGACCGGCCTTGTAGCCAACCAATTGTATGCTGGGAGACTAACATATGAGAAGTAGGGAGCTTAGCCCCATAGGTTTGACCAGCACTTTGAGCCAACTGGCCATATGATGGAGGCCTGACCTTTGAAAAGTGGGGGGTTAAGTCCCTGAAAGTTCGACTGACTATTTGGTCGATCGGCTATATATTGTGAGACTTGCCCTTGAAAAACTTCGAGCTAAGCCCTAGAATGTCCGACTGGCACTTTGGGCTGACCGACCCTGTGCTGGAGGCCCTGCCCTTGAGGAGTGAGGAATTGAACTATGGATGTCCGACCGACGTTGAGTCTGACTGGCTATACGCTAAGAGTTGTCTTGTAGAAGTGGAGAGTTGGGCCCAGCAGACATTAGTTCTATGGCCAACCGACCATATGCTGAGTGCCTCGATGTTGCGAAGTGGGGAGCTGAACCCCATAAGTCCAACTGATTCTTGGGTCGACAGTCTACATGTTGAGTGCCTTAACGCTTAGAAATGGGGAGCTGAGCCCCGTTAGTCTAACGAGCTTTTGGGTCGATCGGGCTTATGTTGAGAGTTGTAGCAGTGGGGAGCTAGGCTCAGTGGGTTCAACCGATTCTAAGGCAGACCGATTGTATAATGAGAGACTTGCACTTGGAGAGCGAGGAACTAAGCCTCAAAGGTGAGTGGTCTGTCTGATTATGTGCACCCTGATTGTTATATCATCTTGACTATCGGGTCCATGTTATTCTCAGGGTCACTCACAACACGCCATACGGATCACATATAAATGGCACGATACTGAGTGATTGTTCAGAATTCATTACTGTTGCATATTTTCTCTATTTTCCTCAATGCTCTCCCGTCCTGTGCTACTTCAAACACATTGTTATTCGATTACATTGCAAAACTTTCATTCTATTTCAGTCTGATCTGTTCTTGTCAATGTGCCAAAGCTGTTAGAGTGTATACTAAAAGCCTAGCTTTTGGTATAAACATTTATCTAGAAATAAGAATCACATTGGTCAAATGTCTACATTTGTGATAAATGTAGTTGTTCAATTAATTTATATTGTAGATAACATGGTGTGTGGTGTCACACACAGAGGATCATGTTATCAGTACCTTATAAATTATAAACAGTAGCTCACGATCAAAATGGAAAGGAACAAACCATTAGAAGGTCGTAGTGTAATTAGGTATCAGTTTATCTTGACTGTATAATTACACTAGTACACTTAGAGTGTATTGAGTAGGACCATTTGAGATCGTTTCTTTTATACTGATTTTATAAAGAAACAAAGACCTCGGTTATTATGGAAGTGTGTGCTCTTAATCCTGATATAATAACAAGCACATATATTTGATATTTATTTCTTTAATTTATCAATGGGTGAGATTTAGTTCGATGAATCAATAAGCCCGATAAGTTGGAAAATGGTATCACTTATAGTGTGTGTTGTTGATTATAGAAGGAAACTGTGTCCTAGAGATACTAGGTTGATAATGTCCCCAAGAGGAGCTCATAAGGATTGTCATGTTAAACCCTGCAGGTGGACTTAGTCCATGGACGATAAGGTTGAGTGGTACTACTCTTGGACTAAGATATTAATTAAATGAGTTGTCAGTAACTCACTTAATTAGTGGGCATTCGATATCTTAAACACAGGGAGACTAACACACTTATAATAAGAAGGAGCCCAAAAATGTAATTTGGGATTGGTGCGATAGTTCAATGATAGTTCTCTAGTGGAATGAATTATCATTGATAAAAATAAGTTGTGTGTTCGGGGCGAACACGGGATGCTTAATTTTATCGGGAGACCAAAACCAATTCCTCCTCTCGGTCCCTATCGTAGCCTCTTATTTATAGAGTTCTATACCCACCTATACCCACCTTCTATACCCACCCAATAGGGGCCGGCCAAGCTAGCTTGGGAACAAGCTAGGGCCGGCCTAGGTATAAGATTGGGTGGTCGGCCCTAGCTTGAACCCAAGCTAGTGGGGGCCGGCCAAATTAAATTAAAAAAGAAATTTAATTTTAATTTTTATTATGTGGAAGATATAATTTATTAAAGAGAATTAAAATTAAAATATCTCTCTTGTAAAAGATCTACAAAAGATTAAAGAAAGAGATTAAATCTCTTTCCTTATTTGTAGATTGGTGAGATATTTTATTTTCTCTTTAAAATTATCCACATGTTGATAAAATTAAAATTATAGAAATTTCCTTTTATCAACCATGAAGAGATGTTTAAATAGAAATTTTATTTTTAAAATTTCCGGAAACAAATTAGGAAGTTTTAATTTGTTGATTAAAACTTGTCTAATTTATTTCCTATTGATGTGGCCGGCCATTAGAGATTAATTGGGGAAATATTATTTTATTTTTCTCAATTAAATCATGTCAAGGGAATTAAGGAAATTTTATTGTAATTAAATTTCCTAATTTGCCTAGGCCAAGGAATATAAAAGAAGGGGTGAGGGTGCCTTCACAAGTGATAACCTCTATTATTTTCTCTCCCTCTTTTGGTTCCTTGGTGTGGCCGGCCATCCTTTCCCTCTCTTCTTCTTGTGGTGGCCGAACCCTTCTCTTTCCTTGGAGCTCTTGTGGTGGCCGGATACTACTTGGAGAAGAAGAAAAAGAAGGAGAGGAAGCGAGCATCTCTTGGAGCTTGGTTAGTGTTTTGATTTTCTTCCTTGGTGAAGCTTTTTCTTTTGTGGCCGAACCTAGCTAGGAGGAGAAGAAGGTGGTTGGTGGTTTCTCATCTCGGAAGATCGTTGCCCACACAACGTCCGAGGTTAGAAGAGGAATACGGTAGAAGATCAAGAGGTTTTTCTTAAAGGTATAACTAGTAATTTTTCTTTCCGCATCATACTAGTTATTTTTGGAAATAATACTAAATACAAGAGGCATATGATTCTAGAGTTTCAAATTTGTTTTCGATATAGTGTTCTTTTGTTTTTCTTTTCCTTGTGATTTGATTGTTCTTTTCGGTTAACCTAAAGTTATTTTAGGAAATTAAATATTAGCTTTCTATAAAAGGTTTTGTCTAGTCGGTGGTGGTTGCTCCCATATCCAAGAAGGCCATGTGCCTCGCCACGTCAGTACTGGGAACCGATTATGGAAATTAATATTTAATGGAATTAATAACTTAAGGTGACTTGGGTCGAACGTGTTAAGTTCCGCAGGAGATCCAAGTCAAAACCTAAAAGAACAAATAGATTAAGTTTTGGATCAAACGTGTTAAGTTCTGCAGGCGATCCAAAATTTAATTTAAAAGAACACATGGTAGCTAGGAAAAGGTTCAGACCTTTGTACAAAATTTTTGTACAGTGGAACCTCTAGGCTTTCCGAGTAGCAACCAACAAAAGCATGTCAATGGATAACCTGTGGCCGAGTCTGGAAACCGTTAGACATATGAATGTTGAGGTAAGTGCCCTAATGACAACAAATGACTATAATGACAAACGATACTCATTACAGTCTAGAATTCAGATTGCATCATCTCTCCATGTGGAGAGATGATCTCTTTCGATAATGGATCTTCACTTGTGATAGGAATAAATTGATACTTATTATCCACATTGACCGCTCGTGAACCTAACTACCACTTATTCCTTCTTCTTCCTCCTATTTTACTTCTCCTCCTCATTAGTTCATCGGCCGCTCACAAGCCACCGTCCGCCCGCAAGCTAACAATCCATTTTGATGGTGGAAATGGATGGTCAAGGTGCAAAGGCTAGTAGATCAGTCAATTAATGAGGGGTTGGAGGTTGAATAGTAGAATAATTGATAGATAATTTTTTTCATAATAAATCTTATATATATATATCTTAATATTTTATTAAAAATCTTTCTCCTTTACTAACTAAGCTTAAAATGAATTTACGTTAATATCCTTTTTTCTATTCACACTAAAAATAATTTCAAGATTTATTAGTAATTCCACAAGC
This sequence comes from Zingiber officinale, assembly GCF_018446385.1. NCBI lineage: Eukaryota > Viridiplantae > Streptophyta > Magnoliopsida > Zingiberales > Zingiberaceae > Zingiber > Zingiber officinale. The sequence goes on from NC_056000.1 coordinate 70,866,040, forward strand.
GAAACAATCAGTGATCTAGAGTTCGAGACTCAGCTGTGGCGTATTATTATGAATTTTCTCATCATTAATTTTCTCTGATTGTTTTATATAAAAAAAATATAGTTCTCTTTAGTCCCACATCTTAGAATTGACAACACTATGATCAAAGAAGCTTCTATAAATATTTTAGGCCGACAATGTTAAAAGATATACTTTTCTTAGTTTTTTTACTAAGATAAGTATAATATTAAATTAAATTAATTTTTTTCATAGGGAACCCCGTTACAATAGTTTGTTGTTGGGATTCTCTAGTGTCACCTTTGACAATAGTTTGTTGTTGGGTGACACTCGAAAATCCAAATTCGGATTTTCAAAGATCCAAATAATTCACTCAAATAATTCAGATTTTCAAAAGTCAGTACTTTACTCTAATGACTCTACTTTATTATTTTAACACTAAAATACTTTAATTAATATAATTTCATTATAAAGAGTCAATATAATTTACACGCGACATATATATATATATATATATATATATATATATATATATATATATATATATAAACAAATGTTATAATCAAACAAAAATATCTAATATAAATAAAAAATATATTATAATATTGTATTCTAATTAATTTTTTTATATAATCGTACACTTAGACACTTATTATAACTAAATAAAAATATGTAATATAAATAAAAAAATTATAATATTTGCATCCTAATTAATATTTTTTATTAAACTGTAACTAAATAAAAGCATATTTATTATATAGATGTACAGGTAGACACTGATTAAATAAATAAATAAATAAATATTATAATATTTGCTTTATAAAATTGCAACTAAAGAAAAGTACTTGTCAAAACATTTCTTGACGCTTATTATAATTTAAAAAATATCTAATATAATTAAATAAAAAATTATTATACATATTTGCATTATAATTAATTTTTTATTAAACTCAAAGGCTTCCTACAACTAAGTAAAAATACTTGTGAACTTTCACCTAAGTCCATTTATTGAGATACAGATAAATTATGAAAATATTTTATTCTAATGTAATGATCTTTTTATATTAAAAAAAAATCAGATCTAACAAAATATTTTACAATAAAACTAATCTCAAAATCTATTAGAATAAATAAGTATATAAATACGGATTCTACGTATTTATGTAGGTAAAAAATAGATACCAGATAAAAGAATGGGATACTCTAGTCTGGTCCGTAAAAGTTGGATCAATCCTGATCCAATTTTTATATTGGTGAAGGTAATAGCCTCTATATCTGTTAACAAGTAGAAGTCATTACCTCCCACCAATACTTCTATATGTTTGTTATAACTAACAAAAATATCAAATACATTAAATAAAAATTATTATAATAATTACTTCCTAATTACTTTTTTATTTAAACAAAGAAACCTTTTTCAACTAAACACTTGCCACTTGTTGACAAAAATATTTAATTAACTAAATACAAAATTATTTTTTTTTTTATTAAAATAAAGAAACTTTCTGCAACTAAATAATCATTCGAAACAAAAATATTTATTATATTGTCAGACACCAATAATTAATTTTTATTAATAAAAGGATAACAAAAATGGAAAAAAAAAACATTCTTTTCATTAATAATAGTAATGCATTAAGATAGTCGTAATTAGATTACGAAAATTTAGAATTTTATAATCTCTCTCAGCCATTTCATCGAACACCTCTCCGCTCTTCATATACAGCCGGAGAAGACGCAGGAGCGAGAACAATGGAGACCGGAGTCAAAAGGGCGCCGCTTTTGGACCACGCAGTTCGAGTACCGGAGGAGAAGGAGGTCGTCGGATGGGTGGAGAGGAGCTGGATCGAATCGAAGAAGCTGTGGCGGATTGTCGGGCCGGCCATCTTCGGCAGAGTCGTCATTTACAGCATGAACGTCATCTCACAGGCCTTCGCCGGCCACCTGGGTGACCTTGAGCTCGCTTCCATGTCCATCGCCAACGCCGTCATCGTCGGCTTCAGCTTCGGCTTGATGGTAGGTTTAGGGTTTTGGCTTGAGTCCGGTCAGATTTGGTCTTAAAATGGAAGGTTTTGCTGGTGCAGTTGGGCATGGCGAGCGCCCTGGAGACGCTCTGCGGCCAGGCCTACGGTGCGAAGAAGTACCACATGCTCGGCGTCTACATGCAGCGCTCCTGGATCGTGCTCTTCCTCTGCGCCGTCCTCCTCCTTCCCATATACTTATTCGCCACCCCGCTGCTGCTCCTCCTCGGGCAGCCGCCGGACCTGGCGAAGCAGGCCGGCGCGATATCCATCTGGTCCATCCCCCTCCACTTCTGCTTCGCCTTCTACTTTCCGATCGTCCGCTTCCTCCAGAGCCAGCTCAAGAACAACGTCACCGCCGTCATTTCCTTCGTCTCCCTCCTCATCCACCTCTTTGTCACCTGGATCTGCGTCGTCAAGCTCCAGTTCGGCCTCTTCGGCACCGCGATGACTCTCAACTTCTCCTGGTGGGCCGGCGCCATCATGCTGTTCATCTACATCGTCGCCGGCGGGTGCCCGGATACGTGGAACGGCTTCTCCATGGAGGCATTCGTCGGCCTCTGGGACTTCCTGAAGCTCTCCTCCGGCTCCGGCATTATGATGTGGTCCGTTCACTCTGCTTCCGGCGATCTAATCCTATCCAAAAATTGAAATTTAACACCAAATTCAACCTCTGCTATATGATTCTGCAGCTTGGAGATTTGGTACTACAGAATACTGATCTTATTAACAGGAAACCTTAGCGACGCCAAGATTGCAGTGGACGCACTCTCCATCTGGTACAATATCCTCCATTTTATTGATTAATTGAATTCATCATCATCATCATCATCATCATCATCATTACTGAAACTGAATGCAGCATGAATATAAACGGATGGGAGTTGATGATTCCTTTGGGATTTTTCTCCGGAACAGGGTATGCATTCATCTACAGATTTTTACACAGTCGTTGTGGAATCTCAGAGGGATCAAAATGAAACCTTTGATCGAGTTTGTTCATGATTAAGCTTCGTTAATTTTTTTGCAATGCAAGAGTGCGAGTGGCAAATGAGCTCGGAGCAGGCAACGGCAAAGGCGCGAAATTCTCGACCGTCGTATCGACGGTCACCTCGTCGGTGATCGGGCTCATCATCTGCGCCCTCATCATGTGGCTCCACGACATCTTTGCGCTCATCTTCACCTCGAGCCCGGTGGTGATCCAGGCGGCGGACAAGCTCTCCTTGCTCTTGGCGTTCACCGTTCTGCTCAACAGCGTCCAGCCAGTTCTCTCCGGTGTCTCCCATTTTTCTTTTTTCCCCCACAATTAATTAAATTGTATTTTCTGGTATTTTTTTAAAAGAAACCCTTCTCATCATTATTATCAAAAGTTCATCTTATTTTTTTAAAAAAAATTAAAATAGTATTTCATCTATAATTTTATATCTAAAATACTCAATTTAAATTTTCTTTTGTTTAGATGATTTTTAAAAATAAAAAGAATCCTTTTTTAATTTTTTTCCTTCTTTTTATTAAATACTTTTATAATTTTTTTTTTAAAAAAAATTGTGCAGGAGTGGCAGTTGGGGCAGGGTGGCAAGGAACGGTGGCTTTTGTCAACATTGGCAGCTACTATTTAATTGGAATTCCTCTTGGAGTCATTATGGGCTGGGCCTTCGATCTTGGAGTTCAGGTAATTGGGCCTTTCAGAATAAGTCAACAAAATTATTCTCAAATTATATATATATATATATATATATAATAATAATAATAATAATAATAATAATAATAATAATAATTGAAATAAATTGGCAGGGTATTTGGGGAGGAATGATTTGTGGCACAGCAATTCAGACACTAATATTGGTTTTCCTTACCATCAGATGTGATTGGGAAAAAGAGGTGAATTTCATAAATTTTTTATTTATATTTTAAAAAAATTGCTATTCATTTTTTTAATATTTGAACATTGAGCTCTGTTCTTGTTCCATGTGCAGGCTCTGAGAGCAAGTTCAAGGATGGCGGATATCAATGAGTAGTTAAGTTTGATCATAAATTATTCGTAAACTCTATTAAAAAATGTTAACTCATCCTTTTAAATGGATAATATTGTCTAACTAATATAAATAAGTTTTTATCAAATGAACACTAAATTTTGGTTGAATGAAGGAGGTCGACTATTGAGAAATCACTCCCTACCTCACACATATTTGTCTTCCATTATTGCACAAAACTAGAAACAAATAGTAGATTTATATAAATAGAAAGCAAATTATAGATTGAACCAACCAGTTCAATCTTCTCCAGCTTATTCCGAACAAAACTCTTACATCGAGAGCGAGAAGCTTTCATATGCTATCATTTCCGATAAGTGAAGTGTTGATCTCTGCTCTTTGATTTGTCTTTGTTGATCCGTGGCGGATGCATGACACCTCGGAAGCTCCTACCCTCGCCGGTGCCCTTGATTAAAGGACTTGAACTATGACCAACTCGTCTAGTTGACCTCCGACGAGAACTCCAGCTACTGTTTCCCAGTGCCGCCTTTACAACGCTATCCGTGGCTACCTCCCTGGCTCCAACTGGCTTGATGGGCTGCTTGTTCAGATAAGCAAGGTGTGGGAGGAGGCCGCAGACCGCCTTGCGGATCTGGTCATCTCCGATGTTGCTCTGAATCGGGTTACCGAGTAGGTTGAGGGCCACTAGAGAGTGATAGTTGGCAACTAGTTGGCCCAAAGCCTTTGCCGTTGTTATCTTGTTAAAGCTCAGGTCCAGAACAGCAAGTTTCAGAAGCCTGTGAAGACCCTCCACGCAACTTATCTTGTTTCCAGCGAGATACAGCTCCTTGATCATGGTGCAGTTCGACAGCCCTGGAAAAGCAGGTTTGATCATAATTTTGAACAGGATGAAGAATTCAAGAGCAATATCAGTACTTCCTCTAAAAATGATTTGCAAATCATTTTTAGGTGAAGTATTCTACTAATGGCTTATTAGCTTCTCAAAGGCATTAAACCATGACAGCTTCTGTGTACGGTAGATGGCTTAAACTTAACTATCTTCAAGTCCCAAAACTCTGAATATTAACATGCAAGGTGAGAGGAAATAGTACCAAGAATCTTATGGTTGACCACCAAGTCATGATCATAACGCCAGAAGGCATTACAAAAAGGAAAACAAAGAGTTGACCACCAAGTCATGATCTCTTTTACAAAATTAAAAGTTGGGAATAATTATATAACTAGGAGAGCAGGAGATAGTGAACGGACCACTTGGTCTGTTAGAATGTAGAATTTAAATGGATGGGGCGGCAAGTGTTCAATACAGAAAGAGACTTGTACCTGCATACAAGTGACCATACTGACAACTACGACATGGATATGCCAAGCAACAAGAAGCGTATAAAACATATACTCAGAATTAGAAGACCACAAATGGTACATTGTTCATTAAATAATCCAACTCATTGAAATCCTCCAAGGTTATTGTAACTAGTAAGATTGATAGAAGTACTCAGTAACCCAAACACAGATATTATTGTTTGCATATTCATCTCACAGTTTTTCATGCGAGAAAGAACTAAATCAACGAACAAAACAATCAACTCCGCTACCGAAAGGATAAAAATTGTTATTCATACCATGACCAATTCGTGAGAGTCTGTTGTAGCTGAGATTAAGAACTCGAAGCTTTGTCAGTTCCCTAACTCCATCAATTGTAGCAATCTTGTTCCTGGACAAGTCAAGCATATGAAGACTCTTGGGTAGAGATCCTGGTGAAATGTGAACTGCAGAAAACACAAAACACCTCACATACCGCATCCATGGTTATATACGATTCATATTTTTATTACATAATTCCCTAGCTAAGCTTTACCTATGAAGTTGCCAGATAGATTGACTGACCGGAGGCAACTAAAAGCTGAAATTGCGGGTATGACCTTTAAGCCCATGCTGGCTATGTGAACAACTGAAGAAAAAGGAGGAAGGGATTGTATAATGTTGTTGGCCTGCAAGATGTCTTCCAGTCCATTCCGACCACCTCGAGTGTTGTTTTTTATGGATGATTCTCCAATGTCTAGAAAACTTGGGGGAGTAGCAGACTCAGGTGCAATTTCATCTCCATTATACTCATACTCAATTGGGCATAATGGAGAATCATCAAGACTATGTACCCAAGCGTCCACTCTATCTAAAGAAGAAGATTCTGTTGAAAAAGCAACCCACTGGTTTGGAGGCCGTACATCATTCCTAAACTTAATCTCAGACTCTTCCACAACTTTCTTGTTCTTCAAATCAGTCCCCCCACCGGGTCCCACTGTATCAGAGCAGTAACCATCCTTCTGGTTGGATTTATGATTGATGGAAGCACTCCAATGAGGTTCCAGAGACCAGTTCTGATGAAGATTTCTGTGGCTCCATAGGAAAAGCTTCCACCAAACCTTCCTACTTCTTGAAGGAAGTACCTGGCTCGAAGATCTCTTCTTTAGCATTACTTTATCAGCACTGCAAGAAGTTATTACTGATGTAGGGCTACCGAGGATATCCTTTTGTTGTTCTTCAGGGAAATTTCCAGGCAAGTTTTTGAGGTCATCATATGAATGGGACTTGGCTGGGGACATAAAATGTTTACTAGATCTCTTCGTCTCAATATTAGAGCATGACCGCTTCAATATTGGAGATCCCCAAAAAGCGTTAGTGCAGCCCATCCCTGGATCACTTACATGCCCACTCTGGATCACTAATTCAGGTGTTATTCCCTTGTCTTTCTCAGATTTGTTGTCAGGTTCATTGATCAGTTTTTGGTTCAAACGATAGGAATTGGTCTCATCTTTTTCTGCCAGGGCCTGCAAATCAAGGTCAGAAAAATCCCTTTTAAATGACATGATCTTATCATGTTCATCACCTCCCTCATAAGCTGATTCAGCTGCCACGTCTATTTGGAGAGAGTTCTCATCATTCTTTTCAACCCCAAGCAATTTCTGTTCAGCAGAACCTTTTCTAGTTGCATTGGTTTCTATTTGATCAGAGTGTCTGAAAGATGCATCCTTGATAGATTTTTGGAGGGATTCATAGAAAGTAACTTCTGACTTAAGTGGTGAATCTCCCATGATGTTTTCCTTTTTAGAATGGATTTCCTTCTGCAATCTCTGCAAACAAACCTTGAAATAAATTTATCAAAGAGAAACGAAAACAGAATATTATATTTGCTCACCTTGGACCTCTTCTTTCCAACCCAAAGAGCAGAGAGGCAACCGATCAATGCCATTTTTCAGTTGACAACTATAGTTACCTATAATTCTGGAGAACCCCTACCAAACTCTAAACAGCTAAAGAGGAAGATTAGCAGATAAGAATAAAGTTGTCTATTTCTATGGAACCGTATTCACTGGTTAGCCATTATCGATTGGAGATCCCTTTATGATATGACAGAGAATCCAGACGAGTAGAAGAGTGCAAATTGGAATAGAGATGAGAGGGAAAAGTGCATCCTCCCAAGCCCGCACCTTTTGCAAGGTGCGAGGGAATGGTATCTCAGTGACTTCCAGAGTGATTTAAACAGCCCTCCTTAATCCTCGTCTGGTTTCAGCCCCTAAAAAGAAGGGCAAAATAAGTAGGATTTCTAAAATTTACAAGAACAAAACGGTGTAAACACCGATTTATCCTTGCAGATTGAATATTCTGATTCATGCATCATAAACAAACAGTTTCAATCTGTTACTCTTTCTTGTTTCAAGGTAAAGTGCCAAAGAAATCCATAAAAGAAGAAGATATCCGATGGATCGGGTAAAATAAAAGGTTGATTCCCCCCATGTTATAGTTGAAACAATCACAAAGATCATTTCTTTCTTTTCTTTTTTTTTTTCTTTTCTTTTCTTTTTATTTAGTAAAGACGCAAGCAATCTCAATTACATACTGAGACATTAGAGTTCAATATAACAAGTGAGGTGCCTTAAACCACCAAGCTGATTGTGCTGTGCCGGAAAATGATCCGAGGGAGCACAGAAAACCGACAGAAAAGCGCCAAAGCTTGACAGGAAGATCCAAAAGCAGTAACTGAGCAAGAAATAGGAAAATAAGCCACAGATATTAGGGCTCTTGCTTCCTACTCTCTGAAAACGCTGGAAGACAGGATCACATTCATCTGTGTATTTAGTCAATAGCAAACCACCATAAAGAGAAGACCTCAATACAATTCCCCTGACAATAACAACGAATCAACGTAACACTTGCACATCTAAATTAACATTCATGGAATCAGAAACCACAAACGCAGTAAAAAAAGGACGATCTTTTAGGGAAAAAAAAAAGACGGCCAATCAAGAGGTCGCGACGGAAACGACGAAACAAAAATGGGAATATGCACACCTGTCTCAATCTGCCAAATTTGCCCCGATCCCTAACAGGGCGAGTTGGAGGCCAGGAAACGAAGAAGACCGAAGCGAAGTGCAGAAGGGAGGACAAGGAGGAGAAGGAGAAAGGGGGAGATTGGGAGGCGAAGGTGGCAGAAATGGCTAGAAATAGGCGGATCCGCCGCTGACGGGAGGAGCAACCATGGACGTTCTCGACACGCGGATGGAGCCTCGCTGGCTCTTTTCCGTTACACCTCCCAATTTTTATTTTATTTTATTTTATTTTTCTTTTTGTCATGTTAAATTATTAACTGGTGCGAATTATTTAGTAATTAAATAGTGATATAGAATATTTAAAATTAAACTTTGTAAAGTTGACTATAAAGTAATATATTTATATATATATTTTTTATTATAATCGAATATTTGAAATATTCTTCTAATACTGCCCTTTTACTCAAAAATAAAATATCTATATCAATTCCTCTATTATTATATTTAAAATTTAGGATAAATGACTCATTTTGTTAAATTTAGATAATTATTTTTTACTATACAAAAAGATTAAGTAGAAGGAGAGAGATTGAAAAGAAATATTATTTTATTTTAGGGTAGAGGTTTCATTCCCTAAATTTAGATAAATACTATTCATCAAATATAAATTTAGAAAATAAATAGGGTAACAGATGCAGAGGATTTTTAATTACTCTATCTAAAATTTAAGGTAAAATTTTTAGATAGAGTAGTTGATGTGGATACTCTTAATCCCTTCGTAGAGGTTTCATTTCCTAAATTTAGAGAAATACTATTCATCAAATCTAAATTTAGGGAATAAATAGGATAACAGATTACTCTATCCAAAATTTAAGATAAAATTTTTAGATAGTGTAGCTGATGTAGATGCTCTACCCCTTCTAAATAATTATTGTCTATAATTATCATCCAAAAATTTTATCTCGTAAAAAAATACCATTTAAAAGGTCTCCTTAGCAAAATCGCGACCCAAAGCATTTATAAAAATCTATTGATCTTCCTTATTTTGCATATAATAACATAAAAAGTTTCTTTTGCTTGTTCTGTGCAATATTGATAACTTCTTGAGCTTTGTGACAAATTGACATTATTACATGTATTCTCCTAAATTTACTCTTATTATTCATTCCTAATAATTTCTCCTAAATCTTATCTATAATCATTTTTCTAATTTTAAACCCTCTATCATTATAAATAATAATTGCTTTTTCTTTATAATTTATGTATCCAAATTTCTTCCTACTAAAAGTAGATGATCTTTTCTCCATCTACCAAATAAATTCAGAGCATAACTTATAACATGAGTCATCATTATATTTATTTCTATTAGGATTTTAATTTTGATTCTCTTATTAGTTTTTATAAATTCCTAATCCATTGAATTTATTCATACCTTTTTTTTTTTTCCTTTTTTAGATTTTGAGTAGTTAAATATTTTGATCAAATATGCTCGATAATCATAAAAAATTTAAAGTTGTGCCAAATTGCACCATTGCATCTCTACTGATCCTATCTTCTTTTTCAGATTTTAAAGATCAATACCTAACAACACTTTTATATATATATATATATATATATATATATATATATATATATATATATATATATAGAACAATTACGACTCTTTAGTTGGAACTGGATTAAACCTTTTTATAATGACTTCCTAGCATTAACAGTAGTTTCAGAAAACAATTATAATCCAAAACTAGAGAAAAGACTCTTTAGCAAACTTCCAAGAGACCTAGGAAAGGAACTACATAAGGTCTGGACGGATATGAATGTAGCACCACAATACGACAACATTGGAGTGAGAATTCAACATATTATTTCCATACTCAAAGAAAAATGTATCTATATCCACATACAAAAATAACTCAAAAATCAACAATATGGATTTTGTAGCCAAATATATACCCCTCAACAATATAGCCTCAACCAACCTAGACCAAGGCTAAATCATTCATCAAGAACACCAAGAAAATCGGTATCAAGGCCCAAGGCAATAAAACCCAAAAAGACCTACTATGTTAGAAAAAGTAGAGAAAAGAAACTCTATCTTAATAAAGAGAAACATGTGTGAAAATTTAAACCAAAGAAGACGTATGCTAATACTATCACTTGTTTTGCCTAACCAGGCCACTTATCTTCTGCCTGCCCAAATAAAAAAAAATATACTAGAGAAGCAAAACTAGTTACATGTGCAAATCTTGATTTAGTAAAAGTACAATCAGATGTTTCTGATACATCCTCCATCTACTCTATTGTATCTGTAGACGACATAGAAGAGGTTATTCCTCCCTCTGACTATAGTATTGTAAACTCCTTCTTGCAACCTTCATACCAATAGTATAACCTACATCCTGAAAGTCAAAATTACATACCTTATGACACGTTAGACAATCTAGAAGAATTATGGGAGGAAGTTCCATTTCCAGATACCAATCTAATGTTTAAACAACATAGTACAAAGCCTACAGAAGAACTTAACTGTCCACATGAGTGGATACTCAAAACAGGAACTGATAATATTCCTTGTTTCTTTTGTAGCTATTATCCATCTTTGGATAAAAGAGGTACTTGTAAGTTATGTAAGAAACAAGTCTGTAATCTTTGCCTTCAACAATTGTTTTCTATTACAATACCTATAAGTCAACTCTCTAAAGGAGGTACTCGAAATTTTTTATTAGAAACAAGAGTCTCTATATTAGAAACTCGTATTAATAAATTAAAAACAGAACTAGAAACCCTAGATAAACAAATAAAGGAAAACCTTCCTCCACATCCCTCTCAGGCTACTCTTGATAAAGGCAAAGGCTTACAACTTACACCAATAGATATGATAGATAGAGATTTGGTCTTTATAAAAGCCTCTAGTATCTGTAATACAGGAAAAACTTTAGATATTAGAGTCAAATGTCTAGTAAATATCCATGGCCATGAGTTTACCCTACATGCTTTTCTAGATAGTGGAGCCACCAACTCCACCATAGATGAAAATACACTTCTTTCAGTTTTACCAAAAACTTTTATAAAAATCGTATCACAACCATTACTTAGTACACAATTTGATGGCCAACAATTAGCTTGCACGCAATTCGTCACCAACACCCATTTGAGATTTTATGACAATTGTGGTAAATATAGCACACCACTTTCACTTTCAAAACTATGGATTAAACCGTTATTACATCCTAATATTCATTTAATCCTAGGCTTAAATTTTCTTATAGCACCAGATAGAGCTTTCCTCCTAACCAAGGATTATGCTCTTTTCTTTTCATCACCCATAATATCCCCAATAGTATCAGACTATCCCTCTGTTGTCCACCCTTTAACCACCAAACCTCACATAGAACTCCTACCTTCTGACAACACACCATCTTGTCAATGTTCTCCTAAAAATGCATGTAAACAGCCCAGTAAGCAACTACAACCTAATAACCAAGCTTGTGCTATTGACTCTTCTGACCAACAAGATTAGGAAAACTAACCTCACTTGGCTGGTCAAGCCCTATAACTGAGAACACTGAGATCCCACATGATCTCATACTCCCACAACAGTTTCTTCAAATAATAAATACCCATAAACCCGATTTAGACTATCTTATTTCTAGACTAGAAAAACTAGAAATTATTGGAGATAATCCTACAAAATATTGGGACCGAGACAAAGTTTATTGCAAACTATCAATAATTAATCCAGACCTTACAATTAAGGCTCAGGACTTAAAATATACAAATTGAGAAACTGAAGAATGTAAAATGCACATTAATCAACTCTTAACTTTAGGAGTCATTCAAAGGTCCACATCTCGGCACCGAAGTCCAACCTTTATAGTTAATAAAGGATCAGAACAAAAACGTGGCCAATCTAGAATGATATTTAACTACAAGAGACTTAATGATAACTATCAAGAAGATGATTATAAAATCCCTGACAAAGACCAACTCTTAAATAAAATCCAAAACTCAAAATAGTATTCTAAATTTGACATGAAATCAGGATTTTGGCAAGTCAAAATGCACCCTGAGTCCATTGAATGGACAACCTTTTCCTGCCCTGAAGGACATTTTGAGTGGCTTATTATGCCTTTTGACCTTAAGGTAGCCCCTCAAATATTCCAAAGGAAAATGAATGACATCTTTCGAGATGTTTCTCTCTTCACCTGTGTATATATAGATGATATTTTAGTTTTCTCTAAAACTAAACAAGAACATTATGCTAATCTTTATATTATTTTTAACCTATTTGAGAAACATGGTTTGATTATTTCTCAAAAAAAAAAATGAAAATAGCAACTACTCATATTGATTTCCTAGGTGCAGAAATAGGTCAGGGACAAATAGTCCTTCAACCTCATATCTCTGCTAAAATCCTTGATTTTCTAGATAAAATGGACGATACTAAAACCCTAAGAGTTTTTTTAGGACTCCTAAATTATGCAAGACCTTATTTAAAAGATATAGGAAAAATTAGCGGCCTCTTTAACCGGACAAAAACATTTCAATCAACAAGACATCGCACTAGTACAACAAATTAAACAGTTAGTAAAAATAATTCCCATGCTAACACTCCCACTTGATTCTGAAACCTTATGCAGGTATGCCTCTGGAAAATTTTAAGAAAAAGGACATTTAACTTCACTAGATTTTGAAATATTAGCAGTTATTTACTGTCTAGAAGCATTCAGACTATTCATTTACAATAAGCAAGAAATTACTATTAGAACAGACTGTGAAGCTATAGTCAAATATAGCCAACAAACTAAAGGATTAAGAAAAGGATTAAGTACTAAAAGATGGTTAAAATTCACAGATACCATTATTAATAAAGGTTTACGTATTCAATGAGAACATATAAAGGGAATTAATAATTCTTTAGATGATACTTTATCTCGTTTACTCTACTAAAAATTTTTTTTCAGGTGATGGATAGACCAAGGAAAGTACGAACATCATTTGCTACTAAAACATTAAGATTCAGTACTCAAGAATTACAACAGTTCATACAACAAGAGGAGCAATTCCGCTCTATATTCAGAGATAAACTAGATCACATACAACACTGTCTGATTGACAACATTTGGCATATTCCAACTATTCCTGGCAATTCTGGATACAAGATAGCAGTTATAAATGCTTTAACAAACTATTTTCTAACAACCATACAAAAACCAGCAGGCAAGAAATTCTCTTGCTATGTTGTCTTTTCTGGACCACAAGCTAGGGTATATGCTACTTGGGAAGAAACAAACATGGCCATACAAGGCCTAGAACATCCTTTCTTCAAAGGGTATTATTCACTTGAGGAAGGTTTTAATGCGGCCAGAGCCCAACTTGGTGCTAATTTTTTTATTAGCAGTTTATTAAAAACAACAACCATGATGACAAACTCAGTCGGCTCACAAACTGAAGAAACTCCTACATATGCACAAATTACTGAAGGAACTCATTGGTCTCCTTCATCTTCTACAGCATTAATAGACAAAACGCCACAAAGGCCTAACTATTTAACATTAGCACAACTAAAGGAACAAGCTGCTACAACCTTCGCTCAAAGAACATCAGCAGCTCATATATTGAGTATGCCCAACACTATACTTGAAGACATCAACTCTTACATGCGAAATTTAGCAGAACAGTCTACATTATAGATTTTTATTGAATTATGTGAAGCCTTAAAAGCCTTCCATAAAAATCCCCCTCTTGGGATAACTATTGTCTATGAAGCAAAATTTGGCCCAAAGCTAAAATGTCAAAAACTCGGCCCAGCCTGTGAAGACTCTGCTAAATACGGATATCCATGCCAACTGTTATATTCCTTTCGTAAGGTTAACTTGGACTATGAGAAGTATCAGGCAACCTCTTACAAAGGAAGGCTGATTACTCCTTTTCTTCTAATGGACTATGGACTGCTTTATAAAGTTTGGATACATGATCCAGACTCGGTCAAAGATTTTCCTAAAAAACTTGGAACTATTATTTCTTTGGCCTTAGAAGAAGAGGAAACGTTTGTCGTATGCACTTTTGACAGCTCTCCACCTGAATGGCTCGATCTCAATATTGAACCGGCTAAACATCTGGTTAAGATCGACATCAATGAAGTTAGAGGTATCCAGACAGAACTTGAAGATTATCCCTCCGACCCAGATCTTAATTGGGAAGCTCTTCCTACTATTGGAGATCAACTAAAGCACTCGAGAGCATCAGTACAAGGAACTAATTGGGCTTGGGACCGTTTGATAGATCTAGATAATTACTTCTTAGTCAGAGAAACTTATACCGAAAAAATCTACTGGCCAAAAGATATGGGCACTAGATTCTTCCCTTTCTACTTTAAAACACAACATACAACCTTACTGCAACATTATCAAAGAAAAACTGAAAGATATTGTCAGAAGCGACTAGCCAGCCAAGTTCTCTCTGCTAGAGCATACAGAGCAGCACTCCACAAAAGTATGCAGCCAGACTTAGCAGGAAGCTCACAAACTCCCTCTCTGGACCTGACAGGAGACAACAACCTGGACAACCTAATGGAGACTTAAAGGACAACTTTGCAAAAAAAAAGTAAAAATAGTAATAACTCATAATTTCACTACATCGGTACATTACTGTTATCATTTACTATAATTCCGCACTTCCCTACTACTTACTTTTATTTACTGTTCACTATTTACTATTACTATTCACTGTTTCTATTCACTATTACTATTCAATATTACTATTCACTGTTAGTATTTACTTCAAACATTGTTCAGTATTTACTATTTAAGTTCTTACACAACTTCTAAGAAGAAGCATAATAAAATAGTGTTATTCTTTTTATTTGGGCAGGCAGAAGATAAGTGGCCTGGTTCATTACAGGCAAAACAAGTGATAGTATTAGCATACGTCTTCTTTGGTTTAAATTTTTACACATGTTTCTCTTTATTAAGATAGGGTTTCTTTTCTCTACTTTTTCTAACATAGTAGGTCTTTTTTGTTGGTGCAACATCCCTCAGGTCAAGGTTGACCTGGGTGACCAAGCTGAGTCTTGGTTTGAGTTTAGATGTTTGACAATAAGAAATTGATTGAAGAAGAGTCAAGTAGGTCAAGGTTGACCGGATACTTGACAGGGAAGTCCTGGTGAGTGAAGCCAGGCAGAAGGAAAACCCTAGTGAGTGAAGCTAGGTGAAAGTCCTGGTGAGTGAAGCCAGGTGAAAGCCCTAGTGAGTGAAGCTAGGCAGATGGAAAACCCTAGTGAGTGAAGCTAGGTGAAAGTCCTGGTGAATGAAGCCAGGCAGAAGGAAAATCCTAGTGAGTGAAGCTAGGTGAAAGTCCTGGTGAGTGAAACCAGGTGAAAACCCTAGTGAGTGAAGCTAGGTGAAAGTCCTGGTGAGTGAAGCCAGGCAGAAGGAAAACCCTAGTGAGTGAAGCTAGGTGAAAGTCCTGGTGAGTGAAGCCAGGTGAAAGCCCTAGTGAGTGAAGCTAGGCAGATGGAAAACCCTAGTGAGTGAAGCTAGGTGAAAGTCCTGGTGAGTGAAGCCAGGCAAGGGAAAATCCAGATGGATCAAGGATGATCGGACATCTGGTGTTGGGAAGTCCAAGTAGGTCAAAGGATTGACTGGATACTTGGCACGAGGAAATACAGATAGGTCAAAGGGATTGACCAGACATCTGATGGAAGTCCAAGTAGGTCAAAGGAGTGACCAGATACTTGGCATGAATAGAAAAGTCTAAGTGGGTCAAAGGGATTGACCAGACACTTGGTGGGAAGTCCTAGCAGGTCAAAGGAGTGACCAGATGCTAGACATGATGTACCAACAGGTCAAGGTTGACCGGATGTTGTTTTGAGAGGCTTGGAACTTGGTTTTGGGCAAAAACCAAGTGTTGGATCGATCAGTGAATCGATCCAGGAGCTGGATCGATCAGTGGATCGATCCAGGCTTCTCCTAAGCGAACAGAGAGCCTCTGGATCGATCCGTGGATCGATCCAGATGTTCCAATCGATCAGTGGATCGATTGGGACGCGGCTGCTTTGCGCGATAAGCGCTGGATCGATCCGTGGATCGATCCAGGCGCTCTGGATCGATCCGTGGATCGATCCAAAGCCTCCCCGATCGATTGGGAATATTCGAATCGATCGGGATCCGACCGTTGCGTCGTATTTGAGCTGCAGGCGTGCGTTGGCTGCAGCAACTCTTCACCGTTTCATCTCAGATCTTCGCCAGCTCCTCCACAGCACTCTCAAAGCTCGTGATCGCCAGTTCTTGAAGGTTCTTGGAAGCTCTCCGAGTTAAGAGGCGGATCAAAGGCAAGAAGAGAAGCTAGGGTTAGGGTTTTCTGCATTCATTGTAAGCTTTGTGCTTGTATTTTGTTTCCCTTTCCTTCTTCTTGTACCGAGAGTCTTGTAGGGCTTCTCCGCCCTCGGTAGTTATCGAAAAGGAGTGTCTCATAGTGGAGGGTGCGTGCGTGGTGTGGATCCTTGGATTAGTCACCTCCTTTGGAGGTGGATACCAAGTAAAATCCTAGTGTTAGCGTGGTTGTATTTGTTTCTATATTTTCCGCTGCATATTCTTGAAGAAACAAGCAACGCCGAGCAACGCCAAGCACCGAGCGAACGCGACGAGCTATTCACCCCCCCTCTAGCTACTTTTGGTCCTAACAAGTGGTATCAGAGCGAGGCCGCTCTTCACCGGAATCATCGCCGGAAGGGTCAAGCGTAACAAGAAAAGCTAGAGGGTGAAGAAGTTGGAGCAAATTCTTCAAGTTCAAGACTTTATCAAGCTCAACTTCAAGATGCAATTCCAAGATGGACTTGGATTTGACACAAGGGTGGCTCCACCATACACTTCTACGAGTTTCGATTCTTGGAAATCAAGAATCGAAAATTTTCTTATGATGGAGATAGAGCAATGGTTTGCTCTAATGGAAGGTTTCAAGACTCCAAGAAATTCAAAGGGTAAAATTATCAAGAGGAGCAAGTGGAACCAAGAGCAAGTCCAGAGGTGCGAGGCCAATGACAAAGTGACCAAGCTCTTGGTCAATTTATTGCCAAGCACCATCCTTTGCAAAATTGGAGAATTTGACGATGCAAAGGAACTATGGAGCAAATTGGCCAAGTTTCATGAAGAGATCCCCTCCACAGTACAAGATCATGAAGAATCCGGAGAGGGTGACTCTTTGGAGCAAGATCAAGAGGAGGACTCCGAGGTTGAGAGATGCTCAACCTCCGAAGAAGAAGAAATCCAAGAAGCTTCATCCTCAAGGGAATGCAACGAAGGGAACAAGGAGGGAGCATACTCCTTGTTTCATATTCAAGATGATGAAGCCTCCACCTCCAGGATTGAGGGGGAGCAATCCTTGGTGACGCCGGATCAAGAAGAAGGAGAAGCTTCTACATCCGGGTCAAGAGATGAAGAGATTGAAGAAGCTTCTAACTCCACGAGTCAAGAAAAATCAAATGGAGGAGAATCAAGATCGGATCAAGAGGAAGCTTCTACCTCCGGATCCAAAGGAAAAGATGCCACCCCTACAAGCAAAGGTATAAATATTTCAATTAAAAATAAAAATCATATTATATGCTTTGAGTGTAGGGAACATGGGCACTACAAGAGCAAGTGCCCTAAATTGGCCAAGAAGAAGGGCCAAGTGGCACAAAAGGGCAAGGCGAAGCCCAAGGAGATCATCCCCAACACAAAGAAGAGCAAGGAGCATATTATATGCTTCTCTTGCAATCAAAAGGGGCATTACCGAAGTCAATGCCCCAAGGGGAAGAAGGTGGTCAAGGCTCAAGGACTAGTCAGGGGGAGTCCAAGGTAAAGAAGAAGGTATCTTTTATTGAGCCTACCCCCTTACATTATGGTGAAAAGCATGATAGTTCTAACTTTTATCATTTTAATGCAATTTACCATAAGAATAGAAAACATGAGGGCTTTAAGGAAAAACATGTGGCCCTACATGCCAAAACTACCCAACCTAAGGTTAGGAAGGTAGATAGACACTTGGGCGGGAACACTAAGGAAAATAGACACATGCCCAAGATCAAAAATGCTCATGGACCAAAACCTAAGAATTTAATGATAGAAAATCAAGTCTTGAGGTCAAGACTTGACAAACTAGAAAAGACCCTAAAAAGGATGGAGAATATCCTTAAAGGGCAAAATGAGCAATACCTAGGGCTAGGAGCACAAAGGTCATCCAATGACTATAGAGGTTTGGGATACAAACCCAAAGCTAAAAAGGATGTGCCTAGTTATCATAGGGTTCCATATAGCTATGGAACAAACCCTAAGTCTAGAGGTCAAGTCAAAGATACAAGGGAAGATATCCCTAGAAGTATCTTTGCAACCAAAGTGACTAAGACTTCTAAGAAGTCTAAGAAAGTCACTAACAAGGTCACAAGGGAGGCAATCCCTAGAGTTGACCTAGAAAGTGTGACCAAGGCTTCTAAGAAGCCCAACAAGGTCACTAGGAAGGTATCTAGGGAAGTTATCCCTAGTGAGTACCTAGAGCATCCAAGGAGCACCAATAGGTGTTGGGTTCCTAGGAGTATCTTCTCTACCCCATAGATGGGTTAGAGAGTGTCAACTCCGATTAGAAGGGTAGTTAACCCAACTTTGAGGAAATTGACACTCAAGGAGCATTTTCAAGGTTTTAGTTTACCTTTGAAAATGAAATGGACCTATTGATTACTCCTTGAAAGAGTAAAATGTATCTAATGGTGAAAAATTGATTTTATCTTAAAATGGCACAAATTGGGAAAACCTTGAGAAATACCAAGTTGGGATTTTGGTATTCTCTTGGAAATTTAAGGCAATCCGGGCCTTGATTTATGTAATCACTCTTGAGGAAAAATGGAATATGCCAACATTTGAGGATATGTTTAATTATTAAGTGGCATAAACAAATCAAGAGAAATAAGAAATGTCAATTTAGGTTTTGGCATTTCTTTGAAGTAATTAGGGCAATCTAGGTTTAATGTTTTAAATTAAAACAAGTGGTATCGTTTTAAGTTAAAACAAGTGGTATATTGTAAGTTTAGCTAAGACTTTAAGGATACTTAGATAGTTAATCTAGGTATATTTTATTTATGCTAAACATTGTCATGATTATTTGTCCATCATATGCCATGACATCATGTCTATTTTTGAATTCATTGTTTTATTATGAAAACTCCAAAAATACCATGTCATGACATTCATACATCATGTAGTAATAGGATATTTTCTTTTGAAAATTATTTTCTTTTGATGTATGCCATAACATAATCATGCATTAAGTTTAATTCCTTGTAATTAAGGACGAATGACATTTAACAACAATTATTGACAAGTGACATCCTAGGTGGATGTCTAATATCTCTAGAATGCCTAGATAGATATGCATGATCCCTAGATTAGGGCAAAAACCAAAATCTACATCTCACAAAGACTATAAGGTGACTTGTATGTGATTAGTGCACATTAGATACAAGTGAGATGTTAGGATGATGAACAAAGCTCAAGATGTTGATTTAGTGCATTCTTTTGAGTTTTAGGTTCATCAAAACACATAGTTATGTGTTTTCCCATCATTGGGAAAGCTAATGTACAAGTCATGTGCATTAAGCCCAAGGAACATGATGGGATATTGATTTTTAAAAGGTTTTAAAATGTTTTTGAAAAACCTTGGTGAAGGCTATCTTTTGATAGTAATCACCATTGAATAGTTAGACACAAACTTGAAGAAAACTCTAAGGTTTTTGCAAGTTTTCAAGTTTGTGTCAATCTTTGAAAATATGAAGTATTTTCATAGAAAACTATTTTTCTTTGATAGTATATGCCCTAAATAATGTCTACACAAAATCTCATGATTTTTGGATTTTTGTAGAATTTTCTAGGGGTTTCTGAAGTTGACTGAAATGGAATTTCAGCAACTATCAGAGCTCCGATCGATCCATGGATCGATTGGAGTGCCTGAATCGATCCGTGGATCGATTCAGAAGGCAAGTCTCCCGCGAGCAGAAGCTCGCTGGATCGATCAGCCGATCGATCCAGGTAGTCTGAATCGATCAGTGGATCGATTCAGAAAGGTTCAATCGATTGGATCCCAACTCCAATCGATCCAAGTTGCTGATTTTGGCTGGGAAGGCCTGATTTCAGCATCTTTGAACCATGGTTAGTCTATGCAACCATTCCAAACCCCTAAAATACATTTGTATACAATACAAGGGTGTTTTCGTGTTGAAAACAAGGATGGAATGGTTATGGAAGACTTCGTTGAAGTTTAGGTTGAGGTTTGTTTCAAATTTTGAGTATTTGAACCTCAAAAACTTCTAAATTTGGGTTTCCTAAAGGTTTAGGGATTCCAAGTTATTGTTGGTGCAATGACAGAAGTCACCACCATGTCTTTAGGGGGAGGGACTCTTTAAAGACATGAAAAATTACTTTTCATGAACCTTGGAAGGTGATTAATCTTCTTTAAAGACAATGCTCATGTATGAGCTTTTGAACTTGAAATGGGGAGTGGATATCCTCATTATTTCAAGTGGGAACTCAAGTGGTTAGATAATGCTCAAGGTTGGGTATTTGTCTACATTGAGGGAGAAGTTAAGGATAAATGAAGGGTATGAGACCTTCATTATCGTGTTGATCACAACGAGTGATGTTGTGAACAATGATGAGTAACTCTTCAGGGGGAGAGTCGTCAACAAATGGATTTGTTGATGTGTACCCAAAATTGGGGCATGGGTTGATGTGTGCCCAAAGATGGGTTGATGTGTGCCAATAGGGGGAGAATGAAAGGACCTATGAATGGGTGTAAGTTAGGCTTTCATTACCTAGAGGGAGTGTGCCCTCTTAGGGGGAGAATGAAGAGCTTAATTTATATGTTCATTACCTAGTGGCATGAAGATTGAGGCTATAGGATTAGCCTAACTTACATGTTGTATTGTAAGTGTTATTGTGGTATTGTCAAACATCAAAAAGGGGGAGATTGTTGGTGCAACATCTCTCAGGTCAAGGTTGACCTAGTTGACCAAGCTGAGTCTTGGTTTGAGTTTAGATGTTTGACAATAAGAAATTGATTAAAGAAGAGTCAAGTAGGTCAAGGTTGACCGGATACTTGACAGGAAAACCCTGGTGAGTGAAGCCAGGCAGAAGGAAAACCCTAGTGAGTGAAGCTAGGTGAAAGTCCTGGTGAGTGAAGCCAGGTGAAAGCCCTAGTGAGTGAAGCTAGGCAGAAGGAAAACCCTAGTGAGTGAAGCTAGGTGAAAGTCCTGGTGAGTGAAGCCAGGCGAAAACCCAAGTGAGTGGAGCAAGGCTGAAGGAAATCCCTAGTGAGTGAAGCTAGGTGAAAGTCCTAGTGAGTGAAGCTAGGTGAAAGTCCTGGTGAGTGAAACCAGGTGAAAACCCTAGTGAGTGAAGCTAGGTGAAAGTCCTGGTGAGTGAAGCCAGGTGAAAGCCCTAGTGAGTGAAGCTAGGCAGATGGAAAACCCTAGTGAGTGAAGCTAGGTGAAAGTCCTGGTGAGTGAAGCCAGGCAAGGGAAAATCCAGATGGATCAAGGATGATCGGACATCTGGTGTTGGGAAGTCCAAGTAGGTCAAAGGATTGACTGGATACTTGGCACGAGGAAATACAGATAGGTCAAAGGGATTGACCAGACATCTGATGGAAGTCCAAGTAGGTCAAGGATGACGGATATCTAGTGAATAAAAAGTCTAAGTGGGTCAAAGGATTGACCGGACACTTGGTGGGAAGTCCTAGCAGGTCAAAGGAGTGACCAGATGCTAGGCATGATGTACCAACAGGTCAAGGTTGACCGGATGTTGGTTTGAGAGGCTTGGAACTTGGTTTTGGGCAAAAACCAAGTGTTGGATCGATCAGTGGATCGATCCAGGAGCTGGATCGATCAGTGGATCGATCCAGGAGCTGGATCGATCAGTGGATCGATCCAGGCTTCTCCTAAGTGAACAGAGAGCCTCTGGATCGATCCGTGGATCGATCCAGATGTTCCAATCGATCAGTGGATCGATTGGGACGCGGCTGCTTTGCGCGATAAGCGCTGGATCGATCCGTGGATCGATCCAGGCGTTTCTCCAGAGCACAGAGACGCTCTGGATCGATCCGTGGATCGATCCAAAGCCTCCCCGATCATTGGGAATATTCGAATCGATCGGGATCCGACCGTTGCGTCGTATTTGAGCTGCAGGCGTGCGTTGGCTGCACCGTTTCATCTCAGATCTTCGCCAGCTCCTCCACAGCACTCTCAAAGCTCGTGATCGCCAGTTCTTGAAGGTTCTTGGAAGCTCTCCGAGTCAAGAGGCGGATTAAAGGCAAGAAGAGAAGCTAGGGTTAGGGTTTTCTGCATTCATTGTAAGGTTTGTGCTTGTATTTTGTTTCCCTTTCCTTCTTCTTGTACCGAGAGTCTTGTAGGGCTTCTCCGCCCTCGGTAGTTACCGAAAAGGAGTGTTTCATAGTGGAGGGTGCGTGCGTGGTGTGGATCCTTGGATTAGTCACCTCCTTTGGAGGTGGATACCAAGTAAAATCCTAGTGTTAGCGTGGTTGTATTTGTTTCTGTATTTTCCGCTGCATATTCTTGAAGAAACAAGCAACGCCAAGCACCGAGCGAACGCGACGAGCTATTCACCCCCCCTCCCCCTTCTAGCTACTTTTGGTCCTAACATTTTTGGGTTTTATTGCCTTGGGCTTTGATACCGATTTTCTTGGTGTTCTTGATGAATGATTTAGTCTTGGCCTAGGTTGGTTGAGACCATATTGTTGAGGGGTATATATTTGGCTACAAAATCCATATTGTTGATTTTTGAGTTATTTTTGTATGTGGATATAGGTACATTTTTCTTTGAGTATGTAAATAATATGTTGAATTCTCACTCCAATGTTGTCGTATTATGGTGCTACATTCATATCCGTCTAGACCTTATGTATTTCCTTTCCTAGGTCTCCTGGAAGTTTGCTAAAGAGTCTTTTCCCTAGCTCTGGGTTACAATAGTTTCCTGAAACTGCTGTTAATGCTAGGAAGTCATTACAAAAAGGTTTAATCTAGTTCCAACTAAAGAGTTGTAATTGTTCTAAGTCCCTCATAGCTTCTCTTTGTCTTATATCTAATCCAGTATTAGCGTCTCTAGCGGTAAATAACCTATGAATTGTATAGCAAAAATTGAGTATGTTATTTCCTTGTGAGGCCATTATGGCTACTTCCTCAGGATATATAGTTTTATAAGCTTCCCATGCTGCCTTGGCAACATCGCCTAAGTAATTTTCCCCGACTCTTATCATGGCTTCCCCTGTTTCTATGTCCAGTTCATGCCTGACTTGATAATCTCTCTTAATAGAGACTATCCACTGTTCTAAATAAGTATCATAAAGTTGTGGATCATCGCATTCTCCAATATTTAATAAGACCAATTTTTTGCCAAAATAAGTAATTTTAGGTGGTCTCCTTTTTCCTATTGTTCTTAGTAAAGGATTATTATTAGTATACGAGGTAATCTTTGTTCTTGGGGGATGTCCTTCTCTATAATTTATAGTTCTCATAGAGCTTTCAGGGTATCTTACTTGTAATGGTCGTGGTCTGAAATTACTAGTACTACTAGATTCATTAAATTTACTGTTGAAAAGTAATCTTGCTTTTTAGCTATTATATTGTAATCTTCATCAAAATATAACATCAAGTCAAGTTCTAATTTATGGTGTAGGAGGTCAAATTTTTCTAATTTTTCTAAATCTTCTTTAGTAAAATAAGTAGTTATTTCAAATGGGATGTAAACATATTCATTTAGGTCATTATAAAATAAATAATTATCTTCAGCAATGTTGTTTGTATTAGTTTCCAGTGTACTATATTCTATGTTCATTAAGTTCATATTGTCTTGGTTTTCTTCATAATCTTCTTCTTGTGATGTTGAAGGTTTGTAATTATGAAATCTTACTATGGAGCTACCGTGTCTATTTTGTAAATAATGGATTCCGTTGGTTGCAAAGTTTGTGGTTTAGTGCTTAGCTCCAAATTAAGAGTCCAATCTAATTCGGCAAGTAAAGTAGATGAAAAGTCCTTGGGTTTTAAGAAATAAATTCCTTTTGTAGTAAGAGTTTCAATGATATTAGTAATTTGAACTTTAAAACTATTGTTAATATTTTTCATTATTTTTCCTAGAAAGATTATGTCTATTTGGATATTATGTCTTTGAAAGTCTTCCTATCCTCTGGCTTGTACTGAAATTTTAATATGTTCTATAAAGTCTGGGATTGTCATATTGAAGTTTGGACAGAAATAGGTAATTCCTAAATTGCTATTCATATCTACTTCAATAAGTCCAATAACTGCCTTGTCATTGTCAGAAAATCTTGAGTCGTAAAGAACTAAAAGTACTTTGACTCCTATACTTTTTCTAATAAGTCCTCTTAGGTCAAATACTATTAGTCCTAGATGTATGTAGTGGTGTTTTCTTTTTAGAAGTATTCGTGCCGATTCTTCAGTCATTAGATTAAATTTTTCTTCACCTCCATCTGGTAAATGAAGTGGTTGTGTCATATAATGTCTATAGAGTGATGTAGAAAAGGATAATAGTCCTTGATTATATATTCTCCTTGGATTTAAGGTATTTAGTTGTTCGTTAGAAAAGGTATCCAAATTATGTTCAATATCTATTAGTTCTTCTAATTGATAAATAACAATATTTGTTGATGATCTTCTTGGAATCACAGATAAGTTTTTATTTGATTGTCTTAAAGTTTGTGATAATCCAGAAAAACTTTCAATTTGCATTTTTGTTCGTAGATCCATTTGGAATGAGGTCTTGTGTCTTGTATGTGAGAAACTTATAAGTAGTAGGTTATTGTCGGGTAATTATTTTTCCTAAAGATAATTTACTAAGGTCTTTATGTATACTTTCTAGGGCTTCTTTAACATCACTTGTATGAGTGTTTTTATAGATATGGCTTTCAAGGGTGAGAAGTTGAGTTTCTAAAATCGTGAGCCTATAATGTAAGGAAGTAAGTAGTGTCAATATCGTATTATTTTGTTGTACTAATATTTGGTCTCCTGGATTTACTAGTGCCGCGTTACTGTAACCGATGTCTTTATTTTTGGCAAATTGTTGAGATAATTCAATGGCTTCTTCGTAATGAGCATTTTTAAATTGTATTTTGTTCATAAAAGGTCCTAGAGAGTCTTAGGGCTCTGATACCACTATTTTATTATGCTTCTTAGAAGTTGTGTAAGAACTTAAGTAGTAAATACTGAACAATGTTTGAAGTAAATACTAACAATGAATAGTAATAGTGAATAGTAACAATAAATAGTGAACAGTAAATAAAAGTAAGTAGTGAGGAATTATAGTAAATGATAACAGTAATGTACCAATGTAGTGAAATTATGAGTTATTATTAATTTTACTCTTTTTTTCCTGATAATTTGAGAAGATCCAATTTTTTTTTTAGTATTATGTTTTATAGGTATGTAATTGGGGTCTTTAATAGTTGGATCCAAATTTATTTTAGATTTTTTTTTTCCATCCCGGGCCTCCTATGTAGAAGGATATATATTAACAATTATTAAAAATGACACCTTATTATAATTATTCAAACACTTATTATTTTACCCTCTAATTAATTTGTAGACATCATTATATTTCATAATCTTTGATTAGTTGATTGATTAGTCAGTGTAGTCCTTTTTTTACTAGAGTCGAGAGCTATAATTATGTACAATGGCAGAGCCGGTGGGTGGGCTATGAATGTCGAAGCCGATGTTGTTGTCCTTCTCCTGTTCTCCATGATAAATTCATGGATTTGTCCCTTCTAAATTCCATCGACCCCGGGCTACAATCCTGATAAATTTGAACGTGACTCACCCCTTGATCACATATCACTTTCTTTATATCTACATCTTTACACCTAATTAATTAGTGTCATTGCTTTTCTTTTAATTATTAAGCACCTCGCCTAACATCAATAATAAACACTTATTTATAATTAACTATCAAATATGAACAAACACTATGCTGATTATTTTATTTTATTTTATTTATTCAAGACGTGATTGAACTAAAAACATACTAATTTAGTGATAAATTTTAGGGACGAAAGATCGCAATGATCACTAATTAATAATAATAAAATTTTAGGGACGAAACAACCATCATCACTAATTAATAATAAAATTTGCAAAACAAATAAATTTATCCTTAAATTAACAACACAATTATTTTGTAGCAAAATTTGTCACTAAGATTATATTTGTCATAAAAATCGTTGTCAATTAATGATGGATCTCGAATTCTTTGCCAATTTGACTTGAATCCTGCGCTGAATTCATTGCCAATTTGGCGATGAATTAGCAACGAATTCAAGATTTGTCATCAATGTAAAGATTTTGGGACGAATGTAGCATTCGTCGTCAATTTTGGAACAAATTCAGGATTTGTCGTAAATAGAAAATGATTAATCAGACTGGGTAACGTCGAGCCTGGGGTGACCGCGCTCGCAGTGGGCACCCCAGGAGCCCAGTATCCTTTAGTTGCGTGCTCCATTTGGAGGAAAAATTTCTGCAAATTCGTCATAGCTGAGGCTCAAACTGCCGCTGCACCATAGCTTTCCTTTATGGTGGCAAAAGGCAAATACGCTTGTCCCCAGCGCCTCCGTCAACCCGTCCCAGGACCAATATGAAGGAGGTAAATCACGAGGCTTTGCCGAGATTCGAATCCCAGATCTCATGGTGGCAATATCTCATGCGCTAACCACTAAACTCATCCGAGTGGACCATAACTTTCCTTTAGACACTTAGGAAAGTCGTAAATGAACCTGATTCCGTCCGGAAGTTGAGTCGGATGAAGGCGGGTCTTGTTGTGTGGAAAGTTGACGGAAAGTCGTTGAAGCGTTGGATCTACCGGGTACCCTACTGGAAAGGTTCCCACGGGTGGCTGACGGCGAGAGATGACCAAGACGATGACGTTGTTGCTCTGCGCACACTCAGACGAGTCCACCAGTCGTTAGAGACCAGAAACCAGAGAAAAAGTCTCCGGGTCAAGCCCTCCGATGCTCAAGTCAAGTATTTTTTCCCTAGAAATCAAAGAGAAAGGACGAAAAGTAAAGACTAGTGAGAAATTACGAGTGAGCGTACCTGCGTAAGGGACAAAGCCTCCCTTTTTATACTGCAACGAAAGTTTCTGGGTCTGACGGGTGTCAGAGAATATCGGATGTCAGACTTTGTCTGGCGGTGGATGACAGGTGACATCTTTTCATAGGCTGGCGATGGAATCAAAAGGATTAATGAGCCTTGACTGTGAGAATATCCCCCGACATGCTGATTATTCTCTGACATTCCCTGACAAGCGGTTATGATTCCTTGGCTTGTTTGTCTTGTAGCGTCTGGACGACGAGTCTGTAGTTCGAGATCTGTACCCCGACTTGCTTCTATCTGCTATTATCTGTAGCGACCCACCTTCTACACTACTACTACTCTCTAAAGGTGAACGCTACTTAACTACTAACTCTACTTAACCGGTACGCTACTTAACTACGAGAAATTCCTACCGAAAAATTTCGGCAGCATCTCCCCTGTTCCGGTGACCATAAACTGGGATACATAAACATATACATCAGCCACAGGCGACTGGAACATATATTAGACAACCACGCAGTTTATATATATGAAAAAGAATCAAAATACTAAAATAAATAACTCTAACCATGCATGATAAAAAAAAACACTCCAATGAAAATAGCATATACAAGTTTTAAATTCTTTTAAAAATTCGACGGAAGCAATCTTAATAAATTTTTAAGCTAAGTACCAAGATCTCTCTATAGTCCTGGCATCACACATCGTCACAGCATCTCCTTGTCGCCTTCCTTCTTATACTTTTCCTTTATCTTTTATCTGCAGTAGGAGGAATGCAAACTATAAGCAAAATGCTTAGTGAGCGCTATCTAACTCACAAAATCTCGATATGCATGTATATAAATAAAAACATGCTAAAACTGAATGCTTAAGGAAAAAGTGACTCGTGCTCATCCAATAGTAAAGAAATCAAACTAACTGAAATGCTAAACATGTAAAGCTACTCATGCTCATAAATAGCAAAGAAATCAAACTAACTGAAATGCTAAACATGTAAAGCTAATCATGTTCATAAATAGCAAATGACAGTAAACTACTCATGCTCTTCTAATAGTAAATAACAATAAGCTAATCTAAATAACATGCTAGCATAAAAGAAAACTCAACTTGCTGATTTTAAAACAAAGTAAAACTTAATTCATTTGTTCTAAACTTATTCTTTTATCTCACTTGTTTAAAACTTATTCTTTAATAATTTTGTTTAAAACTTATTCTTTAATACTTTTGTATTGATGTGAAACTTATTTTACTTGTTCAAAAGCTTATACTTTTAATACTTCAAAATAGTAATCAACTTCTCTTGGGCCCAGGCGTAGTACCATCTTGTGCGCGTTCCCTAATAGGTTGGGGTAGCGAGCCACCAATCCTAAAAGAGCATACTTTGGTCTACCAGGGCCAAGACCTTTGAATTGGACACCTGGATTTGTTTAACGACAACCTTGGAAGTCGGGTACTAGCCTCTTCTTAAAAGTAAAATACTTATTATCTTAATTACTTCTTCTTTAAATGCCTTGGCATTTTAATAAGCACCTTGTGTGTCAAAATCCCTAAAGTCTTGACTTTGGGATCTACTTAAGGCCTTGACCTTCTTCTTTCTTTTCTTTATCTTTCTTATACTTGTTAATACTTCTAAAAGAATACTTCTTTTAAAGGAAACTGAAATATTTAAGCAAATTCTAACTTTGAAATGCTTAAGCCAAAAATCTGCCTACTATGCTAACAAAATTCTGCATATTAAGCTTAATAAAAATATGTTCTAAGATTGGAGTTCTGCATGCAATGCTTATCAAAATTTGCAAGCAATACTTATGAAAATCTGCTTATTAAAAATCTACATACTATACTTATAAAAATCTGCATGCTATAAAAATAGAACTGCTCATGTTCAACTAATAGCAAAGAAAAACTGTACGTGCTCAATAATAGCAAATGAAAACTAGAAAAATCTGCTCATGTATATCTAATAATAAAGCACTAAAATTTGCATACTCATGATATACAAGAATACAACTGCATGCTGGAAAACAAGGCTAATCATACTAGCGTACCAAATTGTACATACTCATTAAGTAGCAAGGAAAGCTAAACCGTGCATGCTCAAGTTAATGGCTGTTCATGTTCAACTAATGTGATATTTACTTTGATGATAGCAACTTGAACAATGTTTTGTACAGAAGTTACCGACTTGCATGAAGCTATGGAATTGAGAGTGTAGGAACCAAGCTAATATCACAATGAGAAATCAAAATTGGTTTGCTACAAATCCTGATAAATCATGATCAGAATGCCCAATGGAATTGAGAGTGCAGGAACCAAGCTAGTATCACATTGAGAAAAGCTATCTACTCCAAGGGAAACATCTAAACCTACCATGACATTATATAGCACGATCATGCTAACTGTATAGCAGGAAATTCAACAAAGAATTCAAAATTAAACCTCTAAATTCCAAAACTGTACATGCTTGTTAAACTACAAGTAAAACAAAACTGAAAAGCTCACTAGAAAGGCTGATCTAATTACAACCGAAACTAGGGTTTTGCAGCCACCTACTCATGAAATTTGCTGTAGCATGAAACAAACCTGAAACCTGTAAGGCAACAAATTGATCCAATCGATTCTGCCCACTAAGGTAACAACAGATAATTATCTAAACATGAAACTCAAATCATAAGGCTGAGGAGTCTAATCTACATGCCTAATCCTTCACGTTTTTAATCTAGAATCCCAAACTACCTAGAAGAAGTAGTACAAAACACAAAACTCGTGTAGAAATCCAAATCCTCAATTCACGGCAGAAATCTTCAAAGACAAAACTCTTTCGAAAACCAATCGAAGGGAACTACTCCTACTGCAGGTGAGTAGCAACTCACCTTGCTTCTTTAACTTACAACCGAAGAAGATGAGGGTTCTAGGGTTCGGATAACTTGAGTTTTCGGCTTCTTCTTGCGCCCACAGATCCTCCTCGACGATGGTGGTCGCACACGGTTGAGGACCCGCCGGAAAAGCCCTTCGCCGGTGCCGAAGAGAAGAAACCCTAGCCTTGGCTGCGGTTTTGCCCGAGAAGAAATCACGATGTCGCGCAGAAGAGAGACGCGAGGAGAGGAGAGAAATTAGGTCTCGTAAATTATCCCTAAGTTTCCCCTTTATAACTCAAATATTTCTATTATCAACTATCCTTTAAATTATTTCCGTTCTCCACATATTCATGAAAAATCGCTTGACCACTTGGTCATCTGCTCCACTTAAGTCTCGGGTTGAGCCGGAGGTCCCCGGGTCGAGTCTCAGCTCGACCAAATTTTTGCAACCTTTTCTTTTCTGTTATCAAATATGGCTTAAGAATATTTCGCGCCATATTCATTCACAAAACACTTGCGGAACAGTTGGCTAGCTTGGTTCGGATTAGGTTTGGTTCGAGTTTGAGGTCCACGGTTCGAATCTCGGCTTGGACATTTTTTTTTGCAAACTTCTTTCGTTTAGTAAAAATACCAAACGACTTCCAAAAATTTCATAAAAATACTCTAAAAATTTCTAAAAATCTCTAGAATATTTTAAAAGTATTTCTAAATATTTTTAAAGATATTTAGAACTCGAAATAGGGAAAATTGGGTCGTTACATTATCGCTAGCTAGCACTTCCTGACCTGCACGCTAGGTCTGTGTCCAGACCTGCCTGTATACCTATTATCCTTGGCTAGTATGTTCTGACTTGTTCGACCGACTCTGTATTTCGACCCGCTTTTATCTGTTATTATCCATGGTTTGTTCGTCCCGACATGCACGCCAGGTCTATGCCCAAACGTACTTCTATTTGTTATTATCCATGGCTTGTGCGCCCCGACCTGCACGTCAGGTCTGTATCCAGACCTGCTATCTGTTATTATCCATGGCTTGTGCGTCCCGACCTGCACACCAGGTTTGTATCCAGACTTGCTTCTATCTGTTATTATCCATGGCTTGTGCGTCCCGACCTGCACGCCAGGTCTGTACTCAGACCTACTTCTATCTGTTATTATCCATGGCTTGTTCGTCCCGACCTGCACGCCAGGTCTATGCCCAGACCTGCTTCTATCTGTTATTATCCATGGCTTGTGCGTCCCGACCTGCACGTCAGGTCCGTATCCAGACCTGCTTCTATCTGTTATTATCCATGGTCTGTGCGTCCCGACCTGCACGCTAGGTTCGTATCCAGACCTGTTATCTGTTATTATCCATGGCTTGTGCGTCCCGACCTGCACGCCAGGTCTGTGCCCAAACCTGCTTCTATCTGTTATTATCCATGGCTAGTACTCCCGACCTGGTTCGTGGGTCGAATCCTTGATCGCTATTCGGGCTAGTCCTTGTCTGGCATACAATCCCATCCTTTGACCGTCCCATTTGCCGAGACTTCGACCCTGTCCATGTAAGCTCGACTTTTGACCTCCTTGACTTCCACGTCATCTTGATTTCTGACCGGCCACGGAGGCTTTACTTCTGACCTTCTTGACCTCCAGGTTATCCTGATTTCTGACCTACCACGGAGGCTTGACTTCTGACCATCTTGACCTCTAGGTCAGCTTGACTTCTGACCATCTTGACCTCCAGGTCAGCTTGACTTCTGACCATCTTGTGGCCTTGACTCATAACCACATCATCTTATCGACCCTACAAACATGCGCCGTATCAAAACCCTTAATCGATTTGCCAATCGAATAGATTCCGAGTCGTTTTATGATCCTACATAATTGAATTTTACTATGAATTTTATTTTCGTTATAAATTTGATGACGAAAATATAATTCATCATAGAATTTATGACAAATTTATATGTTTTCATTATAAAATTTGATGAAAATATAATTCGTCATAGAATTTATGACAAATTTATATGTTTTCATTATAAAATTTGACGATGAATTACTCACAATGAAAATTTATTCATCGCAAAGTTGGTTGTAATTTTTTTTCTGACCAATTTTTTGAAAAATTTGTCGTAAATGGTTTAGTGTTTTTTTTATCAGTTTAAAATAGATATGTGCTTTAGACTAATTTCCTATAATAATATTTAAAATATAGATTTATCTGTATAGATAACCTTATTTTAGCATGGTATTAAACAATATTAATCAAACTATTTTACATTATAATAGTTTTAGCTAAAATTATTTTAAGTATATTGCTACAACATTATTAAAGTAATTTTAAAATCTATACAAGTCGGAGCAATTTTATATTTTGACCGAGGTGAGGTTAAATAACTATTTAGGATGAATAAATCCTGAAACTTTAAAATAGTTTTTAGTGCAAACCATTTTGACTAAGTTTAAAGTACTTTTTATCAATATTAAAATAATTTTAATCAATGTTATTTGGGCAAAAGTAAAGGATGATTTTCTGACTGGTATAGAAAAAAATATTTTTATTATTATTAAAACAATGTCTCATCATCTAAATCTATTTCTATTTTTAAAAAATCTTTGATTTTTAAGGATGTGTAGCAATTACTATTACGATATAATATTAACGAGTGTTAATTAGAATACTAATTTGACAGTCAAATATTTTTAAAAATAAAAATGTAATAAGGAAAGGAGTATTGTTTTGATAATAAATAAATAAAATGATATTTCTACTATTTCAATTGTTTTTTTCTTTAAAAAATATTTTTTGATCCAAACTGTTATAATAATTAAATCGAGTAAGAATATTTTATTAATGACAACTAGATCGGAACTTCTTTTTTATAATTTTTTTAACATAAGATAGATATTTTTTAAAAATAAAAATGCGTTGAATATTATTTTGATAATAAATAAAAAAAATGATATTTCTACTATTTCAATTTTATTTTTTCTTAAAAAATATTTTTTGATCCATCTGTTATAATAATTAATATTGAGTAAAAATATTTTTTTAATGACAAATAAATCGAAACTTCTTTTTTATAATTTTTTAAAAAAATTTTCTAGTTAGCAATTATCCAGGTTATGGTGATATGTAAATTAGGAAAAAAAGTGTCTGCATTGTTAAAAAGAGAAACGCCCACCGTGGGGCTCGAACCCACGACCACAAGGTTAAGAGCCTTGCGCTCTACCAACTGAGCTAGACGGGCAATTGAATAGTTAGCTCATTAAATATTCCTAGTTTAATATAAATAACTGTCTACACCTTTTGTTTTTTAAATTCAAAATGTTTTCAAAAGGATATTTCACAATAACATAGATCCAAACTGTTATATAAATTTAAAATCTTAAATTAATGATTATATATATTTTTTTTAAAGATGAATGATCCAGTCTCACATCCTGGCCATCAAAATACATCAAAAAAAAAATACATGACTGATTTTATTATGTTTCCTGAATCTTAGAAAATTCTAAGACACTATATAATACATTTGTCGCATTATATAGTGGTTCCAAACTTCTACACATTGAAGTGTTTTGACTAAAATTATCCTATCATTGTTGAAGAAATACACTTTTGAAGGTTTTTTTTTTTTTTTCAAATGTTCTTTTGATTTTTTGCATAGATTTGGTATCTTTCAATAAATCCAATCTATTTCCTATTTTCATTCTCTCAACGGATCATTAAACAGTTTTTGAGTTATTCTGCTTCCCTTTCCCACAGTCGCTGCCTAACTCAAGAATTTATCTATCCACGTATGAAAATGGATGGAAAGAAAAAAAAAATCATTTAAAAAATGCAAGTCATACATTAGGAGACAACTTATTACTCTGAAGGAGTACAGTACAAGCTGTTTAATTGGATCAACACTGCCACCTTTTGCAGTAGAAAGCGAGCTTAATTTACAATCCATCATAAACTTTACACACAAATATATAAATGGGGCAGGAAAACCAGTAAATAAAGGTTTCATGCCAACTCCCAGATGGGAGACGATACAGCAAAATTTAAAGAGTAGAAATGAAAGAAAGGGAGGGGAAAACTGTTCTTTGTTCTTATATTTCTGGATGCTATTCCACCAATATTGATTCTCACTCCACAAGACGACGCAGAAACGTCAAAACCTATGTACGAGGACCCAAACAGTTGAGTAATGAACTTGGAATTGAGGAAAGAATGACAAACAAGTTAAAGATGGAAGTTTGTAATCACCTCAGATGGGTCTCTGAGAGAAAAAGCAGCGTTTGTTTCCTTTGCAATCTTTGAGACAAGAATGCCAAATCCCTGTCCTCTATCACGCAACACCTACTTAAAAGAAAAACACATGCAATTGTTTAATTTTATTGTCTGTTGATACGACGACAAATAATGATAAATGCACGATCACACTCACCTTGAAAGCATCTTCATCAGTACGATCATCTCCAATGTACAAAGGCAATACATCATTTTGGTTATTTAATCCTGGATGATCATGTTTCCATTATGATGAGCAGCACGGATGAAGATTACTTTAGATGGAATTTGGTAGTAAAACATACCGAGAGATTCCAACAAGAACTCAAGAGCCTTCCCCTTGTCCCATTTAATTGTCGGTCGAATCTCCATGACCTAAGGTTTTAGAAGCAATCATAAAGTCATACTCAAGCGACAGGGGATTTCCAGTTCACAGAAATGAAATGTGGCCAACTTTTTGGATTGGGATTGAAAGATAATGATTAACATTTTTAACCTTTCTTCCATGAGTAAGCCTCAGTTTGGGGTAATCCTTTAGAACAGATCGGACTTTGTCAGATAGTGCATTCCATTTCTGTGATTAAGATGGCAAAAAACTAGATTAATTTGTAAGAAAGTAGCTGGAGAATCAATTGTTGCAGTGGTTTATCACACGTTTACCTTCTCTTCAACACAGCGGAAGTGAACGGAAAGGCAGAATTTATTGTTCTCCACTCGTGATCCCGGAACACTATGTGTTGTCTCGACCAACTTCTTGTAGACCTTGAAAGAGACAGAGAGTTAAAACTAGCAAATTATTGCTTAGCCTTGCGGTAAAACAAAGGGAGAATTTTTAACCAGGATCCGGGAATGAATAAGCTCACCTCATCAATCATGGGAAGGAATTCACTGGCGGGCTGAAACAGAACAGCTTTTGCCTGTATCACCAAGCAGATAAAATAAGGATCTTCAAAGAAAAGTTAGAAAGGTACTGTGAACACAAGAAAATAGACCTTGGCTTTCGTGTGCTTGTGTCCATGAATGGGGCCTTTGATGTCCATGCCATGGCTTCCAGCGTAGTACAATTCTGATAATCTCACAAAGTTTGAAAGCTGATCCAGAACAGACGGAGCACCAAAATTAAGTGTTAAAAGGCAATGGAAAACACCTGATTGCAAAAGTAATCTAATTCTTGTGCTAGGGCAGGAACGTACCTTGTCTCTACACCTCCCACTAACAATAGCAGTGGGGAAATGGTTTGCTACATCTCTCACGGCCTCCCTCATCTAGTTCCAGCAAGCAATTAACCAGATTAAGAGTTTGAAAAGCAAATTACCAACCTACACAATTCTTTTTTTTTTCTTTTCCTCGCAACAAGCTCACCTCATCGGACATGAAGGCGCGGTCAGGGTCGTCAACGATGGGAGACAGAGTGCCATCATAGTCGAGGAACATCACGATCTGCTTCCCCTTGGATGCGTCCATGAGCTCATCGAAGTTGTGCAATGCCGACGGGTGCAATTCCTGCGCGCAAACACCGCCAATCAAACTCCCCGGCTCAAATCCACGTCTGATTTAGACCATATCCAACAAACCCTAACAGTAACACTCACCATCCATCTTTCGTAGTCTCCGCTTCCAAGAGAGGCCGTCAACGCCGCCGCCGATGACTTGATCTGAGTCGGAGACGCTGCTGCGGCCATGAACTCGATCCACGAACTTCGCTTTCCGCCGCCTCCGAGGTCGATTTGGCAACACATTTTCTTGTAACCGGGAAAGCTGAGGATGGCGGCGGTGGTGGGCGGATAGGGGAAGTTAGAAAACGTGGTAGCGGCGGCGACAACAGCAACGGCGTGCTCCTCCGTAAGCATCAAACTCTGCTTCGTCATCTGCTCCGGCTCTATCGAAAGGCTAAGGATCGAGTCGAATCGAGAAAAGCAGAGTGAAATCGAACTCTTCTTCTTCCTCCTCCGGACTCTGCTTCTGGTTTCGGATTTGGGACGGTGGGGAGGATGAAATGAACCCTCGGGCCATTAAATAGGGGGGCGTCGTGTGCTCCTCTGATTCCATGGGGCCCGACACGTTAGCGCGGGGCCCGCCGGACGGGCCAAGCAGGAGCCAGTAGGGGGATGCGTGTGCGCACTGGATCCAGGAAGCGACCGCGGTGGGCCCCACGCCGGAGCGGACACGTGGTGTCCGTGTCACGACCCACGGAATGGACGTGCGCCGAGTCCCCAACCAGCTACTTGCAGCGTCACGTCCGCGACAGCTCGTCGTTTCGGTTGGTGGATTCGCTGCGGGGCCCGCTCACCCTCCCTTCAAAACCCCCAAAACCCGTCGTCAAGTTAATTAATTATTAATATAATCAAATATAATATCTAGAAACTCTCTGAATTCTTTAAATTGGTCGGTCACTAACGGACGTAACGGCCAGAGACTAGACTGAAATGTAAAATCTTCTATCCTTGAAACATTCAGTTCAACATCTTAAAACTAGTTCACTGCTCTACTTTTAACATCCATATTTGCCGATTGCCAAGATTTAGTTCGAAGATAAGGTAGTAGCAGGAAAACAAGCCACTATTTAGATCTAAAATCCAAATAACATCCGGCCAGGAGGAATCATGAACCTCGAAGCTTCGCTGAGCTGTAACGTTATTATTCTTCCTCCTTCCAAAGATCTGCAAACTCATCAGGCTCCAAGGGATTCGCTTCTTCATGCAACTTCCTCCTCATCTTGGCTTTGAGTTTCTTGGTGTATTTTCCAGCTTTCTTTCTCTTAGCCATCGCACGGATCTAGGTACGGAATAAGACGAGTCAGCAAACACAAGATACTCATCGTCCAGAAATGTTGCACTTTAACCTTCCTAAAACTAGCAAACGGTGATTACCTGGTTTGGTGACACATAATATGGATTTTCGTAAAGGGTTGGACCGCCAAAAGTTCCGCCAAATATCTTGATCGTGTTCAAACAAAATCTCGGGCCAACCTGTGCATAGTAGTTTGCATTTCATCCCTGTAAAAAGAGCATGCAAAGTTTGCGGGAAGATTTGCGTACCTCTACGAGTGACATTTTGTCTAGACCACCTCGATCCACCTTATCTGTTTCATTGTGAGGAACCAAGATCTGCAACCCAAAGGAAAGTGCATCGGAATATCAGAAAGTTATAAAGAATTTCTCGATGGTATATCTCGACTCAATGCCACTTAGTTCACGTAAACCCATACAGAAAGCAATAAAGGAAAAACAGAAAGATCAGGAAAATAAGGAGCAGGGTCTTCACTCCATGAGCAATAGTTTCCAGCTAAAGACAAGGGTCAGCTAAACTGGAATTTGACTAAAATCATGATATGCAGCAACTTGCATTATTAAGAAAACAAAACTACTTTGCACCTTAAGATTTCATTTCTTGGAGTTACATCAATGTATTCATAAAAGATAAGAATGCCAGTGATGTCCGTCAGACAGTTAATTGTATATCGAATTTTGCTAAAGCATGTTCATGGAAGCTTGCAAACTTGCATAACAGAAGTTGATTAAAAAACAAGATTTACATTTTATTATAGGCCTCTTGTTAAGACTAGCTGACCGCTATCCAAAAGTTTGGACTCTTACAATTAGGATAAATACATTCATTTACATAATAATTTAAAAAAAATCCTGTAATAAGAGGAAAGGAAAGGAAAAGGACATCAATTAAGAATATAATATTAAATTTTCCTGATTAAAGCAAAAAGTCATTAAGAGGCAT
The DNA here is from genome assembly GCF_018446385.1 of Zingiber officinale. Taxonomy (NCBI): domain Eukaryota; kingdom Viridiplantae; phylum Streptophyta; class Magnoliopsida; order Zingiberales; family Zingiberaceae; genus Zingiber; species Zingiber officinale. The sequence goes on from NC_056000.1 coordinate 70,904,371, forward strand.
GTTGTCAAATGTATGATGCCTAATGGCATTCATATCCAACAGGAAAAACTAAAAGAGAAACAAAAAATATTGCTATGCTTGCAGAATCCAGAATGTTGTAAAGATACTATACTAGTTAGGATACCTCACCTGGTAATTCCGAAACCAAATGTGATCATCCACAATTGAAAACACATAGACGTGATCATGAAAAGGCTTAGCTTTTCTGTGGTCCTTCGGGGTACCAAAAATCTGCATATGAAGAAAAATATATGAATTTACTCCCTTCAACAACAATTTAGTCTTTAGCATCAACAACAAAAGAAATACAAGTTGAATCACTTTCACCAACAAAACGATCATGTCTAATAAGTTTGACATATAAAGGATTTTATAGCCTTAAGGAGAAACTGTAATTGCACATATTCATTGGAGTAGAGCAAGAATATTAAGGTATATGAGAAGACTCTTGAAGCCACAAAGCAATATAAAGGAGCTTCTCAACTCCTTACATAATATCTCATGAATCTTTGCATTTGCTTGCTCTACTAGGAAACTTTACTGCTTATAACTATACAATTCGTATAAAATAAGTCACTGTATATCAGTCTTATGTTGTAATTTCCATTTATCTTGCTTAGAAAGGGTGAGGAGAGAGGATAGAGATGAAAAAATAATTCATGGATGATCACATTGCAGTACGCAGCTTTCTTGTCTTTCCACCCAATGTTTCTTCATCAAACATTGAGCATAACAAAATTGGCAGAAAATGGCCCCCTCTTTCTAATTCCTAGCTAAAAGAATTCCCTTTTAACTCCTTCAACCCCACCCCAATCATTCCACCCAAGCATGCAACCTTAAAGGACTGTGACACCAGTGCTAAAGAAACCACTAAAAAAATCAAAAATCATGAAATTCAGTAATGCAAATCCATTATTGATTCGTAGATGAAATTTTATTTTTCAACCATCGCTTTGTTGAAAACAACATGAAGAGTAAGAAACAGATGGTCAATTTCATATATACAGAGCTTGAAACATATAATTCAATCGTGTATTCTAATCATCCATATTGAAATTCTCATGCATGCTAAGGATAAGAAACAATGTAAAAATTGTTTGCTGCAGAAAAGAAATTGGTCAAGAGACAAGGACATATAAAGAATGGCAAACCTGCATAATAATTTCTTTCACAAGTTTCCAGCGAGGTTCATTGTCAAAATTTGAGGAAAATGTCAAAATTGGGCGTGATCCTTTTAGATGATTGCCAGTAAGCTTTAGCTCCTCCATTGTGTGTACTTTACAGACAAAACAAGTGCCCAAAAATTCATAAAAAAACTCAAATGATCTCGTATGACAGTGTGGAGAATGTTTACCTGCATTAACTAAGAACTTCACAGAAGGTCCTCCAGGAGACTTCACCATCCAGAGATAAAGATCTTTTTGCTTCCTGCACTGATATACATTATAACACAACAATTAAACATAAGAATATGATAGCATGGCAAATAGAACTGCGATCAGAATTTACAAATGCAACTCATCCTTAATTCTTAAGGTACCAATACAAGATTATATAAGGAAATTGAACAGACATCCATTATCTCTTAGAAAATGTTCATATGCACTCGCCTAACCAAGAACACCTGAAGAAGACTGTTTCAGACTGTTATCGATTCTTTTTTATGAAGATATGCTACTAGGCTATATACAAAAGAATGGTCACTGCAACTTCACATCATAACATTGAAAATAACATTGTAATCATTTAAAAATAATAGTAGAAGCATATCTGGCCAACTTCCTCCATGCACCTAAACACTTCTCTGAATGAATCAGTGGTATATTAACAAGAAACTTATAAATTTATATTTTATTATACAGCTAAACTTAATAAAGGAATTTGAAGTTATCTTATTTATATGTGGCTCTTACCTCAAGGAACAAGCAACCAGAGCAATTCCAGAACTCTATCAACTCATTCAGAGTACTTCCTTTGCTTGCTCTGGACTCAATTTTGCTTTCTTTCTTGCAGTGTGGAAGGAGGGAAACAATATTCACCATCAAATGCCGGTACCTATAGCACCATCATACTAACTTCAATCTACAGACCGAAAATAATTTTTTTCTTTTAAAAAAACTAGCATAAAAGACACTCTGATACCAACCTGTGATTTATTCGGCGGGAACAAGTGACAAGGACCTTCTCTTTGTTTCTAAATGTCGGAGAATTATCTTCCTTAGGAGCTTCACCGTCCTTCCACCCAAAAAGAGTGCGTTTGGGTCTCTCTTGAGCAACTTCCTCCTCCTTCGGAGCTTTCGATGCCTCCTCGTGTTTTCGTTTCTTCCCCATTTTTTACTGCAATTTAAAAGGTATACAGTCGTAAAATTCAGGCAAGACCCTTCTTTGCGAACACCTCCACTTGCATGTAAACCACATCAATCGAAACAAAATGACAGAATATCGAACAAGATAGTATTTTAAGTTAAAACCGGCGAGACGCAACTGTTTGGCGAAAAAAAAAACAAATTTCAGAATCTAAACGGGCATTCAAGCAACATAAGCTACAAATTTAGGTGTCGAAGGGACCTTCAGATTACTGCATCAATCAACAATATACCTGGGATTGAAACAGAAATCCCTCGGGAAGGAAACGGACACGGCGAGGAGGAGAAGGCGGCGGCGGCGGCAGCGGTGCCGTGCGGAGCTGTGAAGGAGTGGAGAGTAGGTTTTAGGTTTATGGATTATTGTAATCCAATTTAAAGTGCATAAGGCAGCCCGGCAGCCCGGCTCACTTAAGGGTTTGATGCTGATTTCCGATGGCCCATGTATTTGGGAAAATCATTATTTTTATTTATTATTTTTTTTATAATGTCTTCGCACTATTAATGTTAGGATGCATTTGATTTAAGTTATCATATATAATCTTAATTATATGATTATCTAAGATTATAAGGAATAAAATATAATCAAATTTTGTTTGGTTCAACATAAGTAATGTAACAAAAATTTATTTGTTTGAAGATTTTAAAAAATAACCAAGTAATATTTTACTATATTACTCTTAGTTACAATAGTCAACCATATATTATTATTATTATTATTATTTTAAACTTATGTTTTTTTTTATTTTTTTCTTTTTCAAGTCTTTCTTTATTTTTATATAGTTTTTTTATTTCTTTTTATTTTTATATTTTTTTTCTTTTTTTTTATTTTTTATTTTAAAGTTTTTTATTTTTTTTACTTTTTCTATTTTTTTATGTTTTTTATTTTTTTTATTTTTTTTATTTTTATATATTCTTTTTCTATTTTTCCTATTTTTTATATATATTTTTATGTTTTTATTATTTTTTACGTTTTTTTTTTACGATTTTCTATTTTTTCGATAATTTACCATAAGACGTATGTTGTATACTGTATTTACCAAAAGGCGCATCATCGTTTGGTATTTACCAAAAGACGTAGGTAAGTGATGTGTAATACCGAATAAACCCTCCCGCCAATCTCCTATGTTCAGTCGTCATTTCCCAGGCATCTGAACCATATTTTTGAATAACTTTGATTTTTAAAAAATAAATTCGATCATTAGTGTACCTCTCTCCTTCGTGACATGCGAGTGCAGCTCCCTCTTGTAAAACCCTAGTTTAGTGACCTCGAGTGTTTCTCAAGCGGCATCAATAATTTCAGTTCAATTAAAAACCAGGACTGTTCGCGAGCCACCAGTGAAGATTTCTAGGGTTTACGTCAATCATCTAGTATCATAATGACGCAAAGACGTCGATCGGGTGTATCATCATCCTCTCCACATCAATTAGCTGTAAAAGTTATCATTTTACAAACTCTGTGATCTTGAGAAGCAGAACTAGTATGATTAAATTTTTTTTATTTTTATAAAGTATAGGGTTCAGTTGATGTTGGACAGAAACTGCATTGGAACAGTGTCCTCAGTCACTTTAAAAGTTTTTTTCAACCATCCACGAAGAAAGGAACGCATGAAGGGTTTGTTATTTTACATGATCGACACATTGTGCTGATCAAACAGTCACCCTTTCGTATTTTTTTTGGACATAGAAGATATGCAGCACATCCGTGGGATTTTGGTAAATATATTTCAAAATTAGGATTCAAGTAGTCAAACCTTTAGATTCCCAGGTACAATTTATAATTTCATATTTTAATCACAAAGTAGGTGTATGGTAAAATTTAATCTTTTGTCCACGGTGCCGTATCAGGCCCAACGTGGGCTTGATACGATGTCGTATCAGGCCTAACGTGTGCTTGATATGACATCGTATCATGTCCACGGTGTTCCTAACACTTTTGTATGTGTTGGTAGAAGTCTAATAATAATTTAACTTGGTCAGGTGTTCCGGTTGGCTTCACAAGAGGAGACGTTTCATTGTTGCTTGGTATTGCAAACCGAGGAGCTTCAATTCCGATGAATTCAGCTAAAGCATCCAGTGACCTCTTTCTAACTTACTTCTCAAACAAAAAAGAAGCTACTAGATCAAGAATTGAGGAGTTGCTTAAATTTTATGGCAATCGCGTTGAAGGGGAAGACGATGTTTTATTATTTTGCAAATTCTATATTTTGTATATATTTGTTTGTGTATTATTTTCTTCTAGTACATATAAGGTCCCGTTATGTCTTATAGATATAGTAGATGATTTTGAGAATCTTGATAGATTCAACTGGGTTGAAGCAATCCATGAATTTATGGCTCCACAATTACCTAAGATTGGGGACATATTTTCATCAACTGAGACAAAAAAGTCTAACACCAACCTCCCTTACCTAAAGAGATTTGCTGGTCTTTTGGCAGTAAGTGTATAATTTATGTGAAATTTATTAATATTTTTTCGGACATTTTTAAATAGTTAACCCTTGTGATAGTGAATCAGGCATGATTTTTGGAGCATGTTCCAATCCAAAAACTATACAAAATAAATGGAGCAAGAATAAATAAGTGGAGGAATATTTCTTCACATATTAGTAAGGTAAGGGAATTGATTGACCAAGTCTCATCTGAATAGGTAAATTTTGAATACTTTGACTATAGTTTGGTTAAAAAGTCTTGTTTTAACATGTGATTTAATATTCTTACAGGTTGTGATTGACCTAATCCCTAACCAAGATGAAAAATCATTGGCTGAGAACCTTGCTGGCGTTGATGACAGCCCACATACAATGGAGGCAGCACAAATTGAAGTCACTGAATGAGGAAGGCAGATTAATAAGGAGTATTGTAATTGCATTATTCAAGCAAATAGAATTAAAGAGCTAACAATGGAGAACATGCAATTGAAGGAGAGGGTGGAAGAATTACTTAAAATAGTTGAAAATAAAGGTATGGAATCTCAATATAGCGAGCCTGTAGACGATGCTCAAATTGAACCTGTAGGTGTTACAATAAGAAGTAGGAGAGGACGTGACAGAAGTCGCTATGATTACAGGGATACTCCAATTGATAGTCCATTGTGGCTCAAAACTTTACCTAAGAGGCAGCGTAGAAATATACAAATAAGTGAGCCTGCGGAGAAAGTTACAAGTCTAGGAGAAGGAAAAAAGTTGTCAAAGAATCTGATGTTGTGGGCAAGGGGAAAGGAAAAATTGATTTGGATGAAATGGAAGAAGAAATTAATATTGTACAATTGATGGAAGACAAATCTGATGAAGAGGTAGAGAAGGATGTAGATATGTTTGCCAAATATGACAAAATGAGAAAACAGGCCATTGCTGTAAGACGATATCTGTAAATTTCATTGTAATTTGTTAGATTTAATGGATTATCTAATTGCCTTTTTTTGTTTGTGTGCATAGTATGTGAAGAAGCAATTTAAGTCTTCCAAGAAAAAAAACAAGACGAAGAGGTGGCGTACTTGTTAAAAGCCTTGGAGAAAATAAAGTATGTAAATTACATAGTTGATTAGTCAAGACTATTATATGCTTCTCTAATTACATAGTTGAGCTAAGGTTATCAAAATTAAATTTGTAAAAATAATCTCTGATTTGTTACTTTGTAGGTTTACAAATGATATAGTTTGGGAGGAACCACCCTTTTGTTTAAATTTGTATTCCCTTTTATCTGGTGTGAATGGAGAGATGTTGACAAGAGGGGATGTAATCGACACGTATTGTAAAATTCTATTTAAGGGGGCATTCCCGTTTGGAAGCACATACAACAAGTCAATATATTGTTCAACATTCTTCACAGTAAGGAATTGATTTGAGTATAGTAAAAATTAGAATTCTTTTTATTATTTGGTTATGTATGTATGACTTTGCATATTTGTAGACATTAATGAAATCGTCAAGTAAGTTTGGCTTCCAACACCTGATAAAGACAGATAAAGGAGATGAAGAGATAAGGTATATTTTTATACCTTTGTGCAGTGATAATGCACACTTCCACTTGCTACTGGTGGACACTGTTGGTTAGTCCTAGGAAAACGTACTGGTTCCACTGTACAAATTTTTTTTTTACAAGTGTCGAACCTTTCCTTAAATAACCTATTGTGTTCTTTAAAAGTTAAATTAGAAATCGCAGACAGAACTTAACATCATTGATTCCAAATTTAACTTATCTGTTCTTAATGGTTTAGATTTGAATCGCAAGCGGAACTTAACACTATTGATTCAAATCTACCTAAGTTATTAATTCCATAAATATTAATTTCCAAAATTGGCTTCCAGGACTGCATGGCGAGGCACATGGCCTTCTTGGATATGGGAGCAACCACCACCGCCTAGGCAAAGCCTTTTAAGGAAAGCTAATATTTATTTCCTTAAATAACTCTAGGTTAACCAAAAAGAACAATCGAATCACAAATTCGAAAAAAAAAAAACACAAACTCGAAAAGAAAACTATTTCGAAAACTCTAGAATCATATGCCTCTTGTGTTCGGTATTTCCATAAATAACTATACAAAGAAAAACTAGTATGATGCGGAAAACAATTACTAGTTATACCTTTCTTTGTAAGCAAAAATAACCTCTTGATCTTCTACCGTATTCCTCTTCTAACCTCGGACGTTGTGTGGGCAACGATCTTCCGAGATTAGAACCACCAAGAACCTTCTTCTTCCTTGCAAGTTTCGGCCACCACAATTCTCCAAGTGAAGTAAAGGTCCGGCCACCACCACCAAGCTCCAAGGGATGCAACAAACAAAACCACCTTTCTCTCCTTCTTCTCCTAGCTAGAACCGGCCACCATCAAGAGCTCCAATAGAGGTTGCCGCCGGCCATAAGAAGAAGAGAAGAGGAAGAAACTAGGGCCGGCTACCAAGGAGGAAAAGAGAGGAGAAGAATAATAGAGTTGATCACCCGTGAAGGCACCTCTACCCCCTCTTTTATAATCCTTGGTCCTGGCAAATAAGGAAATTTTAATAAAAATTCCTTAATTCTTTTGTCATAAAAAAAGAAAAATTATTTTAATTAAAAAACAATTTTCTTCTTTTAATAATAATGGTCGGCCACTTCTAATTCCCCAAAACAAGGAAAATTTAATTCACACAAGAATTAAAACTTCCTAATTTGTTTCTAGAAATTTATAAAAATTTCTCCAATAATTTTTATCCCTTCATGATCGGTTAATAAAAAGGAAATTAAAATTCTTCTTTTAAACATGTGGATAATTTCCAAAAGGAAAGTTATCTCTAAAAATTAAAATCTCTTTTCAATCTACAAATAAGGAAAGATATCAAATCTTTTCTTAATCCTTTGTAGAAACTAATAAAAGATAATATTTAATTTTTAAACTTCTCTTTTAAATTATTATCATGGTTAAAAAGAAAAGTTTTTCTTAAAAATAAAATCTCCTTTCAATCTACAAATAAGGAAAGATTTCAAATCTTTTCTTAATCTTTTGTAGAAAGCTTTTAAAGGAAAGATTTAATTTTTAAACTCTCTTTTAAAACTATGATATCCACATAAGAAATAATTTTAATAAAAAATCCTTTTTAATATGATGTGGTCGGCCACCTAAGCTTGGGCTCCAAGCTATTGGCCGGCCACCTTAAGGCCAACCTTTAGGCTTGGCCGGCCCTAAGCTTGAGCTTCAAGCTTAGCTTGGTCGGCCTCTATTGGTTGGGTAAGAAGGTGGGTATGTGGTGGGTATAAATCTCTATATACAAGAGACTACGATAGGGACCGAGAGGAGGAATTGGTTTTGGTCTCCCGATGAAATTAAGCTTCCCGTGTTCGCCCCGAACACACAACTTAATTCCATCAATAATAATTCATTCCACTAAAGAACTATTATTGAACTACCGCACCAATCCCAAATTACATTTTGGGCTCCTTCTTATTATGAGTGTGTTAGTCTCCCTGTGTTTAAGATGTCAAATGTCCACTAATTAACTGACAACTCATTTAATTAATATCTTAGTCCAAGAGTAGTACCACTCAACCTTATCGTCATGTCGGACTAAGTCCACCTGCAGGGTTTAACATGACAATCTTTATGAGCTCCTCTTGGGAACATTATCAACCTAGATCACTAGGACACAGTTTCCTTCTATAATCAACAACACACACTATAAGTGATATCATTTCCCAACTTATCGGACTTATTGATTTATCGAACTAAATCTTACCCATTGATAAATTAAAGAAATAAATATCAAATATATGTGCTTGTTATTATATTAGGATTAAGAGCACACACTTCCATAATAACTGAGGTTTTTGTTTCTTTATAAAGTCAGTATAAAAGAAACGACCTCTAATGGTCCTACTCAATACACTCTAAGTGTACTAGTGTAATTATATAGTTAAGATAAACTAATATCTAATTACACTACGACCTTCCAATGGTTTGTTCCTTTCCATCTTGGTCGTGAGCTACTGTTTATAATTTATAAGGTACTGATAACATGATCCTCTGTGTGTGACACCACACACCATGTTATCTACAATATAAATTAATTGAACATCTACATTTGGTATATACAAATGTAGACACTTGACCAATGTGATTCTTATAAATGTATATACAAAAGCTAGGCTTTTAGTATACACTCCAACAATCTCCCACTTATACTAAAAGACTATGCTGCCATACATCTGATTCCAACCCTTCAACATGCCCATCAAAAAGCTTTTGCCTTAAGGACCTCAGTGAAAGGATCTATAGGCCATCACCTGATGCAATCTAGGCGGCAACAACTTCTCCTCGTTTATACGATTTCTCGTATTGGGTGGTACTTGCGCTCTATTGTGTTTACTTGCCTTATGGACTTATGGTTTCTTTGAGTTTGCTACTGCACCAATATTATTACAATAAATTGTAATAATCTTTGGACAAACCAGAAATCATATCTAAGTCTATCTCGAGGTTATTGAGTCATTCAGCTTTTATGACTACCTTAGAGGTTTGCCATATACTAAGCTTCTATGGTGAAGTCCAGAAAAACACCTATGCTTATCACTCTTCCATAGTTATGACTTTACCTTCTAAAGTAAACACAAAACCCCGAGGTCGACTTTCTATTGTCTCTATCCGATTGGAAGTCAAAATCTATGCAACCCACAGGGACCAAATTAACTGCCTAATAAACTAGCATATAATCTCAAGTGCCTCTAAGGTACTAATATATGCTTTACTGCAGTCCAATGTCCTTGTCCAGGGTTACTTAGATATCTGTTAACTATGCCCAAAACAGATCTCTGATCTCGTGCATAGCATGCATTAGGCTTCCGACAGCCAAAGCGTAAGGAATTACCTTCATGTCCTTTATTTCCTTTGATGTCTTCTGAGACATCTCTTTAGATAAAGCTACTCCATGCCTAAAAGGTAAGAAACCTTTCTTGGAGTTCTGCATGCTAAAACGAGCTAAGATTGTTTCGATTTATGAAGCTTGGGATAAGTAAAATATATTCTTTTCTTGCGATCCCTTTGATCCCAAGAATATATGCATTCTCCCAAGTCCTTCATATCATGGTTTGGACAACCATACCCTTACTTCCGACAACACTTTGATATTATTTCCAACTACCAAGAATGTTATCTACGTATAGTACAAGAAATACCACCACGCTTCCATCACAATTCTTGTATACACAAGACTTATCCGGTAACTAAATCCATAAGACTGGATTACAACCGGATGTTCCAAGACCTTGAAGCTTGCTTCAGTCCATAGACTGATTGAGCTTACAAACAAAAAATGCTCTTTTGCCCTTTGCAATGAACCTCTCTGGTTGCTTTATATGAATGCATTCTTCAATACTTCCATAAAGGAAAGCTGTCTTATCATCCATTTACCTAATCTCATAGTCTATATGAGCAGCAATAGATAAAAGAATCTGGATAGAATTAAGCATGGCTACCGATAAAAGGTTTCCCCTTTTTTAATAAGCCTTGCTTTGAAAGTTTCTACTTTCTCATCTATCCCTTTTTTTCTATTGTAGACTTATTTTCACCCTATGGCTTTTACACCACTTGGTGGTACTACAAGCTTTCAGATTTTATTAGAATACATATATTCTAATTTTGTATTCATTGCTCTTGGCCGAGATATGCATCTTTATCTTGGAGTGCTTTGTCATATGTCCGGGGATCAGACTCATGTTCATTTGAGATCAAGTCTAAAGTCTTTCTCAAAACATGAATATTTTAGGTTGTTTAACAACCCTCCCACTACGATGAGGCACTGCCTATAATTGTGTATCAATTGTGATACGTGTTGTAGTTTCTTGTGATATTTCATCTTGTACAGTTGGTACTAGATTAGGTGTGTCCTTTATTATTTTCTTAAGAACAAATTTACTTATGGGCTTGTGGTTCATTTATATAGTCCTCTTCTAAAAATCAGTTATTGATGCTAACAATAACCTTCTGATTTTTAAGAATATAAATCTACTTTCGTTTATCTAGGATAACTCATAAACAAGTGAACTCCTTCCCAACTTATCATTGTCTCTCTTCAACATATGTGCTGGACTACCCGAATCCGAATATGCTTCAAAATAGGCTTACACCTATTCAGCAATTCTATATGAGCAGAGAGTTCTGATTTGAAAGGTACTATGTTCACTATCGTTTTCAGAGTATATCCTTAAAATAAATTTGGTAATTTTCTGAATAACTCATCATCAATCTACTTATTTCCTTAAGATTCTTATACCTTCTACTACACCATTCTGTTGGGGTGTACCAGGTGTAGTTAGTTGGGATTAAATCCCAACTTCTGATTAGTGACTCCTAAACTATCCTAAGAGGTACTTGTTACTACGATTTCACCGTAGTATCTTGATACTTTTACTTTGACATTACTCCACATCAGCTTAGTATTCTTTGAACTAATCAAAGTACTAAGACTTGTGGCGAGTCAAGTAAAAGTATCCTTATCTCGAATAGTTGTCTATAAAAGAGACGAAATATTCGATACTACCTCTTGTCTGGATAGTCATAGGATCACACAAATCAGAATGAACCAATTCCAACATATCTTTGGCTCTATACCCCTTAGACTTAAAAGCTTCTTAGTTATTTTTTCTTCTAAGTAAGACTCGCAGGTTGGAAAGATTTCCACTTCCAACGAACCCAAGAGTTCATTGGTTATTATCCTTTGAATCCTACTCAAGTTAATATAACCTAGCCTTAGATGCCAAAGATATAATTGGTTCAATTCCGAAGGTTGCTTTCTCTTAAAGTTAGAAGATGTGTTATTTAATTTGCATTATGGGAGTTATTGGATTTATAAATTGCCATCTAACGTACTAGAATAGATATCTTTCCTATTTTCTCGATAACAACTTTGTTATCAAAATAGACACAATATTTATTTTTTTAAATAGTTTAGAAATTGAAATAAATTTCTTTCTAAACTTGGTACTTAAAAGCAATTTCTTAAAATCCATGTTTTATTCCTATCAAAGGATAAACATCTCCCACTGCAACAGCTACTACTTTTACAGCAATGCCTATGTGGACGGTGATTTATATAGTTGTCAGATTTTCTGGAACCCTTGCAATGAATTGCAGACATAATCAGTGGTTCCTGTATCTACACACCAGGTACCGGTAGATAACACCACTAAATATATTTCAACAGCTAACAAAATACACCGTTATTGTTCTCAGTTCTGAGAGGACAGTCTACCTTAATGTCCAAGTTTTCCAATCATTACAATTGGGACTACTAAGTCTATTCTATAGTATAACAACTAGGAGATTGACTAACATTTGAAATCCTAAGAATCACAAAAAATATTTGGTCAAGACCAACATCTCAAAAATCCCTGTGAATTTTATATGCCACGTTAGTGTGGACGTATACAAATTCTAAAAGGAGATTTTATCCATTAATTTTATTATCTTGTCAACCTATGACAAATAAAATTAATGGTTGGTCTGTCTTTGATCAAATATTTGGTCAAGACTCTAAATTTAAAATAATATTGATTCCTCAAATAATACTATTTTAATTTACCAACACCTCAAAACACCGTGAGTTTTGCATGCCACGTTAGTGTGGACGTATACAAAATCAACATTTGTAAGAGGAGGGTTTTACCCATTGACTATCTTGTCAATATAACTTTTTGACAAATAAAATTACCTCAAACACCATGAATCTTGTATGTCACGTTAGTGTGGACGTATACAAATTCAAACATTTGTAAGAGGGGTTTATCAATTTTATTTTCTTGCCAATTTAGTTTTATGACAAATCAATAGTTGGTTTCCCTTTGGTCACACAAGTGATAGTAGTGACTCTGTTGGGGAGGATAATATTAAATGTGTCTAAGTGTACACCATTACTTGATACTAAGTCCATTAAATAGAATTGTGCCCCTTCAGTTGGAGAAGATCACACACATCCTAAATAACTTCCTATAACCATCCATTAAGGAAGTTTGATCTAGTGATCCACAAACAAACTCATCCGTTGTGGAGGGAGGCACTCAGAGCCAACACACAAGCTTGTTGCATCACTTACAAACCAGTAATGGAGACCGTGGGATTAATATACTAATCCCTCTCCCACTTAGTTATTTAAGGTAAGGAATTTTAACCTATGCTAGCATATAACACATGCATGCACACATCACAGTAAATAAAAGCAATAAACATGGAAATTAATTTTCCAACTATTATGGCATTTTCATCACTGTCCTCCGTGTGCTCCAACCCTAGCTGCTGCCATCTTTAGCCACCGCCATCGGGTCAAGTTGTCGCATCTATCTTGCATCTTATTCCGCTGCGCCTCTGGTCCTCCGATAGCACCACGCCTCGCAAGGATACGATCCGCGACAAATATAGAATTTTACATATATCGATCCTATATTTCATAAATGGAATGTACATGTAATCTAGATCGAAAAATAAAATTCTAAAACCTAGGGCTAATACAGCTCCTGCTATATTAGTTACATACAATCATGCACACACAATTAAATGCCCTTGACATGTCCAAGGGTCCAATCACACACAATAAAAATATGTCATAATAGTTGGAGCCTGCAACCACAAAGTTAGCACATCCTACTATTATCCTGCCAAAATTATGTATGACATGTGCATAACCTAATTTGAAAACCAAACACACAGAGGCAAACCCTAGCTCTGATACCAATTGTTGGTTAGTCCTAGGAAAACGTACTGGTTCCACTATACAAAATTTTTTTGTACAAGTGTCGAACCTTTCCTTAAATAACCAATTGTGTTCTTTAAAAGTTAAATTAGAAATCGCAGACGGAACTTAACATCATTGATTCCAAATTTAACTTATCTGTTCTTAATGGTTTAGATTTGAATCGCAAGCGGAACTTAACACTATTGATTCAAATCTACCTAAGTTATTAATTCCATAAATATTAATTTCCAAAATTGGCTTCCAGGACTGCATGGCGAGGCACATGACCTTCTTGGATATGGGAGCAACCACCACCGCCTAGGCAAAGCCTTTTAAGGAAAGCTAATATTTATTTCCTTAAATAACTCTAGGTTAACCAAAAAGAACAATCGAATCACAAATTCGAAAAAGAAGAAAACACAAACTCTAAAAGAAAACTATTTCAAAAACTCTAGAATCATATGCCTCTTGTGTTTGGTATTTCCATAAATAACTATACAAAGAAAAACTAGTATGATGCGGAAAACAATTACTAGTTATACCTTTCTTTGTAAGCAAAAATAACCTCTTGATCTTCTACCGTATTCCTCTTCTAACCTCGGACGTTGTGTGGGCAACGATCTTTCGAGATGAGAACCACCAAGCACCTTCTTCTTCCTTGCAAGTTTTGGCCACCACAATTCTCCAAGTGAAGTAAAGGTCCGGCCACCACCACCAAGCTCCAAGGGATGCAAGAAACAAAACCACCTTTCTCTCCTTCTTCTCCTAGCTAGAACCGGCCACCATCAAGAGCTCCAATAGAGGTTGCCGCCGGCCATAAGAAGAAGAGAAGAGGAAGAAACTAGGGCCGACCACCAAGGAGGAAAAGAGAGGAGAAGAATAATAGAGTTGATCACCCGTGAAGGCACCTCTACCCCCTCTTTTATAATCCTTGGTCTTGGAAAATAAGGAAATTTTAATAAAAATTCCTTAATTCTTTTGTCATAAAAAAAGAAAAATTATTTTAATTGAAAAACAATTTTCTTCTTTTAATAATAATGGCCGACCACTTCTAATTCCCCAAAACAAGGAAAATTTAATTCACACAAGAATTAAAACTTCCTAATTTGTTTCTAGAAATTTATAAAAATTTCTCCAATAATTTTTATCCCTTCATGATTGGTTAATAAAAAGGAAATTAAAATTCTTCTTTTAAACATGTGGATAATTTTCAAAAGGAAAGTTATCTCTAAAAATTAAAATCTCTTTTCAATCTACAAATAAGGAAAGATATCAAATCTTTTCTTAATCCTTTGTAGAAACTAATAAAAGATAATATTTAATTTTTAAACTTCTCTTTTAAATTATTATCATGGTTAAAAAGAAAAGTTTTTCTTAAAAATAAAATCTCCTTTCAATCTACAAATAAGGAAAGATTTCAAATCTTTTCTTAATCTTTTGTAGAAAGCTTTTAAAGGAAAGATTTAATTTTTAAACTCTCTTTTAAAACTATGATATCCACATAAGAAATAATTTTAATAAAAAATCATTTTTAATTTGATGTGGTCGGCCACCTAAGCTTGGGCTCCAAGCTATTGGCCGGCCACCTTAAGGCCAACCTTTAGGCTTGGCCGGCCCTAAGCTTGAGCTTCAAGCTTAGCTTGGCCGGCCCCTATTGGTTGGGTAAGAAGGTGGGTATGTGGTGGGTATAAATCTCTATATACAAGAGACTACGATAGGGACCGAGAGGAGGAATTGGTTTTGGTCTTCCGATGAAATTAAGCTTCCCGTGTTCGCCCCGAACACACAACTTAATTCCATCAATAATAATTCATTCCACTAAAGAACTATTATTGAACTACCGCACCAATCCCAAATTACATTTTGGGCTCCTTCTTATTATGAGTGTGTTAGTCTCCCTGTGTTTAAGATGTCAAATGTCCACTAATTAAGTGAGTTACTGACAACTCATTTAATTAATATCTTAGTCCAAGAGTAGTACCACTCAACCTTATCGTCATGTCAGACTAAGTCCACCTGCAGGGTTTAACATGACAATCTTTATGAGCTCCTCTTGGGAACATTATCAACCTAGATCACTAAGACACAGTTTCCTTCTATAATCAACAACACACACTATAAGTAATATCATTTCCCAACTTATCGGACTTATTGATTTATCGAACTAAATCTCACCCATTGATAAATTAAAGAAATAAATATCAAATATATGTGCTTGTTATTATATTACGATTAAGAGCACACACTTCCATAATAACTGAGATTTTTGTTTCTTTATAAAGTCAGTATAAAAGAAACGACCTCTAATGGTCATACTCAATACACTCTAAGTGTACTAGTGTAATTATATAGTTAAGATAAACTAATATCTAATTACACTACGACCTTCCAATGGTTTGTTCCTTTCCATCTTGGTCGTGAGCTACTGTTTATAATTTATAAGGTACTGATAACATGATCCTCTGTGTGTGACACCACACACCATGTTATCTACAATATAAATTAATTGAACATCTACATTTGGTATATACAAATGTAGACACTTGACCAATGTGATTCTTATAAATGTATATACAAAAGCTAGGCTTTTAGTATACACTACAACAGACACCAAATCAATGACGTTCAATCAGTACAATTCTCTAGCAAGTGGAAGTAAATACAAATATGAATTTGAAGCAGCGGTGAGCATCTAATAATAATGTGTATGGTTGTATTCTAATATAAATGCTAGTTGATGGAAAATGAAAATTTCCTCTTCAATCTTCAGGTATCAGATTTTAAACTATATAGTCGTGAGCACGTTGTTGCTATTGATCCAAACTTGGAAAGGCATTATCCATTCGATAAATGGGTCTCTCGCACAATAGAATGTCCACAACAACAAGCAAGGTAAATCGAGCACAGAGTGTGAATATAAATTATTGATAAAAAAATATTGACCACAAAAATGTTGTTGTTATTTACAGCGTTGACTGTGACTTCTTTGTGATGCAATACATTCGATGTCTCCTATATGATATGAAGATGAACTTCAAACAAGGAGACATGAAAAACATTAGAATTAATGTAATGGTATCAATTTTGAGGGATAAGTATTTTGCAACATTGGATTAAATATTCATAGTCTTGTAAGGCAAAAACTTGTATAGAATGTAAATGAACTTATTACGTAGTGTAGGTAGTTTAATATCTTTGTATGTAGTCTTTGTTGTATAATACAGTGGTATGTAGTATATGAGAAGATTATAAACTGTCAGTGGAATATTAATAATATTTCATAGTGATTAATCAAATATAAGTCACAATATACAAAATGCGATGCTGGTGCTTATCAGTGGAAAGAGACATAATGTATATAAGTTATACTGCACACCATTTCTATCTTCTCAAAACTAAAAACATGGTAACGGTTGGGATTGTTTAAAAAACAAATAGGCTCGGCCTAACACTTGGTTTCAAGAGCACAAGGTCACTAGGTTCCGTGCCAACTGGCACGGAGTAATAACTTCTTAGACAGGGGGTATAAATACTTTTTGACACCAGATATACCTTCTCCCCAATCAGACTTTCACAAGGAACATGATTTCAGGTAAATCCAAGTAGGGGAGGGCCATCAGTGGGTTTTGGTCAAAACCCACTAATGGACCTAGACACCTCTGATGCGACCCATTTTAGTTCGAGTGGTATTCTGGAGATGCAAGGACTCTAACTCTGTTGGCAAATTCTTATTTAAATCTCTATAGGTGTTTGAAAAAAAATAAAATATAATCAGCCTCCGTTGGACCTGATATGCTTGAATATCAGGCCCAACGTGGGCCTGATATGAGTGCATATCAGGCCCAACGTGGGCCTGATATGGGTGCATATCAGGCCCAACGTGGGTCTGGTATCGTATCGTTTCATATAGCTTGATTCAATTTCCCCCTAATATAAACTCCAAATATTCTAATAGGGGGCTGATAAAAAAAAAAAAGATCAATTTTAAAAGGTGCTTCCATATAGGGGTGTAAATAAGCCAAGCCGCTCGTGAGCTATTCGAAGCTTGATTCGATAAAAGCTCGTTTAAGCTCGTTTAATGAGGCTCGTTAAGATAAATAAACCAAGTTCAAGCTTCACAATATTCGGCTCGTTAGCTCGTGAACATGTTCGTTAAACTCATAAATCAACTTTTAAATAAAAAAATAATAGTTTTGATATTGAATTTATAGATTTTACACTCTATTTATGAAAAACATAGGTAAATATATTAAATTTATTTATTAGAATAAAATTATAAATTTTAACAAGAATATTATAATTTTTTAAAAATATATAATTTAGTTTTTAATGAATATTTAAATTGATAATTTATATTTATTAAACTCGTTAAAAACTCGATAAAAGCTCGAATAAGCTCGTAAGCCATGAATATATTCGTTAAATAAAGCTCAAGCTCGGCTCGATTATAAACGAGCCAAACTCAAACATCCAAGAGTTCGACTCGGCTCAGCTCGATTACACCCCTACTTCCATAGGGTTGAAAAGAAAAGTTGTGCACTGTTTCGTGCCAACTAGCACGGAGTTATACCTTGTTAGACATGGGGTATAAATACGTTTTGACACCAGAAATACCTTTTCCCCAGTCAGACCTTCACAGGGAACGTGATTTCAGGTAAATCCAAGTAGGGGAGGGCCATCAGTGGGTTTTGATCAAAACCCACTGATGGACCTAGACACCTCTGATGCGACTCATTTCAATTCGAGTGGTATTCTGGAGATGCAAGGACTCCAACTCTGTTGGAAAATCCTTATTTAAATCTCTATAGGTGTTTAGAAAAAAATAAAATATAATCAGCCTTCGTTGGGCCTGATATGCTTGAATATCATGCCCAACATGGGCCTGATATGAGTGCATATCAGGCCCAACGTGGGCCTGATATGAGTGCATATCAGGCCCAACGTGGGCTTGGTATCGTATCATTTTATATAGCTTGATTCAATCTCCCCTTAATATAAACTCCAAACATTCTAACAGGGGGTTGATAAAAAAAATAAAATAAGATCAATTTTAAAAGGTGCTTCCATAGGGTTGAAAAGAAAAGTTGTGCACTGTTCCGTGCCAACTGGCACGGAGCTATACCTTCTTAGACAGGGGTATAAATACGTTTTGACACCAGAAATACCTTTTCCCCAGTCAGACCTTCACAGGGAACGTGATTTCAGGTAAATCCAAGTAGGTGAGGGCCATCAGTGGGATTTGGTCAAAACCCACTGATGGACCTAGACACCTCTGATGCGACCCATTTCAGTTCGAGTGGTATTCTGGAGATGCAAGGACTCCAATTCTGCTGGCAAATCCTTATTTAAAGATCTATAGGTGTTTGAAAAAAAATAAAATATAATCAGCCTTCGTTGGACCTGATATGATTGAATATCAGGCCTAACGTGGGCCTGATATGAGTGCATATCAGGCCCAATGTGGGCCTGATATCGTATCATTTCATATAGCTTGATTCAATCTCCCCCTAATATAAACTCTAAACATTCTAACAGGGGGTTGATCAAAAAAATAAAATAAGATCAATTTTAAAAGGTGCTTCCATAAGGTTGAAAAGAAAAGCTGTGCACTGTTCCGTGTCAACTGGTACGGAGCTATATATACCTTCTTAGACAGGGATTATAAATACGTTTTGACACCAGAAATTCCTTTTCCCCAGTCAGACCTTCTCAGGGAACGTGATTTAAGGTAAATCCAAGTAGGTGAGGGTCATCAGTGGGTTTTGGTCAAAACCCACTAATGGACCTAAACACCTCTGATGCGACCCATTTCAGTTCGAGTGGTATTCTGGAGATGCAAGGACTCCAACTCTGCTGACAAATCCTTATTTAAAGCTCTATAGGTGTTTGGAAAAAAAATAAAATATAATCAGTCTCCGTTGGGCCTGATATGCTTGAATATCAGACCCAACGTGGGCATGATATGAGTGCATATTAGGCCCAACGTGGACTTGGTATCGTATCGTTTCATAAAATATTAAATATCCATAGTCTTGTAAGGCAAAAACTTGTGACATCCTGTGACACTGCACAAGGTAGGCTTTGAAATTTGAATTAGGCTTGTAAATATGGAACACCAAAGTAACTAAGTTACTAGAAAAAAAAATTGGTTCATAGTCCTGAAACTGCAAGAAACACATGATGTTCCAAATGATACGGACAAAGAACTTCTTAGTCCTGAAACTGCAAGAGGCACTGTTCTGTTCTAACTGGCACGGAGTCATACCTTCTAATCCATAGTGTATAAATTCTGTTTGACACCATATATACCATCTCCCCACCAAGACCTTCACAAGAGACTTGATTTCAGGTAAATCCAAGTAGGGGAGGGCCATCAGTGGGTTTTGGTCAAAACCCACTGATGGACCTAGACACCTCTGATTGTACCCATTTCAGTTCGATTGGGATTTTGGAATTCCAAGGACTCCATTGATGCTAGCAAATAATGGTTTAAAGCTCCATAGGTGTGGTGGCAAGTGATGGGAAAAAACAATCAGGCACCGTTGGGCCTGATATGCTTGAATATCAGGCCCTACGTGGGCATGATATGCTACCATATCAAGCCCAACGTGGGCCTGATATGAGAGCATATCAGGCCCAAAGTGGGCTTGATATGGTATCTTTTCTTATAAATTTATATTATCTCCCCCTTTCTATAAACTCAAAATGTGCTACCATGCTCCTTATCAAAAAATAAAAAAAAAATAAAATTAGAATGTGCTACCATAGGGTTTAAGTCTATAGCATGGCCATAAGTAGAATATGTGCCAACTGACACGGAGTCATACCTTCTAATCCATTGTGTATAAATTCTGTTTGACATCATATATACCATCTCCCAACCAAGACCTTCACAGGGGACTTGATTTCTGGTAAATCCAAGTAGGGGAGGGCCATTAGTGGATTTTGGTCAAAACCCACTGATAGACCTAGACACTTCTAATTATACTCATTTCAGTTCGAGTGGGATTCTGGAATTCCAAGGACTCCATCAGTGCTAGCAAATCATGGTTTAAAGCTCCATAGGTGTGGTGGCAAGTGATGGAAAAAAAAAAATCAGGCATCGTTGGGCCTGGTATGCTTAAATATCAGGCCTAACGTGTGCCTGATATGCTACCATATCAGGCCCAACGTGGAGCCTGATATTAAAGAGTATTATTTCAAAATAATAATAATTAATCTTACACATAAATTGAGTCGATTAAATTTAAAATAAAATAATGGGATATCAGACCCAAGTTTTAATCTACAAAAGCACACACTCTCCTGCTTGGGTCGTCATCTTCTTCTCGAAGCCATTCTACGCAGCTCCGTTCGAGGCGTGACTCTACCTTCATCGGCGTTCGAGAATCAGTTTCGTACGTAGATCGGTTGCTCATTTAGTTATGCTTTCTATAACCGTTTAACCTAGGGTTTGTGTTACTGTTATGGGCATGTTAGAATAAGAGCGTAGTCGTTATTACGGGATCTAAGAGTTGTTTTTCTGGGTGTGGTTATACAGTAGCTAGGTTCGCAATGGCAACAAAAGAAGCGTCGACAAGTGTGAGTGCTGATCAACCAAATTATCCAAGTTATGTCAACAAAGGAAGATCTAAAAGAATGAACTGGAAAAGTACCATTTGCCACTTCAGAAAGTTTATCTCTTCTGTTAACCTGACTGCAGAACAAGAACAGAAGATTCGGGGCACACCTTTTTCGTGGATCCTCGACCTCCCTGATAGTTATTTTGTAAGAGCTCAGGTACAAAATATGTTTGATAATTAGGATTATGAGGAAAAAAACTTTATCTTCCATGGGAAGAAGCTCAAATTTACAAAGGTAGATGTGGGACTAATTCTTGGCCTACCCGACAATGGAGAGATAGTTCGTCTCGATTTAAATGAGGCTTCAAGCACACTGTACATGGAGTTTTTCCGAGATTCGAATTGTTCTGCCAGACATTTGGAGAAACTGATTAGGAAGTCGAAATCAAATGACAAACTATACTGTCAGTTGTATATCCTGTATTTTTTTGCAACTGTTCTATTTTGTGGGAGTAGCAGTGTTCTCAGAATACCTGTGCTCTCCCTAATTGATTGTGTAGATGATTTTGACAACTTAGCTAGGTTTAACTAGTGGAAAACGGTATACAGTTTCATGGCTCAACAATTAGACTCCATTAGATTAGAGCTTACATCAAGACCAAAACCACAGGTTGCTGATGCAATGCCCAAGGCCCCCTTGCTCAAGGGATTTCCAAATATATTGGTTGTAAGTCCGATTACATATATATCATGATATTTGTAAAGATTATGAATTATTTTTATAATCATATTGTAGGTATGGGTGTGTGAGCACATCAACATTATTGATCTAGACCATCCAGAAAAATTACCAAGAATACCACGGTGGAGGTGGCCTAACTATCATATTGACACAGTAAAAAAAATGATAGACTGTGCAACTGCAGATAAAATTTTAGTAGATTTAATTCCGACAGAATCAGAGTTGGATTTACTACCAAACTGGCCTCAGCCAACTGAGTCTCTTGAGTTGGTTGGGCAAGGATCTTTAGAGCAAGCCGAAGAAGGTCTACTGCAGTGTGACGATACGGTAGATTGTATTTTGTGCAAGGAAAAGGATAACAAAATTGATAGTTTAAAGCAAGAATTACATAAAGCTACTCAAAGTTTGGAGGAAGCTAATAAAAACTTGGCAACGGTGATAGAAGAAAAGGATAGTCTAGTGGCCGCAAAGGATATTGTGATTGCTGATATGGAATCTATGCTTAAAGAAAAGGATCAACAAATAAGTGAACTGCGTAAGGAACGAGATACGAGTGACACCAAGGCTGACACTATAAATTTTGACGTGGATAATAGAATTTTAAATGTAAAAAAAAAAATCATCGCCGATGCCGAAAATAAGATTAAAGAGCTCCAACAAGTCATACAAAACATATCAGGGGAGCCAAGAGCATCAGAAGGCATAGACCCTAATCTGCCTATAATTCCAACTAATTTTCGGGTAGACCCCAAAAGAAAGAGAACTCAGAGAAGTTTGATATCCGAATGCACAAAAAAAAAAGGCAAACAACATGTTGTTACTGTCGAACCAGATGCTCCTGCACCATCAAAGACCGAAGATACCAGTTCTTCACAGCTAGAAGCAAAATGTCATGAACTTAACAAGGTCAAAACCAAAATATTGAAGGTATGATCAAGAGTAGGTAAGTTGTTATTTTATAAACCTTAATGACATAGAAGTATTTTAATTATCTCAGCAAGCGAAGACATTTTTTAAAAAGAGTAAAGATAGTGTGATAGCCGATGCATTATTGAAGCTCAGTCAGTTAAGGTAATATAGTTGCCAGCCTAAATACTTAAACCACATGTCAACGAAGGATTATTATTGGAGTTTAATGATATTTTTTATACTTTTAATTTATTAAATACCATTGACTGTATCCTTGTGTGTAGGGTGACGGTGCAACCAATATGGACAAATGATAATTTCTCTTTAGATATGCAATCTTTTATGACAATATTTGATTGGACGCAATACACCAATGGGGATTACATAAATGTTTATTAGAATATTCTTGTTAAAGAAGCCAAAAACTCTAACTCACCGTACCACCCATCCATATTTTGTAGGGTTGGATTCCGAGTATGTCCCTTATCTCATTGTAAATTGTTTATAATATATATTGGATGCAATCACCTAAATAGCTCTATTATTTGCATAGGACTTGCTTGGAATGATACACGTGGATGCATTGAAACAAACTGCAAAAACTGATGAGGACAAGGACATTAGATATATTTTCTGTCCTCTAAATAACCAAGAGGATCATTGGCATCTAATGATCATGGACCTGGAGGAAGGTCAAATAATTCATTATAACCCTCTTGGCACCACAGAAAATTACACTTTTGTTTTTAATCAAACTATAAGTAACAAATTTCTTATATACAATAATCATTGGTTATGTATTAATTACTATGGTTTGATATTTGTAGGTGTTATTTTTTAAGGAGCTGAACTGGTCATACTATCACAGATGGCATAAAGGTTTAGCACCTTTTTCCAGGAGAGAGTATAAAACAATTCAAATTAATGGCCCCACACAAAGAAAATCGTAAGTATTTGTGTATGTTCCATAATAATTGGATTTGGCTTTTTTACGATGGATTGTGCTTTGGTTTTGTAGGTTGGATTGTGTTTTTTTTATAATGCACTATGCAGAGAGTTTGATGTTCCAGAGATCTACAGACTTTGTACAAGCTGATATGAGAGCTTATAGATTTAGACTTGGACATAAAATCATGTCTGATATAAACTTTAAACTGTAGATACTGAACAATTGTAATATACTATTCTTGTAATGATTTACTGTTTATGTAAATTAAAATTATGGTGAATCAATTTATTTTATTTGAATTTCTTTTTTGATAAGGAGCATGGTAGCACATTTTGAGTTTATAGAAAGGGGGAGATAGTATCAATTTTTAAGAAAGGATATCATACCAGACCCACGTTGGGCCTGATATTTAAGCATATCAAGCCCAACGGAGGCTGATTACATTTTATTTTTTTTCCAAACACCTATAGAGCTTTAAATAAGGATTTGCTAGCAGAGTTGGAGTCCTTGCATCTCCAGAATACCACTCGAACTAAAATGGGTCGATTCAGAGGTGTCTAGCTCCATTTGTCACGCCCCGGAGGAGTCCCTGTCCGAAGAAATTTCGGCAGCATCTCCCCTGTACGGCGGACAATCTGAAACTTTACTACATCACTATATACCTCAGCCACATGCGGCTGGAATAATAACAACAATATACAAACAATAACACAGTCATCCATGCAGTTTATATCAATTTCAGCCTCTGGCTGACACAACCACAAATAGTAAATAAACTGAACAGTGATAAGCAGACTCAAAACCAACCCTACTCCACTACACTTATAAAACTCAAATCCGATGATAAAATCAACTCACCTCTTCTGCCATCCAGGCAGGCACGTAGTAAAACAAATCTGAATGAAAATCATCGACAGTAACCATATAGTAAACTAATATAAGTCCAGATAGTGCAATATCCATGACACAAAAACCATAATCCAAGTGTATCAAACAGAACTAGTCTGATAAAGAAAATCAAAAGATAAACCACACGTCCTCGCGGCCTGTAGGGGACTAACGACTGGAACTCCTCCAACAGCCTTATCCTCCTACCCCATATCATAAATGGGGGAGCTTAATGCTCTCATCTCCCGGTACACGATGATGGGGAGGGATCCCTGTCCTGCTACAACGCTGCGTCACACTAACCCATGAGTGGACCAACGGAGCCCTTGACAGAGCACCTGCTGCAACACACCCTGCCTGAATATACCACTAACCCATGAGTGGTCGTGTGTGCAGATACATGTAACTGGCGATGTGCTCAACAATAATGGAGCCGACAATCGCACAACATGCAATCATGCGAATGGTGCATGACACTAAGCATGACAAAATTACTAATCAGCATAGCAATAATCCAGATACATGTAAAATGTGCACCATCGGAAAGTGAATCAATCAAAGTACACAGACCAGATAAAGTATCAAAAACCCTAGGTCCTAAACTTGATAAATAGGATGGTTGTATCACTACCTCTATAAATAGGTATAATCAGTTAAACACTAGCATGATGTGCAAAATAAATAAACAAGCAAGCATATAACAGGTCAGGTAGTGATCAACCGAAACAGATAACAAAACACAATCATTGCCATGTGTTATAAACATTACTATGCATATCAAATGACATAAAGTCAAAGTACCCGCCTCCAATAGAAAGGTCCAAATCCGACATCAAGATGCTCGTCTCGCGTCAAAGTCCTGTAATACCAATAGATATACTTTTATTTAGCTAAAATTCAAATGAATTGCTAAATAAATCCTTAAAACCATTTAGGGCAAAACCCTAAATAATAATCATCAACTTATCTAAATAAAGTCTAACGATAAATTAGGGTTAATTACCTAATCCCCAATCCACCATTAGATCAATTCCAAACTACCTAATCCTATCTATCAATCATCAACCACAAGATCAAAACCTTATACCTTACCTCAATTCACAACTGCTGTGGCTATTAGAACAAAGTGAGCGGTTGGATGAAGTTGCTGCCGAACCAAGAACAACCCACAGCAAGTCCTACTTCACCTCACGATCACAATTACAGCTTTGATTGTTGATCTACAGTACATCACCCTGCAGAACCGAACCTCACTGCTGGAATCACTGTCGGAAATCAAACAGATCATACAACAAGATCACACAGTGGAGTTTACAGATCAAACAGCAACCCAACTCACCTTGTTGTTACCTCACCTGAACAACCTTACTCTGAAAAGGAGATGGAGCCTAGGGCACGGGAGGTGAGACTAGGGCTTGGAATGGTTCGGTCCTCTCTGGTGATCAACAATCGGTGCTGAGGTGTGAGATCCGTAGTGATCGGGGAAAAAAGAGGGCGACAGAGAGGGTGCGACGGCGACAAAACTAGGGCACGAAGGTCGGCTGTGATGGTCGGCTCTGGCAGAATAGAGAGAAGAAGGGAGATCGACGATCGGCAGAGGGCTCAGCGGTGGTCGGCGCTAGGGCTCGGCGATGTACCGCGGGGTGGCGCCGTCTGGTGGAGAAGGCTTAGCCGAGAAGATGGCTAGGGCACAGATGAGAAGAGGAAGAGAAGAGAGGCGCTCCACGCCGTGAGAGGGAGAGGGAAACAGCTCGGGAGAGGAGGGAACCGCTCGTGCAGTTAGGGCACGAGAGGCTTCGGCGGGGTCAGCGTCGGCCACGCGCACGGGGAAGGAGGAAAAAAAAACAAATATAGAAAAAAAGAAAAAGAAATAAAAAGGAAAAGAAACTTTTCCTCGTTAAAATGGGGTAGCCTAAACAGACTTTCTCGGACCCCGTTTTTATCCCCGTTAACCCGTCCATACGAGCTCCGAAAAATTTCTAAAAATTACGGAAAATTCCCTTATTATTATTCGTCATTTTTTCCGGTATTTTACACCATCAGTGGGTTTTGACCAAAACCCACTGATGGTCCTCCCCTACTTGGATTTACTTGAAATCACGTTCCCTATGAAGGTCTGATTGGGGATAAGGTATTTTTGGTGTCAAAACATATTTATACCCCCTGTCTAAGAAGGTATAGCTCCGTGCTAGTTGGCACGGAACAGTGCACAACTTTTTTTTTCAACCCTATGGAAGCACCTTTTAAAATTGATCTTATTTTATTTTTTTGATCAGGCCCCTATTAGAATTGTTGGAGTTTATATTAGGAGGAGATAGAATCAAGCTTTATGAAATGATACGATACCAGACCCACGTTGGGCCTGATATTCAAGCATATCAGGCCCAACGGAGGCTGATTATATTTTATTTTTTTCCAAACATCTATAGATATTTAAATAAGGATTTTCCAACAGAGTTGGAGTCCTTGCATCTCCAGAATACCACTCGAACTGAAATGAGTCGCATCAGAGGTGTCTAGGTCCATTAGTGGGTTTTGATCAAAACCCACTAATGGCCCTCCCCTACTTGGATTTACCTGAAATCACGTTTCCTGTGAAGGTCTGACTGGGGAAAAGGTATTTCTGGTGTCAAAATGTATTTATACCCCCTGTCTAAGAAGGTATAGCTTCGTGTCAGTTGGCACGGAACAGTGCACAGCTTTTCTTTTCAACCTTATGGAAGCACCTTTTAAAATTGATCTTATTTTATTTTTTTTATCAACCCCCTGTTAGAATGTTTGGAGTTTATATTAGGGAGAGATTGAATTAAGCTATATGAAACGATACGATATCAGGCTCACGTTGGGCCTGATATGCACTCATATCAGGCCTACATTGGCCCTGATATTCAAGCATATCAGGCCCAATGGATGTTGATTATATTTTATTTTTTTTCCAAACACCTATAGAGCTTTAAATAAGGATTTGCCAGCAGAGTTGGAGTCCTTGCATCTCTAGAATACCACTCGAACTAAAATGGGTTGCATCAGAGGTGTCTAGGTCCATCAGTGGGTTTTGACCAAAACCCACTGATGGCCCTCCCCTACTTGGATTTACCTGAAATCACGTTCCCTGTGAAGGTGTGAATGGGGAAAAGGTATTTCTGGTGTCAAAACGTAATTATACCCCCTGTCTAAGAAGGTATAGCTTCGTGCCAGTTAACACGGAACAGTGCACAACTTTTCTTTTCAACCCTATGGAAGCACCTTTTAAAATTGATCTTATTTTTTTTTTTTTTATCAGCCCCTTGTTAGAATGTTTGGAGTTTATATTAGGGAGAGATTGAATCAAGCTATATGAAATGATACGATACCAGACCCACATTGGGCCTGATATGCACTCATATCAGGCCCACGTTGGGCCTGATATTCAAGCATATCAGGCCCAACGGAGGCTGATTATATTTTAATTTTTTCCAAACACTTATAGAGCTTTAAATAAGGATTTGCCAACAGAGTTGGAATCCTTGCATCTCCAGAATACCACTCGAACTAAAATGGCTCGTATCAGAGGTGTCTAGATCCATAAGTGGGTTTTGACCAAAACCCACTGATGACCCTCCCCTACTTGGATTTACCTGAAATCACGTTCCCTGTGAAGGCCTGACTGGGGAAAAGGTATTTTTGGTGTCAAAACATATTTATACCCCCTGTCTAAGAAGTTATAGCTCTGTGCTAGTTGGCACGGAATAGTGCACAACTTTTCTTTTTAACCCTATGGAAGCACCTTTTAAAATTGATCTTATTTTATTTTTTTAATCAACCCCCTGTTAGAATGTTTGGAGTTTATATTAGGGGGAGATTGAATCAAGCTATATGAAACGATACGATACCAGACCCATGTTGGACCTGATATGCACTCATATCAGGCCCACGTTGGGCCTGATATTCAAGCATATCAGGCCCAACGGAGGCTGATTATATTTTATTTTTTTCAAACACCTATAGAGATTTAAATAAGGATTTGCCAGCAGAGTTGGAGTCCTTGCATCTCCAGAATACCACTCGAACTGAAATGAGTCGCATCAGATGTGTCTAGATCCATCAGTGGGTTTTGACCAAAACCCACTGATGGCCCTCCCCTACTTGGATTTACCTGAAATCACGTTCCCTGTGAAGATCTTGGTGGGGAGATGGCATATATGGTGTCAAAACGTATTTATACCCCCATGTCTAAGAAGGTATAGCTCTGTGCCAGTTGGCACGGAATAGTGCACCTCTTTTATTTTTCAATGACTGATAACTGCTGTCCTATCTTATTTGCAAGGACTACTACAATCCCTGTCCTATCTTATTAACTCATTTATATTTCACAACATATTTACGTGACTTTGAAATTACTAACCCCTTCCTGTTGAATTGAAATGTATCACATTTTTATTTTACACAATGGAGATATGGTGTGAAGTATTATTTCTGCCTTGCAGGTGATGGTTTACACTTCTCATACCTACAATAACACTGTAACACAAAATAAATACTCCATAAACATATATAACAGAAACATCACTTTCCACAACTGTTTTTCTTACAATCCTAGATATATACTTCATACAAAACATATGGCTCAACTCCTCCAATTTACATTTCAGTCAAGAACCAGGGGCTGGCGGCATTCTACAGATCCTCCGATTATGGCCCAGTTGTTTGCACCTGCTGCATTTAATTTTTACCTTCCCATTATATTTTGACTCGATCCTTGCCTTCTTTCGCCTACTAGGCTGCATAAGGCTACGGGGACATAGCACTATAATGTTGTTTACTCCCCTAGGCCAAAATTCCTTGCTTCGACAGGGGTAAATACGATCCATGTATGTCATTTTCTAATTCTGTGAATGAAAATAATGCTCACAATATGGGAGTGTATCCATGTTCCGGTGAACTATGACGGTAATTGCATGTGAGCAAGGTAATCCTAAAATTTGAAACTCCCCACATTTACTATATTTTTTCTCCAAATCAACAATGTATGAAGCACCCCATGTCTCTACTTCCATTTCGGATTGAGAGTAGGGGTGGACTTTATATCGTCTAGCTTTCTCCCTCCTTGATTCCATTTCTTTGGTAGCATGAGGTGTCAACACAACATACAATTTCTACGCTTCCTCCCTACGGTTAAAGAACCATTGAGCTACCTTTCTTCTGGTATTATCAATTAACCTGTTTATGGGATGTTCACGCGTCTCTTTGAACAAAGCATTTAAACTCTCTACACAATTGGTGGTTAGCATTGTGTACCTTCTGCCACTAAAGTGTGCATTAGCCCATCTTTTAGGGTCAATGTTCTGAAGCCACTTATGAGCATCTGGATGTTTTTCAAGCATGGACTACATTATGAGATCATATTGTAGTGTTGTGTTTGCTCGAGCTGCTGACTAAAACAACCCTAAACCTGACCTACTACCAGTATCTGTTACCATATTGTAAGACATGTGGTGACAACAAAAAGCATGATGGGCAGTAGGGTAGACTTTCCTAACTGCTGATATAATGCCACGATGTCTATCTAATACTGTACTCATTGACTTTGGATCAACATTAAAGAATCTCTTCATATGATCCAGAAACCACTCTCATGCGGACCCACATTCAACTTCAGCGATTCCAAAGGCTACTGGGAGGACATTGTCATTAGCATCTATTGATGTAGCCATCAACAACACACCCGGATATTTGCCTCTTAGGTGTGTGGCATCA
Organism: Zingiber officinale; assembly: GCF_018446385.1. Lineage (NCBI taxonomy): Eukaryota > Viridiplantae > Streptophyta > Magnoliopsida > Zingiberales > Zingiberaceae > Zingiber > Zingiber officinale. Next base: position 70,934,717 of record NC_056000.1, read on the forward strand.
ATTCCAATTAATTTACGAAGATAAGATCTTAATACTCTTCTACAAGCTCCAAAACCCCAAAAACAGCGTTGGAACTTATTATCCCCATTCCTGTGTAGTGCCACATAAGTTTTAGGATCCCTGACTCTTAACTCACGCAGATATAGTGGAAGATCTCTATATGCTTAGTCATAATCTCCAACAACTTTCTTCATCGCTTTCTCTCGAGCTATGTATGCTTTTCTGTAGGATATGGTCACTCCGAACCTAGCTTTTATATCTGTTATAATCATACTTGGCTTGTATTGTTTATTAGCAAGAAATTGCTCTTCAACAAAAGAAGCTACAAAGGATGAAGAGCATGCTTGATGATCAGCACTTTCCCTAATGGTGCCACATTGGTGTTCCTTTATATATTTCGTAACAATGAACTCTACATCCCCCCGGGCAACTACTCTCCACTTACACGATTGATTGAAGCAGATAGCTTTTACTTTATTTTTCCGAGTGTCAACTAGGTTATATCTCATATGTTTAACCATGGCATGCTTCACAAGTTCATTCTTGAACTCTTGTCGAGACAGAAATATCTATCCTACAAAAAATTCATGCTGATCTGTTGCCTCTTCAATTGGCCTTTGGAGCAATCGAGAATTTAGAAAATATGGATCATCAGCTATTGGGAACTCCTCCTCTAAGTCACTGTACTGCTCTTGAGATATTTCATATTGTTCAATCTGCATATCATCAACAAAGAATTCTTGTACATCTGTATTGCATTGTATTTCCTCTCCATTTCAGTTATAATACCCTTCCTCCTCACTCCAAGTAGGCTCATAGTAATCAACAAGTGTTACACACAGGTTCAGAACCTCATCTTCTTGAATACTAGCTTTTTCATGTAGATTAAATGTGAAATTACTGCTTGTATTTCTATTTGTGTTAGTCACACAACTATACTGCGAAGATGATGGAATATTTGTTCTGGATACTTCTCCTACATTAGCTGCATGTCCAATGCTAGAATTTGCATCAAGAGTATTCCATATATCAGAGAGAATTTCTTCAGTTATATGATCATCTCTGATAAATAAATTATAAACTAATTTAGTAATTTTGCAACTACATAATCTATTGATGTAGTTAAATTGCAATTTTGCTCAAACTAGGAAGGGATGAGCGAGGAAAAGAACTATCTGATGTAAAAGCAAAGTTTTAACCACACAACACGTTGGGCCTGATGTCGATGATATCAGGGCCAAGGTGGGCCTGATATCTATGATATCATGCCACTTTTGAAGCAGATACTTCTTGTAAACTAGGACCACCATTGACTAAACCCTAAACCATAAATAAAAATTTTTTAGCCCAACTAAACTATCAACATCAGAAACCAACAAGACTTAAATCGATTAAGTCTTCTATTACATCATAATTCAGGTGTTATTGAATATTTATTCCCCACACAACCAAAATAAACTATAACAACACTTTTTCCCGCCACCCTTCCCACTAATACTGCCATTTTTATTTACCATCACTACCCTAATTTACAGTAAAAAAATCAATACATACATGTCTAAATCTTTAAATGTGTGCTTCTACTAATTTCCCTCTTGCAAGAAGTTTATCCTTCTCGGTTGACGTTCTTAACTTAATTTCTCCTTGGTCTCATCTAGCAACACTTACGCCATTATGCCATAAACCTAACTGATTTATTGCAATTCTGCCAACCAACACGAGCAGTAATGGCAAGCGCAGGGTTCATATTTCTTTCAAATTTATAACACCCTGCATAGGGATGGAGGGAGAGAGACGGTGAGAAAACGTGCATCCGAACCACAAAATATTTTTCAATTCTAATTTCAGCTTAGATGCATGGAAAATTGTGTTTAAAAAAGGTGGTTGCCAGGTTAGCCAGAGGGGTCATCTGGGAATTGATTTTGGTAAACTGCACCTTTTGGTAAATACAGTATACAACGTACGCCTTATGGTAAATTGTCGTTTCCCATTTTTTTAATTATTTTTTAATTTTTTTAAATGTGTTTTTCTATTTTTAAAATTTTTTAAAATATTTTTTTATTTTTAAAAAAGTTTTTCATTTTATTTTTTATATATTTTTTTCTTTACATTTTTCTTTTTTATCATATTTTTCTCTTATTCGAGAGTATTTTGGATAAATTTTTTTTGTTAACCTAGGAATCAAGAAAAACCTCAATTTTTCGATTCCGGGTTGCATGCCCTTTTTGCTGACGTGTTGGGCATGAAACATTGCTCGAGAATCATCGATTACCTTAACCAAACAAGATTTTTATTGATAACTTTGGATTGATAACCAAGGTTATCAAGGATAACCCCGAACCAAGCGCACGATTAAAAATTATTATTTATAATTAAATAATTATCTATTTAAGATTATATTATTTAATCCTTTTTAATTTAAATAATATGTGATTTTTTTTAATGGAGCACGTCGCCATCTTAATAAATGTGGGATATAATTTGGAATATAATTATAGTAGAAGGATGAGATTTTATATGATTCTAGAGTTACAAAAAAAATTCTTAATTTTTTTTTCAAAACAAACATTCCAAAGGTTAAACATAATTCCTCATAATCACATAATTACCTGATAATTATATATATATATGATAATTTAAATCAAACATATTAAGATGAACAATTTTCTCTCATAGTCCACCAGTTATTAAACCTGGCACATCTTATTTATTTCCCTAATTATTTTATCATATTTTGTTAATCCAAGTATCCCCATATCTTTGGGGAAAAACTCTTTCCACTACTTGGCTTTTATTTTATTCTGTTTATTTGATTCTAATGGCAAAGTTCGGTTGGTTTGATTTGTCTAAAAAAAATTCTATTAATTCGGTTTCAATTTAAAACTTATTTCTCAGCCCCAACGACTCTGCCCTAACTAGCGAGTTATGGTAGAGCATGAGGCTTAGATGAAGTGGTTGGTGTTAAGATTTGAGGAATGATAGAGCTCGAGAGCAGCTCGATGGACTTGGTGGTAAGGACCATGGAGCAAGATCAGAGAGCTCCATGCACTCAATGGCTCATTGGCCTAATTAAAGAGTTGAAAACTCTGATGGCACGTCCTACCCGAATACCTAACTCAAAACAAAACTTGCCCGAGTACCAACTCAAAACAAAACTTGCCCGAGTACCAACTCAAAACAAAACTCTCCATGACATGGAATATGAATCGAGTGGCATAGAACAAACTCAAAACACTCAATACGCTCAATCGTTTGGTAGCGTAGATTGAGGAAGTCAGAAACCTAGAGAGAGGCATGAGAACAATAAAAGATTGCAAACTAAATACAAAATTTCTTTATTAGGTGGGACTATGCTACTTAGGGCTTAGTTGTGAGACCTTCGATCTATCCAAATAATATACAAATGGTTGTGGATCAAGCTAAAGGGGCCTTTTCAAGGTTCTAATCAATTGGATATGAATTCTAGGATCATAAAATGTTTGTATTATACAAGCAATCAACCATATTTGATACTTTGTAGATTGAAAGGAGTTATACAAACTATTGGACACAAAAGACTATAAAGGCTTGGACAAAGGTTTAAATACATACAATCTGGATGCAAAAACAACACTGCATTTGCTATCAGAAACTGATACAGTGCATGAGAAGGGGTTCGGTGGATGATGTGGTCAAAGGTCAAGCCTAGGGGATGGTCAGAAGTCTAGCCCCTGTGGAGGTCAGGAGTCAAACTTGCGTGGCCATGGTCAAAATCTCAACTAACGGGGCAGTCCAAAGATTAGATTACCAGTTGGACAAGATCCAGTCTCGATGGCAATTAGGGGTAGAGCCCACAGGCCAGGTAAAGGCGAGGAAGGAAAGACCTCTGGCGTAGAACAAACCTGGCGTACAAGTCGGAACGTACAAGTGTTAGAGTGTATACTAAAAGCCTAGCTTTTGTAAACATTTATTTTTGAAATAAAAGAATCACATTGGTCAATATCTGTATTTATTTGTTAAATGTAATTGCTCAATTAATTTATATAGTAGATAACATGGAGTGTGGTGTCACACTCAGAAGATCATGTTGTCGGTTCTCTATAAATTATAAACAGTTGCTCACGACTAAGATAGAAAGAAACAAACTATCAGAATAGTCGTAGTGTAATTAAGTATTAGTTTATCTTGACTAATAAATTACACTGATACACTTTAAGTGTATTGAGTAAGACCATTTAGGTAAGTTCTTTTTGTACTGACTTAGTAAAAGAACTAGACCTTAGTTATTATGGAAGTGTGTGCTCTTAATCCTAATATAATAACAAGCATATATATTTAATATCTATTTCTTTGACTTATCAAAGGGTGAGGTTTAACTCGATAAATCAATATGCCCGATAAGTTGGAAAATGATATTACTTATAGTGTGTGTTGTTGATTATAGAAGGAATCTCTGTCCTAATTATCTAGGTTGAAAATGTCCCCAAGAGAAGCTCATAAGGATTGTCATGTTAAACCCTACAGGTGGACTTAGTCCGACATGACAATGAAGTTGAGTGGTACTACTCTTGGAGCTAGTTATTAATTAAGTGAGTTGTCAGTAACTTACTTCATTATTGGACATTTGTTATCTTAAACATAGGGAGACTAACACACTCATGATAAGAAGGAGCCCATAATGTAATTTGAGATTGGTGAGATAGTGCGATAATAACTCTCTAGTGGAATGAGTTATTATCGATGAACTTGAGTTGTGTGTTCGGGGCGAGCACGAGATTCTCAAACTCATCGGAAGGCCAAAACCAATTTCTCCTCTAGGTCCCTGTCGTAGCCTCATTATAGCCTCAAGTCTATCCAAATATAAGGCTCTTCTTGGTGTTCAAGAAGTGGGCCGGTCCAATGCTTGGTGACCAAGCAAGGGCCGGCCACATCCTCTTCTATAGGGGTCGACCCTTTGCTTGGTGACCAAGCATGAAGGGGCCGACCATAATAAATCAAAAAGGGAGGGTTGTTTTGAATTTTTAAAATATTCTATTTGTAGAAAACTATAAGTTTTAAAAGAGAGATTTTAATTTTTAAAACTTTCCTTATTTGAATTAGGCCTTTAATAGAGAGTTTTAAAAGTTTTAAAACTTTCCTTTTTTAACCATCCTCATGGTTTAAGAAAAAAAAGGAAGATAAGTTTTAAAATTAAAATTTTCTATTATCATGTTAAAAAAGAAAATTTTATAAGAGAAGTTTTAAATTTTAAAACATGATTTTAATTTTTAGAACTTTCCTTTTTTAACTCCTACTTTAGGAAAGAGAACTTGTAAATTTTATAAGAGGATTTCTTCTTGTAAAATTTTAAAAAAATATTTCCTTTTTCCCTTGATGAGGTGTCCGGCCACCTTGCTTGGTGCCCAAGCAAGGGGCCGGCCATAATTAAAAATAAAAAATCATCACAAAAGTTAATGTTGGTGATTGATTCAATCAAGAGGAAAGAAAAGGAAAAATAAAAGGGAAAAGGAAAAACTAGAGGATGATTTTATTTTTTGTAAAAAGTTTTTCCTTATTTGCCTTGGGCAAGTAATATAAAAGAAGGGGTGAGGGGGCTTCATGAGATACAATTCTTATTCTCTTGCTTGGAGACCCTCTTGGTGTGGTCGGCCCTCTCCCTTCTCTTTTCCCTTTTGCTCTCTTCTTCTTGGTGGTTGTGGTGGCCGGATTTTAGAAGAAGAGGAAGAAGCTTTTGGGTGGTGTTCATCTTGGAGGATCGTTGCCCACACGACGTCCAAGGCGAGGCGAGGAATACGGCAGAAGATCTTGAGGTCATTAGCTTACAAAGAGAAGGTATAACTAATAATTTTTTTCCGCATCATACTAGTTATTTTCTTTGTAAGAATTCTAAATACAAGAGGCAATTAGATCTGGTTTTTTGAATTAGTTTTTTGAATTTGTGTTTTCTTCTTTTTCAAATTTGTGATTCGATTGTTCTTTTTGGTTAACTTAGAGTTATTTAAGGAAATTAAATATTAGCTTTCCTTAAAAGGCTTTGTCTAGGCGGTGGTGGTTGCTCCCATATCCAAGAAGGCCATGTGCCTCGCCATGCAGTCCTGGAAGCCAATTTTAGAAATTATATTTAATGGAATTAATAACATAGGTGGATTTGAATCAATAGTGTTAAGTTCCGCTTGCGATTCAAATCTAAACCATTAAGAACAACTAAGTTAAATTTGCAATCAATGATGTTAAGTTCCGTCTGCGATTCCTAATTTAACTTCTAAAGAACATAATAGGTTATTTAAGGAAAGGTTCGACACTTGTAAAAAAATTTTGTACAGTGGAACTAGTACGTTTTCCTAGGACTAACCAACAATTGATATCAGAGCTAGGGTTTGCCTCTGTGTGTTTAGAATTCAAATAGGTTATGCACATGTCATACATAATTTAGGCAGGATAATAGTAGGATGTGCTAACTCTTTGGTTGCAGGCTCCAACTATTATGGCTTATTGATGTTGTGTGTGATTGGACCCTTGGATATGTCAAGGACAATATTTTGTGTGTGCATGATTGTATGTAACTAATACAACAGAAGCTGTATTAGCCCTAGGATTTTAGAATTTTATTTTCGATCTAGATTACATGTACATTCTCTCGTGGAATATAGGATCGATATATGTAAAATTCTATTTTTGTCGCGGATCGGATTCTTGCAAGCCGTGGTACTTTTGGAGCACCAGAGGCGTAGCAGAATAAGAAGTAAGATGGATGCGATGACTCGACCCGATGGTGGTGGCTAAAGATGGCAGCAGCTAGGGTTAGTGCACATGGAGGACAGTAACAGAAAAAGGTCATAATAGTTGGAAATAATTTTCATATTTATTGCTTTTATTTACTGTGATGTGTGTGTATACATGTTATGTATGCTAGGATAGTTTAAAATTCCTCACTTTAAATAACTAAGTGGGAGAGGGATTTATTTTAATAAATTTCACGGTCTCCATTACTGGTTTGTAAGTGATGCAACAAACTTGCGCGTTGGCTCTGAGTGCCTTCCTTTATATCGGATGAGTTTGTTTGCGGATCACTAGCTCAAACTTCCATTTTGGATGACTATAGGAAATTAATTAAGAGCGTGTGATCTTCTCCATCGGAAGGGACACAATCTTATTAATGGACTTAGTATCAAGTAATGGTATACACTTAGGCACGTCTAATAGTATCCTCCCCATCGGAGTCACTGCTATTATTTGTGTGACCGAAGGAAACGAACTATTAATTTTATTTGTCAAAAAGTTAGGTTGACAAGATAATAAAATTAATGGGTTACACCCTCCTTTTACAAATGTTGAATTTGTATACGTCCACAATATCGTGACATACAAAATTCACGGTGTTTTGAGGTGTTGATTAATTTAAAATAGTATTGTTTGAGGAATCAATATTATTCTAAATTTAGAGTCCTGACCAAAGTTATTTTTATGATTCTTAAGATGACTTTCAACCCACTGGCCATTATACTGAAAGAGAACAAACTTACTGGACCCAACTACATAGATTGGAAAAGAAACCTGGACATTGTCCTTACTGCTGAAAGCTATAAGTTTGTACTGACTGATGCTTGCCCTGATGCACCTGACGGTGACTCTACCCCAGAGGAGATTGAGTATTATAAGAAATGGGTAAAAGCTGATGAGATGGCGCGGTGTTACATTTTGTCATCAATGTCAAATGTATTGCAACATCAGCATCAAGATTTACCAACAGCTTATGATATAATGAACAATCTCAAAGAACTCTTTGGGCACTAGAGTCGAACTGCTAGGCAAGAGGCAATGAGAAAATTAATGACAACCACCATGTCCGAAGGAACACCTGTAAGGGATCATATCCTCAAAATGATGGCTTATCTGAACGAAATACAAGTTTTTGGAGGAGAAATCGATGGGGAAACCCAAGTCGATATAATTCTCCAAACGCTACCCAGAAGTTTTGAGCAGTTCCGCCTGAACTATAACATGAACAAAAGAGAGTATACGTTGGTGGAACTTCTGACAGAACTACAGGCATTTGAAGGAATATTTCGTCAAAGTTCTCAGATTCACTATGCTGAAAATGGTTCTACTTTTAAGCGGAAAGACAAGAAGAAGAAGAAACAGGTCTTTTCAGCAAAGAGAGTGAATAAACCTCAGGGACAAAAAGCTGGAATGAAGAAGCCGAAGGGCAAGTGCTTCATCTGCAAGCAGACAGGGCATTGGAAGGCAGACTGTCCTCGTAGGAATCAGAAGAATAAAGGTATATTTCATGCTCTAGTCGTTGAAACATGTTTAGCGGTGTTATCTACCAGCACCTGGTGTGTAGATACGGGAGCCACTGATCATGTCTGCAATTCCTTGCAGGGGTTCCAGGAAATCCGACGACTATATGAAGGAGAGATTACCATCTACATGGGCAATGCTACTAAGGTGGCGGCTGTTGCAGTGGGAGACGTCTACTTATCTTTTGATAGGAATAGAAAATTGATTTTAAGAAATTATCTTTATGTACCCAGTTTTAGAAAGAATTTAATTTCAGTTTCTAAACTGTATTTGGATGGATATTCTGTTTCCTTTAATAACAATGTGGTTATAAAGAGAAATAGGATTATTATCTGTTCTGGTGCATTGGTTGGCAATTTATTTACTTTAAATCCAATTTCTCCCACAAAGCAAAATATGGAAATTAATAACACATCTTCTAACTCTAATAAGAGAAAAGAACCTTCGGAAATAAACCAAACGCATCTTTGGCATCTAAGGCTTGGTCATATTAACTTAAGTAGGATTCAAAGGCTTGTAGCCGATGGACTCTTAGGTCCATTAGAGTTGGAAAACTTTCCAACATGTGAATCTTGCTTGGAAGGTAAAATGACCAAGAGGCCTTTTAAGGCCAAGGGGTATAGAGCCAAAGAAGCGTTAGAATTTATTCATTCTGATTTGTGTGGTCCTATGTCTATCCAGGATAGAGGTGGTTTTGAATATTTTGTCTCTTTTATAGACGATTATTCAAGATATGGATACATTTACCTGATCCGTCGCAAGTCTGAGTGCTTTAATAAGTTCAAAAAATACAAGGCTGATGTGGAGAAACGTCTAGGTAAAAGTATCAAGACACTATGGTCTGATCGTGGTGACGAATACCTCTTAGGAGAGTTTAGGAATTACTTATCAGAGGCCGAGATTCAATCCCAATTGTCCGCACCTGGTACACCCAACAGAATGGTGTGGCAGAACGAAGGAATATGACTCTTATGGAGATGGTTAGATCGATGATGAGTTATTCAGAATTACCAAATTTCGTATATTCTGAACTTATGGAGAATTACCACATTCTGAACTTAGTACCTTCTAAATCAGTATATTCTACTCCCACAGAATTGTGGAATGGGCGAAAGCCCAGTCTAAGACATATTCGAATTTGGGGTAGTCCAGCACATGTGCTAAAACCAGATGCTGATAAGTTAGAATCTCATACAGAAGTTCGTGTATTTGTGGGTTATCCCAATGGAACGAAAGGTGGTTTATTTTATAGTCCTAAAGACCAGAAGGTCATTGTTAGCACCAATGCCCATTTTTTAGAAGAAGACTATATAATGGATCACAAGCCCAGTAGAAAAATTGTTCTAGAAGAACTTAGAGAGGACATGTCTACTTCAGTACCAACAGTACAAGATGAAGTACCACAAGAAACTGCAACACATGTCACACATGATACACAACCACAGACGGTGCCTCGTCGTAGTGGGAGAGTTGTAAGGCAGCCTGAGAGATTCATGTTTTTGGGAGAGTCTTCGGACTTAATCCCGGGTAAACATGAATATGATCCCCGAACATATGATGAAGCACTCCAAGATATAGATGCAGTATCTTGGCAAAAGGCAATGAGTTCTGAAATAGAGCCTATGTACTCTAATAAGGTCTGGGAGCTTCTAGAACCACCTGATGGTGTAAAAGCTATTGGATGTAAGTGGATCTATAAAAGGAAAAGAGGGATAGATGGGAAGGTAGAAACTTTCAAAGCAAGGCTTGTTGCGAAAGGGTATACTCAGAAAGAGGGAATCGATTATGAGGAGATTTTTTCACCGGTAGTCATGCTTAAGTCTATCCGGATACTCTTATCCATTGTCACTCATATGGATTATGAGATTTGACAAATGGATGTCAAGACAGCTTTCCTTAATGGAAGTCTTGAAGAAAACATCCATATGAAGCAACCAGAAGGGTTCATTAAAAAGGGCAAAGAGCATCTAGTGTGCAAGCTCAATCGATCAATTTATGGACTAAAGCAAGCTTCAAGATCTTGGAATATCCAGTTTAATGAAGTAATCCAATCATATGGATTTATTCAGTTTCCGGATGAGTCTTGTGTATACAAGAAGTGTAACGGAAACGTGGTGGTATTTCTTGTACTATACGTAGATGATATTTTATTAATTGACAACAATGTCAAGGTATTATGAGACGTAAGGGTATGGTTATCCAAACAATTTGATATGAAGGACTTAGGAGAATGTGCACACATTCTTGGGATCAAAGTTATAAGGGATCGCAAGAAAAGAATGTTGTGTCTATCCCAAGCTTTATATATAGATACAATCCTTGCTCGTTTTAGCATTCAAAACTCCAAGAAAGGTTTCTTACCTTTTAGACATGGAGTAGCCTTATCTAAAGAGATGTCTCCGAACACATCAAAGGAGATAGAGGACTGAAGGCAGTTCCTTATGCTCAGGCTGTAGAAAGCCTTATGTATGCAATGCTATATACGAGACCTGATATCTGTGTACGAGACCTTCGATCTATCCAAATACTATATGTCCCACATCATATAATTTTGTCAATCGGCTAGGCCCTAAACATTATACAAATGGTTGTGGATCAAGCTAAAGGGGCCTTTTCAAGGTTCTAATCAATTGGATATGAATTCTAGGATCATAAAATGTTTGTATTATACAAGCAATCAACTATATTCGATACTTTGTAGATTGAAAGGAGTTATACAAACTATTGGACACAAAAGACTATAAAGGCTTCGACAAAGGTTAAAGTTCATATAATCTGGATGCAAAAACAACACTGCATTTGCTATCAGAAACCAAATCGAAAATAAGGAGATTTGTTTGTCTCGAACTTCAAGCTATGTTATGGAAGTAGGTCAGCCTTTACCATCAAATCTGATTTCTGCTGATTGAAACTCACGATCATAATCTTTTCAGCAAACGCAAAAACAGTATCACTGAAAATGATATTTTTCAGTCCGTTCATCAACTTCATTTTCCTCCATCATTTGTGTTAAACTAGAACAAGAAGCACAATTCAGTAAACGTGTCAAAAGGTTGGAGAGTTTTTAGGTGGCCTAACTTAAATCTCAACAAAATCATATCAAACAATCAAAATGTTGGAAATGTAAATGAAATGGAGGGATTTTAGTTTCGGAGTTTTGTGATTGATTTATTATGAATCACGATAATAAAAATTGTGAATATGTATAGGAAAAGGTTCTTTCACGTACGGTCTGTAGAGGGTGTAAATCTCGGATTGCACTCAATCTAGGTCATTCATGTGTGAGATGTCCTGTGCACGTTAGACAGAAACGATTGGTCATTGATAATTGACAACTGGCTTTTCGAGTCACACTGAAAAAGGTGACAACAAAAATCATTTATTGTCCGTCAATGCTCTTATATGACGTTGTGACCTTGAGCCAAAAAAAAAAAAAAAAAAAAAAAAAAGATTTTGCCACTGTATTGTAATATGAGAAATAGATGCCTATCATAATCTCAAGGCATCACAAGAGAGGATGAATCTATTTTCAAAAGGCTGTGTTGCAATCGTGGTTTTGTTACTATATTATGAGAAACCTACATCCATCGTAATCTTAAAGCCCCGTCGGAGTGAACAAATTTATTTTAAGGAAATTGTGTTACGATCTTGGTTTTGTCACTATATTCTAAAATAAACATTCATCGTAACTGTGTTAAACACAAACTTCGACATCCCAATTTCTCAACTCGATACTCTATCAATTCGAACACCAAGCAACTTGGGCACTTCAATCACTCAATCAGCTCGGGCACCAAGCAACTCGATCATATCAAGCATCACCATCTTTGCAGGTAGTGCAGTCATCCAACCTTCCTAGCATGAATTCAGTAAATCAAGGATATTATGGCTGTGGGGGATCAGATAAGATCAAATCTTTTATATTTAGTAATTTAAAATTCTATAATTTTAATTATCTCCCATAAATATCTCCAATGCAAAATCACACTTATCCTATCAATCTCTACGACACAACACCAATCTATAATCAAACCTTATTATAACAATAATTTCCTCCTAGTAATTCCATAACACCTCTAATTGACGGAAAAAAAAATCTCTCACATCTTCTAGCTATTTTATGATTAATAAGCTGATCTCATAATTTATTTTTCTTCATATAGTCTGAGAACGGATGGTAAAAAACGTATAGAATAAATGTAATCATCTTTTACTACCTAACACATCTAATTGAGTCACTTCATCAGCTAACAAATCTCGGAAGAACTCTCCCTCTAAACTGTTTTCAGCTCCATGAGAACTGGAGAAGCAGGTCGAGCCATGGCTGCCACATCCAGAGTTCTTAGAGAACACTCTGCAGATCACCCAAACATTATTCTGCCACAATTGCAAACAAGAAGAACATGTCAGATCAGTAGAAGAGAGAAGAAAGATAATTAGTAGCATCATTAATGAATACTGAAGAATGAAGCACATTAATGGCTGTAGGGTTCCTCCCTGCTCTGTACTCATGCATGATCCAGTTTGTCTTCTCTCCTTTTGGTGCCCTCCCTCTGTAGAAAACTAGGGTTTTCTTCGACCCGATCAAGTCCCTTCTTCTTCCGTGGATTTCCTTGTTTTTTCCTGATGCTTTCCAGTAGCCTGAATCAGTGGCCCTGTTGGTCCTCAGTCCTGTAGGGTTCTTCCTGTTCTTCATGCAGAAGAAGTACCACTCCTCTCCCAATTTCGTGATCGCTGCAGGATCGAAATAAATCATCAAAAGGAGAATTTTAAAGTGGAGAAGAATGGTCGAGGACAGTGAGAACTTGCATGGCAGATTCCATGGCTCGATCTTGTTCATGTCGAGCTCAGTTATCACAGTTGTTTCAGAGAAATTGGAGTCAGAGAGCTTCGGAGCGAGGTAGTGAGTGATGAGTTCTTCATCAGTCGGATGGAACCTGAAACCTGGCGGCAAGTTCATCTTCTGCAGAAAGAAGTGAGATTTGGGAACAAGAACATGATGGAACAGAAACGTAATAACAAAAAAGAATCGAGGAAGAAAGATTAATTGTACCTGGTGTGAGTCTGTGAAGAATGGCAATGGAATTTGGAAGATGAGAGAAGTTCGGTCTTATAGTAGCGATGAGGTTTGGAGGAATACGGTTTGAAATCTGCCACTATTAGTTAAAATGTATTATTCCGATAAATTATCAAACTTAGATACCTAGTGATCTCATCCGGAAGCTGAGTCGGATAAAAGTAGGCCTCGATATACCAGGAGTTGACGGAAAGTCACTGCAGAGTCCGGTTGATCTGGCACCCTCTGGAAGGATTTACACGGACGGATGACGAGGAATGATGATCAGGATGAGGACGCAAGGACTCTACACACACTCAGACGAGCCCACGAGCCGTTAGAGATCAGAAACCAGGGAAAAAGTCCTCGGGTCAGGTCTTCCGACACTCCAGTCAAGTACTTTTTCCTCAGAAACATAGAGAAAGGACGAAAAGTAAAGATGAGTAAGAAATGACTAGTGAGCGTACCTACGTAAGGGACAAAGCATCCCTATTTATACTGCAACGGCCGTTTTTGAGATCTGGTGGGTGTCAGGGAATGTCGGCTGCCAAGCTTTGTCAGGCGGTTAATGACACGCGATATTTTCTCAGAGGCCGGCGGCAGGACAAAGGGGGTAATGATCCTCGACCGTTGGCATATTCCCTAACACTCTGATTATTCTCTGACAGGCAGTTACGATTCCCTTCCTTGCTTGTCATGTAGTGCCTGGTATCTTCCGCTCGTGATTGCTAAGCTGGGTCTTTGCACTTGCTAACCTCGATCTGCTATCTTGTCAACCCCGATCTGATATCGTCTCCCGACCTTAGTTCGGTTCTGTTTATCCCGACCCCAAAGCTGTACGTCTAACTTCATCCAACCCAACCTGCATGCCTGCATCAAATTCTGCTTATCTTGGACCATGAGGCTACGAGTCCTGACCTGTATCTTTAGCTGGCACATCCCGACCTGCACGTTTCATCGATCCATGTATCCCGAGCCATAAGACTATAAATCTTGATCTGTATGCATCAGTCTGCTTCCACTTATCTTGAGTTCCTACCTGTACTCCTTGATCCCTTTATCTAATGTCATGAGGATATAAGTTCCGACCTGTATCCTCGGTAAGCACACTCCCGTCCTGTATGCTTGTCGATGTATCTTGCGCCGCAAGGCTAGAAGTCTCGACCTGTATCCTTAGTAAGCACACTCCCGACCTGTACGTTTGTCGATGTATCTTGCGCCGCAAGGCTAGAAGTCTCGACCTGTGTCCTTGGTAAGCACACTCCCGACCTGTACGTTTGTCGATGTATCTTGCGCCGCAAGGCTAGAAGTCTCGACCCGTATCCTTGGTAGACATCACCTACCAACCTGCTTTTGTCCTCTGTAATCTATGGTTCGTACATCCCGACCTGTACGTTAGGTCTGTGTACCGACCTGCTTCTGTCCTCTGTAATCTGTGATTCCTACGTCCTAACCTGTACGCCAGGTCTGTACACTAACCTGCTTTGGTCCTTTGTAATCTATGATTTGTACATCCAGACCTGTACGCCAGGTCTGTATACCAACTTGCTTTTGTCCTCTGTAATCTATGATTCGTACGTCCCGCCCTGTACTCTAGTTTGTGTACTGACCTGCTTCTGTCCTCTATAATCTATGATTTATACATCTTGACTTGTACGCCAGGTCAGTATACCAACCTACTTCTGTCCTCTGTAATCTATGATTCGTACGTCCCGACCTGTACTCTAGGTCTGTATACCAACCTGCTTCTGTCCTCTGTAATCTATGATTCGTACGTCCCGACATGTACTCCAGGTCTGTATACCAACCTGCTTCTGTCCTCTGTAATATATGATTCGTACGTCCCGACCTGTACTCCAGGTCTGTTACCAACCTTCTTCTGTCCTCTATAATCTATGATTCGTACGTCTCAACCTGTATTCCAGGTCTGTTCTACGCCAGAGGCCTTTCCTTCTGCGCCTTTACTTGGCCTGTGGGCCCTGCCTTTAATTGCCACCGACGCTGGATCTTGTCCAACTTGTAATCTTATCTTTTGACTGCCCTGTCAACTGAGACTCTGACCATGGCCACGCAAGCTTGACTTCTGACCTCCACAGGGGCTAAACTTCTGACCATCCCATGGGCTTGACTTTTGACCACGTCATCCGCCTGACCCCTTTCTCATGCACCGTATCACCTAGGTTTCACTATCATCTGGACGCTGGCGCCCTTGATACATTGAAGACTAAAGGAAAAAGTTTTGATAATTTAATGAAATGAAAAATATTTTCGACATTTCATTAAATATAATACAAGATTTAAAATTATGTTTGATTCTCTCTAAAATCGAAGAACATGACATGATGATTAGGTGGTATCGAGGTTGACCGCGAGAAGACTCTGAACAAGAAGAACTCGGTGTCGCAATCAAGCCTGCGTGACAAAGAGACGAGCTAGAAAAGGAAAATGTTAGTGACCAGGTCAGGGAGGAGTCCCCGACGCAAGCACTCCGACGTTCAAGTTAGACAAAAGGTAGGCAAGGACGGATCCAAGAATTAGAAATGGACTGGGTCGATTCTAAATTGACTAAGTCCACCAAGGACGTCATAGAAGAAGAAGAAGTCTGAGTTCATTTTGTGCAATCACGTTATCATCTCGTCATTTCCTATATTTCACCAAATTTTAATTTTTTAAAAAATATTTTTTATTATTTATGAAATCGTTAAGTTAATTTATCGATATTAATATCTAATTCGTAGATATTAGAAATTTAGAGGTCATAGCGGCTGAGGGCAGTCATGTTGATAACTACACCTCGGGGGTGAGGGTCTGGCCACAAGCAGCAACAAGGAAAGGGCATGGGGAGAAAAGGCAGACGATATAGTCAAAGGAGGATGGGCAGAGGATGATGACGGGAGGAGCGGGGCGAGTGAGACAACTAAAGTTAAAGGAGAATTGGAGTGTGGTCTCAAAGTCGAAGACGAGGAGGGTAGAAGCAATAGTTACAGTCCACGACCAAAGTTAGTTGATAGCTAAGGAAATAACAAACAAGCATGTTACAAGTTGGACCGAAAAAATGAGATTCGTATTTATAATTTTAATAAAAATAATAATTAAATAAATATATAATTGAATTAAAAATAAAATTATAAGGAGTCAAAATGTTTTTGTAAAAATACGAAGGACTCATAGTCGTCATATCTCCAATTTACAAGTAATTAAAAGATTTTGAATTAATAAAAAGAAAATAATTGAAAACAAAGTAGCATATGTTGTTTTCTCATTGACTTGGTATTTACCAGGTGATTGGGACTTGAGAATTATGATCTTTGGGTTTTTTTTCCTCCTTTTACTTGGTGCCATGGATGATGGAGCCACTCAAGGGCTGGGCTATAGCCTAGGACAACCCTTGCATGGCTTCGTCCCTGAGGGTAGGGGAAAAATGAAGAACAATGAATGATGATAGTGTAGTTTAACATAGTGTTACCTCGTCTACCTATGCCATTAGGAGGAGACTCCTTATATAGTGTTATTTTTTCCCCTCTGCATGAATATAGATATATTGCTAAAATAGGATCAACCATTCTAACACTTTAAAGTCTTTCCTAAATTGGGTTCATCAACTCTGCACTTGCAAGTTGGAGACTTCCACCGTATGGGTTGCATGGAGAATATTCTCTTGATTCTTTGACAATGATTACGCAAGACGCCGAATAGGGATATTGGGGTTTTGGGATGACATACCATACTTTAACGGTGAGCTGGCCGAGTTCCCTCTGTTGTCCAATCGGACATTGCCCTTGGATAGGTTGAGTCGACTGTGGAAGGTTGACCATCTCAGGGACTTGACATTCGATCATATAAGAATCAAGTCGGGTCGTATGTCTAGAAGCTCCAATCGGGCCAAGATGACTCGGTTCTCCATTGAGTCAAGAGGATTCGGTTCTCCATCAAGCTAGGAGGAGTCAAAATCTGATTGGATAAAAGATTTAGTCAGCTGGAGTGCTTGCTCGTCCATGTGATCATGCTAGCCCCGAGTGCTGACCCCTCCTTGACTTTAACTACTATATTAGCTAGACTTCTTGACTTTGGCCCCAACTTCGGGACCCTACCTTATGTTGGTTAATACTCGGAATATCGTACCGGTTCCCCTGTACAAAAATTTTGTACAAGTCCTTAACCATTCCTAACAACCTATTGTGTTCTTTATAAATTAAATTAGGAATCGCAAACGGAACTTAACATTATTGATTCTAAATTTAACTTATCTGTTCTTAGAGGTTTAGACTTGAATCACAAACGATACTTAACATTATTGATCCAAATCCACCCATGTTACAAATTTAATTAAATATTAATTTCATAGATAAGCTTCCAGGTTAAACATGGCGAGACACTAGGTCTTCTTGGATATGAGAGCATCCACCATTTCCTAGACAAAGTCTTTCAACGAAATTTAATATTTAATTTCCTTATAGTAACCCTAGGTTTAACCAAAAAGAACAATCGAATCACAAGTTTGAAAAAAAAACAAAAAACACAAACTCGAATCACAAATTCGAAACCTAGAATCATATGCCTCTTGTGTTTGGTATTTTAAAATCTATACAAAGAAAACTAGTATGATGAGGAATAGAATTACTAGTTATACCTTTCTTTGTAAGCAACAACCTCTTGATCTTCTATCATATTCCTCTTCTTATCTCGGACGTCGTGTGGGCGACGATCTACTGAGACGAGAACCACCCAAGCTTCCTTCTTCTCCAGGCAAGTTTCGGCCACCACAAGAACTCCAAGAGAAGATGAGGTTCGGCCACCACCAAGCTCCAAGGGATGCTAAGAAACAAGACCTCCTATCTCTCCTTCTTCCTTTAGCAAGATTCGACCACCATCCAAGCTCCTTGAGATGAAGATGCCGCCGACCAAGGAAGAAGAATAGGAGAGGGAGAGGAAGAGAGGGGTCGGCCACCAACCAAGGAAGAGAGAAATAATAGAAGAGATATTGTTATGAGGTGAGACACCTCTACCCTCTCTTTTATATTCCTTGGTCTTGGCAAATAAGGAAAGTTTTATCAAAACTTCCTTATTCTCTTTGCCAATGAAAGGAAAGTTTAATAAAATTTCCCTTTCAAACTATATATGGCCGACGACCTTAATCCCTCCAAATAAGGAAAGTTTTAAACACAAAATTAAAACTTCCTAATTTATTTCCGAAAATTTTTAAATAAAAATTTCTCTTTTGAAAATTCCCTTCATGGTTGGTCATAAAAGGAAACTTTTATAAATTAAAATATCTCTATTAAAACATGTGGATGATTTACAAAAAGGAAAGTTTTCTCTAAAATTAAAATCTTCCTTTCAATCTACAAATAAGAAAAGATATCAGATCTTTTCTTAATCTTTTGTAGAAATTATAAAAGGAAAGATTTAATTTTAAAACTCTTTTTTAAATCATGAGGATTGTTACAAAAAAGGAAAGTTTTATCAAAAAAATTAAAATCTTCCTTTTAACTACAAATAAGGAAAGATATCAAACTTTTCACTTAATCTTTTGTAGAAATTTATAAAAGGAAAGATTTAAATTTTAAACTTTCTTTTAAAACCATGGCTTCCACATAATAAAGATTTTAAAAATAAAAAACCTTTTAATTTATTGTGGACGGCCACACCAAGCTTGGGTTCAAGCTAGGGCCGACCACCTAATGAAACCAACTCACCTTGGTTTGGTCGACCCTAGCTTGGGCTCCAAGCTAGGCTTGACCGACCACCTTAAGGTGGGTAAGAAGGTGGATATGAGTGGGTATAATACTTTATAAATAAAAGGCTACGATAGGGACCGAGAGGAGGAATTGATTTTGGTCTCCCGATGAAATTAAGCTTCCCGTGTTCGCCCCGAACACCCAACTTAATTTCATCAATAATAATTCATACCACTAAAGAATTATTATTGAACTACCGCACCAATCCCAAATTACGTTTTGGGCTCCTTCTTATCATGAGTGTGTTAGTCTCCCTGTGTTTAAGATATAAAATGTCCACTAATTAAATGAGTTATTGACAACTCACTTAATTAATATCTAGCTCCAAGAGTAGTACCACTCAACCTTATCGTCATGTCAGACTAAGTCCACCTGCAGGATTTACATGATAATCCTTATAAGCTCCTCTTGGGGATATCATCAACCTAGATTACTAGGATACAGTTTCCTTCTATAATCAACAACACACACTATAAATAATATCATTTCCTAACTTATCGGGCCTATTGATTTATCAAACTAAATCACACCCTTTGATAAGTCAAAGAAATAAATATTAGATATATGTGCTTGTTATTATATCAGGATTAAGAGCACACACTTTCATAATAACAAAGGTCTTATTTTTTTATGCAATCAGTATAAAAAGAACTTACCTTAAATAGTCCAGCTCAATACACTCTGAGTGTACTAGTGTAATTTTATAGTCAAGATAAACTAATACCAAATTACACTACAACTATTCCAATGGTTTGTTCTTATCCATCTTAGTCGTGAGCAACTGTTTATAATTTATAAAGAACTGATAACATTATCTTCTGTGTGTGACACCACACCATGTTATCTACAATATAAATTAATTGAACAACTACACTTAGCATATAAATGTAGACATTTGACTAATGTGATTCTTTATTTCAAAAATAAATATTTACAAAAAGCTAGGCTTTTAGTATACACTCTAACAATCTCCCACTTATACTAAAAAACTATGCTGTCATAAATGCTACCACACATCTGATTCCCATTCCTTCAACATTTCGATCGAAAGCTTTCGTCGGAAGGGCCTTAGTGAAAGAATCTGCTAGGTTATCTGCTGATGCAATCTTGGCGACAACAACTTCTCCTCGCTTTACGATGTCTCGTATCAGGTGGTACTTACGCTCTATATGTTTACTTGCCTTATGGGCTCGTGGTTCCTTCGAGTTTGCTATTGCACCGCTATTATCATAATAAATTGTGATGATTTTAGGCAAACCAGAAATCACATCTAAGTCCATTAGGAAGTTCCTAAGCCATACAACTTCTTTGGCTGCCTTAGAGGCTGTCACATACTCAGCTTCCATGGTTGAGTCTGAAATACATTTCTGCTTAACACTCCTCCATGCAATGACTCCACCTCCTAAAGTAAACACATAGCCTGATATAGACTTACTATTGTCCCTATCTGATTGGAAGTCGAAATCCGTATAACCCATAGGGAGTAAATCATCTTCATGGTAAACCAACATATAATCTCTAGTCCTTCTAAGGTACTTCAATATATGCTTTACAGTAGTCCAATGTCCTTGTCCAGGGTTACTTTGATATATGCTAACCATGCCCACGGTAAAACAGATATCCGATCTCGTGCACAACATAGTATACATTAGGCTTCCTACAACCGAAGCATAAGGAACTGCCTTCATGTCCTCTATCTCCTTTGATGTCTTTGGAGACATTTCTTTAGATAAAGCTACTCCATACCTAAAAGGTAGAAAACCTTTCTTGGAGTCTTGCATGCTAAAACGAGCTAGGATTGTATCGATATATGAAGCTTGGGACAAGCACAACATCCTTTTCTTACGATCCCTTATTACTTTGATCCCAAGAATATGTGTGCATTCTCCTAAGTCCTTCATATCAAATTTCTTGGACAACCATACCCTTACTTCCGACAACACTTTGATATTGTTTCCAACTAACAAAATGTCATCTACTATAATACAAGAAATACCACCACGTTTCCATCACACTTCTTGTATACACAAGACTCATTCGGACACTAAATAAATCCATACGACTGGATTACTTCATTAAACCGGTTGTTCCAAGACCTGAAGCTTGCTTCAGTCCATAAATAGACCGATTTAGCTTACATACTAGATGCTCTTTGCATTTTTCAATGAACCCCTCTGGTTACTTCATATGGATGTTTTCTTCAAGACTTCCGTTAAGAAAAGATGTCTTGACATCCATTTGCCAAACCTCATAATCCATATGAACAGCAATAGATAAGAGTATCCGGATAGACTTAAGCATAGCTACTGGCGAAAAGGTTTCCTCATAATCGATTTCTTCTTTCTGAGTATACCCATTCGCAACAAGCCTTGCTTTGAAGGTTTCCACCTTCCCATCTATCTCTCTTTTCCTTTTGTAGATCCACTTACATCCAACAGCTTTTACAAGCTCCCAGATCTTATTAGAATACATAGATTCTATTTCAGAGTTTATTACTTTTTGCCAAGATACTGCATCTTTATCTTGGAGTGCTTCGTCATATGTCCGGGGATCAGGTTCATGTTCACCAGGGATCAAGTCCGAAGACTCTCCCAAAAACATGAATCTTTCAGGTTGCCTCACAACCCTCCCACTACGACGAGGCACTGTCTGTGGTTGTGTATCATTTGTGATACGTGTTACAATTTCTTATGATATTTCATCTTGTACTGTTGGTACTAAGTTAGGTGTCCCAGCCTAAGGACGGATACATGATATACAATTTCTTATGATATTCCATCATCCAAGATATTTACCTGAGTGGCCTGCTGCATGTTGTTATCGCCGAGCTGCTTGGGCGTCATGAGGGCCACTTGAATCTGGGCGTCCTCGAACAGCTTGGCGAGCGGGCCCGTCAGGGTTATTTCGTGGACAGGGCTTGATGGCCGATCAGAAGACAGTAAATATTCCTCCGACGGGAATCGGAGGGTAGTTTTGATGGTCGGATGGCCGGACGGCGCTTCTTCAGTCGCGGCCGCCTGATGCGAGGACTCCCCCATGGTGGAAGTTTCGCCCAACCGACGTAAGCGGCGACGAGTTTGGGGAGGAGAGCCTGAGGGCCGTGCGGTAGGCGAAGACACAGGGGTCCCGATCTGCGTCGGTGTGCGGTCCGACGAATCTACCCCGATCGGCACTTGTGGTTCGCTTTGAGTCGGAAGGCGGGGGTCTCTTCGACGTTTCCTCCGAACTTCCAGTGGGGGGTCCCCGGCCTGGGGGACTCCCAGCTCTACTGGAGCAGAGGAAACAGGATCCGCTTCAACCTCCGTTGAAGCGGCTGAGGTGACTTCTGTTTCAGGGGCCGACTGTGTCCCCCCCTCTCCTGTAGCTGCCGGGCGGCTGGGGATAAGACCCCGCTCGGCGAGTTCTCTTTTAGTCGCCGCTTCGATTTCCACGGACTTCAACTTCAGATGATCGGTGGCCTTGGAGCGCCACATGACTTCAGCTGCAGTAAAAGAAATTAAAATCAATTAGACAAAAAAGACTAAGAGTAAAGAATCCTTACTCATGCGGATGGGGAGGTTTGCCCGAACGGGAGACAATCCGAAAATATACAACACCCCCTTGAGAAGCAACTGGTCGATCTTGTATCGCTGACCGGATAACCAGTTCGCCGCATGAAGATAGGATGGGTTGCTTCTGAACTTGCCGAGCTCCGGCTGAGTCGGCACAGCGGTCTGCCATTTGGTGCGGAAGGCTGGCCGCTCGGGAAGTCGGATGTAGAAGAAAAACTCCTTCCAGTGTTTGTTGGAGGTCGGCATATTATCAAAAAATCTAAAGCCTATTCTACTTTGGAAGATAAAGGTGCCCGGCTCAGATTGTTTAGGGTAGAAAAAGAAGTGGAATATTTTGGGGTCAAGAGGGATACTGTGCAGCTTAAAGAGGACTACTACCCCGCTCAGCAGCCTAAAGGAATTCGGCACAAGTTGGCCGAGCGGGATGCGAAAATAATTACAAACCTCCAAAATAAAGGGATGGGTAGGAAACCTAAGGCCGCCCTGGAATTGGTCCAGAAAGAAACAAATGGTGCCGATCGGCGGGTCATGGGGCCGATCAGACGGGTCGGCTACAACTATTTCATAGTCATCGGGAATCCCGTACGTCCGAACAAGGCGCCGAGCGCCCTCCTCATCAAATCGGCTCTCCATAGTCAGGTACCAAGGGCCCTGAACTCCAACAGCGGGTTCAGAGGAGCTTGCCATCTCGAAGGAGCAAAAAGACAGCGAGAAATCGAAGGAATGGGAGCAAAGAAGGTAGAACAAGTGGGGAGGGCCTTGTAAGGGGAGGGGAAAAGCTTACTGAGGGAAGGTAGACAGAAAGGATCACCAAAGAGCCGAAGACCACCGAGAGGCGAAAGCTGGGACGGCCGGAATGATGCAGCAGCAGCGGGCACCTTCGACTGAAAATTCGCGATAAAACAGAGAATGCGGCGTAAAAAGGCGAAGACGAGGGCTTTATACGAACGAGGCTGGTCGGCCTCGTCCGTTGGATGCAGGTCACGGAAGACGAAGTCATCATCTAGCCGTCCGTTTCGAAATAACCAGCGTCCCATCGTACGGGTCATCACCACCGCGCAAGAGGAGCCACGTGGCGCTCTGTCGCCAGGCACAATTAATGCGCCCATACCGCGCATGCTTCGACTTAATGAAAAGGATTTGTGTGATTTTCGAGAAGATCTAGACAAGCAAACATCTATGTTGAGCGACAAGACAACCGGAATGAAGAGCCGAACGGATGAATTTGGAGGAAGGGCCGAACGGCCCCACGGATACTATAAGCGACGGAAAGGCGACGACCGCCCGCTCGGACACATAGTCCAGTCAGTCGGACTCACTGCCTCCTTCGACTAGACTTGAAGGGAAGGCAAGTGATCCGGCGGTAAGAATGGGGGGCCCACCCTCTGAAGGGTCCCAGCCTAAGGACGGATGGAGGGCTGGCCCAGCGGATGATGGTCCGAGCGGAGCTATAGATAACCCATCCATGGGCTTGGGTTTCTGACGCCAAGGCAGGAGGATCTAAGGGCCAAGCAGGAGTCCGCTCGGCTGGGACCTAAGGGCTGAGCGGGTGGTCCGCTCGGCCAAGATAAGGGCGAGGGTACAAAGGTAGCCGAGCGGCCTATGCGCTTGTCTCGAGATATGGGATGTCAGAGAAGACACGTCTGATGATAAGGCCGTACCCGAGATTGCACGATGGAAGCTCCCGCCGTCACATCAGGGAGAGGTGGATACAGTAGCAGTATGGCCTCATATATGCTCTTCTGACAGGCCCATACTTGGGTATGGTCTGAAGCAGATGACTGCTTCGATCGACGTGCCTGGGCTCTTTCGATAGTTCTATATAAGGCCTCCATTTCTTCACCGGAGGTACGCGCGTCTGGATCTCTGAAGCCACTTCTTTGCTATTTCCTCGCCTGACTTGAGCGTCGGAGGGCCGTCGCCGGGACACCCCCCCCGGCTCGGTCTTGTTGCAGGTTCGCCGGAGCACTCAAGGATCCAGCAGGGAGCGCCACGTCCCCAGCGTCCGTTGACTCCTAGTTCAGACAGGATCACCTCTCCCACTTAGTTATTTAAGGTGAAGAATTTTAACCTTGCAAGCACACATCACATGCACACACACATCACAATAAATAAAAGCAATAAATATGGAAATTAATTTTCCAACTATTATGGCTTCTTCCATCACTGTCCTCCGTTTGCTGCCAACCCTAGCTGCTACCATCTTTAGCCACTGCAATCGGGTCTAGTCGCCACATCTATCTTGCTTCTTTTTCCGCTGCGCCTCTGATCCACAAATAGTACCATGCCTCGCAAGGATACGATCCGCGACAAAAATAGAATTTTACATATTTCGATCCTATATTCCATAAAAGAATGTACATGTAATCTAGATCGAAATAAAAATGTAAAATCCTTAAACTAATACAGCTCCTACTATATTTAATACATACAATCATGCACACAAATAAAATGCTCTTGACATGTCCAAGGGTTCAATCACACACAATCTCTATAAGACATAATAGTTGGAGCCTGCAATCATAGAGTTAGCATATCCTACTATTATCCTACCTAAATTATATATGACATGTGCATAATTTAAATTAAAAACCAAACACACAGAGGCAAACCCTAGCTCTGATACCAATTGTTGGTTAATACTCAGAATATTGTACCAGTTCCCTTGTACAAAATTTTTGTACAAGTCCTGAACCATTCCTAACAACCTATTGTGTTCTTTAGAAATTAATTTAGAAATCGCAAATGGAACTTAATATTATTGATTCCAAATTTAACTTATCTATTCTTAGAGGTTTAGACTTGGATCGCAAACGATACTTAACATTATTGATCCAAATCCACTCATGTTACAAATTCAATTAAATATTAATTTCAAAGATCGGCTTCCAGGTTAAACATGGCGAGGCACTAGGCCTTCTTGGGTATGGGAGCATCCATCACTTCCTAGATAAAGCCTTTCAACGAAATTTAATATTTAATTTCCTTATAGTAACCCTAGGTTTAACCAAAAAGAACAATCGAATCACAAGTTTGAAAAAACAAAAAAAACACAAACTCGAATCATAAATTTGAAACCTAGAATCATATGACTCTTGTGTTTATTATTTCAAAATCTATACAAAGAAAACTAGTATGATGCGGAATACAATTACTAGTTATACCTTTATTTGTAAGCAACAACCTCTTGATCTTTTATCATATTCCTCTTCTTATCTTGGACGTCGCGTGGCCGACGATCTACCGAGATGAGAACTACCCAAGCTTCCTTCTTCTCCAAGCAAGTTTCGGCCACCACAAGAACTCCAAGAGAAGATGAGGTTCGGCCACCACCAAGCTCCAAGGGATGCTAAGAAACAAGACCTCCTATCTCTCCTTCTTCCTTTAGCAAGATCCGGCCACCAACCAAGCTCCTTGAGATGAAGATGCCGCCGGCCAAGGAAGAAGAATAGGAGAGGGAGAGGAAGAGAGGGGCAGCCACCAACCAAGGAAGAGAGAAATAATAGAAGAGATATTGTTATGAGGTGAGGCACCTCTACCCTCTCTTTTATATTCCTTGGTCTTGGCAAATAAGGAAAGTTTTATCAAAACTTCCTTATTCTCTTTGCTAATGAAAGGATAGTTTAATAAAATTTCCCTTTCAAACTATATATGGCCGGCCACCTTAATCCCTCCAAACAAGGAAAGTTTTAAACGCAAAATTAAAACTTCATAATTTGTTTCCGGAAATTTTTAAATAAAAATTTCTCTTTTGAAAATTCCTTTCATGGTTGGTCATAAAAGGAAACTTTTATAAATTAAAATCTCTCTATTAAAACATGTGAGTGATTTACAAAAAGGAAAGTTTTCTCTAAAACTAAAATCTTCCTTTTAATCTACAAATAGGAAAGATATCAAATCTTTTCTTAATCTTTTATAGAAACTATAAAAGGAAAGATTTAATTTTAAAACTCTCTTTTAAATCATGAGGATGGTTACAAAAAAGGAAAGTTTTATCCAAAATTAAAATCTTCATTTTAACTACAAATAAGGAAAGATATCAAACCTTTCACTTAATCTTTTGTAGAAAATTATAAAAAGGAAATATTTAAATTTTAAACACTCTTTTAAAACCATGGTTTCCACATAATAAAGATTTTAAAAATAAAAACCTTTTAATTTATTGTGGCCGGCCACACCAACCTTGGGTTCAAGTTAGGGCCGACCACCTAATGAAACCAACTCACCTTGGTTTGGCCAACCCTAGCTTGAGCTCCAAGCTAGGCTTGGTCGGCTACCTTAAGGTGGGCATGGGTGGGTATAATACTTTATAAATAAGAGACTATGATAGGAGCCGAGAGGAGGAATTGGTTTTGGTCTCCCGATGAAATTAAGCTTCCTGTGTTCGCCCCGAACACCCAACTTAATTTCATCAATAATAATTCATACCACTAAAGAATTATTATTGAACTACCGCATCAATCCCAAATTACATTTTGGGCTCCTTTTTATCATGAGTGTGTTAGTCTCCCTGTGTTAGTCTCCCTGTATTTAAGATATCGAATGCCCACTAATTAAATGAGTTACTGACAACTCACTTAATTAATATCTAGCTCCAAGAGTAGTACCACTCAACCTTATCGTCATGTCGGACTAAGTCCACCTGCAGGGTTTACATGACAATCCTTATATGCATCTCTTGGGGACATTATCAACATAGATTATTAGGATACAGTTTCCTTCTATAATCAACAACACACACTATAAATAATATCATTTCCCAACTTATCGGGCCTATTGATTTATCGAACTAAATCACACCCTTTGATAAGTCAAAGAAATAAATATTAGATATATGTGCTTGTTATTATATCAGGATTAAGAGCACACACTTCCATAATAACAAAGGTTTTGTTCTTTTATGCAGTTAGTATAAAAAGAACTTACCTTAAATGGTCCAGCTCAATACACTCTGAGTGTACTAGTGTAATTTTATAGTCAAGATAAACTAATATCAAATTACACTACGACTATTCCAATGGTTTGTGTAAGACCGTTGGATTCGATAGAGGGGGGGGTGAATATCGATTCGAAAATCTCGAGTTAAAACGCAGCAGAAATGTAAAGAAGTAAAGAGATGAACACTGTTGATTTTTACTTCGTTCGGAGCCTGTGATGACTCCTACTCGAAGGCCCGTACTCCTTGAGTACTTTCGTTGGGCAATTCACTAGCAATTCGGATAATTACAATTTACGTACAAATATTGCTAATGAAAAGAAGGAAAACAAAGCTAACCGACAAACAATAAATTAAGAAGGAGAGCCGGAGTGAGTCGTCGGAGCTTTGTGAGCGTCGTTGGAGCGCAGAGCAGCAGAGTGATTGGATTCAGAGTTCTCAGAAGACTGATGTTTTGAAGCTCCTGCCTGGGGCTTCTTTTATATGCTGCTCCGGGCGCCTGGATCCCTTCCGGGCGCCTGGAATGTGACGTAACACTCCCAACCAGCATTCTCCAAGTGTCAACGTCGTCCTGGGGATAAAACTTGCCTCCGGGCGCTCGGATCCCTTCCGGGCGCCCGGACCTCCAGGCGCCCGGATCCCCTCCGGGCGCCCGGACCCCTATTCTCCTGCAAGAAAAGGATAAAAAGGTTAGTGATTTTATCGATAAAAAGTTGAGTGCCCGGAGGTCCGGATCACAAGAAAAGGTTAGTCCGAGGCAAATGTACCCTGCAGCAAAGAATGTTAGCACAGTTTTATCGATAAGCAAAGTATGACTTAGATTCCGTCTTTCCGAGACCGGAATCTAGTCACGATCTCGACTTAGATATCCGAAATGGATCTAAGCCGGATCGACGCCTAATGTCCCCTTCCCGGGAACGCGTCCTCACAGTCACTCCCCTCCAGTGACTTACCTCACTTACCTGCCAGACGTCCGGTCAGCCCGTCGACCCGTCTGGACTTCTCGCCAAGCGTCCGGTCAGCCCGTCGACCCGCTTAGACTTCTCGCCAGCTATCCGGTCAGCCCGTCGACCTAGCTGGACTTCTCGCCAAGCGTCCGGTCAGCCCGTCGACCCGCTTGGACTTCTCGCCACCTATCCGCCCGTCGACCTAGCTGGACTTTTCCTGCACACTTGATCAAAGTGTCAGACAACAACACAACTAACTTAACCTATTTGTTATTCATCAAAACTTGGGTTAGACCGTTAGTGCTACCCGCACCAACAATCTCCCCCTTTTTGATGGAATGACAACCTGGTTAAGTTAGTGAAAGCATATGTATGAAACAACATGCATTTGTGTGGTTTTAAAGTTAGTTTGTGTTTTCAAATTGGTTTAGCTAACTTAACCACCTAACCCTTCTCCCCCTTTGGCATTCATAAAAAAGTAAGCAGGGGTAAACAAGCATAGTGTAGAGTAATAAAAAGTTTGGTTAAAAAAAATTCAAAGATATTGATAAAATTAACAGTAAAAAGATAGTCAAGTTGACTTGGGGGAGTTTAAGCTTTTGAAAATTCGTTTAAAGCATTTAGCTTTTAGCTTTTAGAAAGCTAGTTAAGTTTTGATTTTCAAACACAAGTTTTCAAAAACCAGAATTCCAAAACTAAGTTTGAAAAATTTATTTTTCAACACTAAGTTTGTAAACGATTTAATTTAAAACTTAAGTTTTGACAGTGATTTAAGTTTGAAAAAATCTAACTTTCATAATTTTTAACACTTGAGTTTTTGCAAATCAAATTTCAGTTTGTAAACATTGATTTTGAACTTTACTTTTAGTTTTCAAAGGAGTTTGGTAGAACTAATTTTGATAAAGTAAAAATAATTAAATCTAATTTTCAAAAATCAAAATTTTAAAGTTCAAAAGTACTATTTTCAAAACCATGGTTTAAAATACTTGAAAAGTTGAGTTTTCAAAGACTAAGTAAAAAGGATAAAAAGTTTGTGATTTAAAACAAAGAATTTTCACAATTTTAAGCAAGTTGATATTGAAAATTGATTTTCAAAAGTAAGGAAAGTGATTTTGAGAAGCTTAGTTTGTAAACTTAAGTTTTGAAAAATCTAATTTCCACAATTTTCAAAACTAAGTTAAATCTAATTTTCAGAATCAATTTTCAATAAAAAGTAAAACCCAATTCTTAAAAACAACTTAGTTTTATAAGAGTTAGTTTTCAAAAGTAGGTTTAAGAAATTTTTGGGAGAACATTTTTCAAACAAGATTTAAAATATTTTATATAAAGGAAAATTTTTTTAATTAATTCCTCCCCCTGAACCTGACATCACTTTAACCAGCTGTCTAACCAATTAGGTACTAACTAACTATCAGAAGATAGTAGCTTTCACTTGGTTAGTCAGATTAAGTTAATTACAACCAGTCAGTGTTTGACTTGACTGATGAACTTTAATCTGATTAATATCTGAATAGTATTTAACGTCCAGACTTATGTTGATGCACTGAAATTAGCATCTTAAGTCCAGACAGTTGGCCTATGCATCTCACCCCTTTCTATGTTTGTCAAACACAAGCAAGGTAACCCTAGGGTGTTGGTGAGATGCTCAAAAACTAGTCCTATGGGTACATGCTTTCTAAGGATGTAAACCTAGTCTAAGGCAAAAAACTGTTTTTGAAAGTCTAAAAATGGAAATTTTGAAAACAAACAAGTTTAGCCTATAAGTTGATAAAATTATTTTTGAATTTTTTTTTGAAATTTCCTAGTCTATTGAGATAGAACATATTCAATGTAAGTTTGAAATGTCACTAGATAAATCCAAAATATTTTACAAATAGTGTAGCTACAGAAGTAGGTCATCACTAAAGCTACTGAGATGATGAAGGGGGTGGTCCAGATCCCAAGGATCGAAGAAGTGCCATCAGCTCAGTGTGGCGGGTGTCCCCGGCAGCTCGTAACTCGGCAACCTCTCGCCGTATGTCCCGATGAAAATCGGAGTTCTCCTGCTGGAGACTCGCCATGGCTCTCTCTAGTCCGGTCATACGGTCGGCTAGAGTGCGGGGAGCGTGTCGTGGTGCTCGAGCTGGGGGTGGTGGTGGAGCCGGTGCGGCTTCCTCCGGAAATAGTGCGAGCATGAACTCGTCCATCTGTGCGTCTGGATCGGGCTGGTGCTGTGCCCCCCTCCGCCAAGTCATAGTCCCGTCATCTCTATCTACCTGGATGCCGGCTAGGGAAAAGTTCCGAGAGGATATAACATCGAACTCGGTCATACGGGCAACGTCTCCTCTAGTGACATCAATGTGCAGCGAGGACATGTAGGCTGTCAGAATGTGACCAAATGGCATATGGACTCGACTGTCAGTCACGTATCCGGCTGCGTAAATGATGGTCGAGAAGATATGTAGGCTAATGTCAATTTCTAACCTATGAATCAGGGCATAAAGTAGGAATGAATGGAATGGGCGCATCACAGCGATGTCCCGAGTGGTCAGTGGTAAAACACAAAGAACTACAACCCTATAAAGAGCGTAGTCCTGGACGCTAAGTTCTACTGACCTAAACTGTGTCACAGTGGGATCTCTCTCTCCCCCAAAAAAATACGAATACATCGTATCGAGAGTAATATGTGAGTAGGGATCGTCGAACGGTAGATCCCTCAGAGGATAGCACAAAAAGGAGCAAGTAGAAGGACGCAACTCTAAAAACTCTCGGATAGTCGTAGGGGAAAATACGATATCAGTACTTGCAGCCCTAGTGGTATAGGTGAAGTCGTCTACTTTTACTAGGTTATTGCAAAATTCTGCACATAGACTTATGTTTATTGGACTGGTACATTCTACAAGGTTCCTTAAATTGTAGTGGCCTATAACCTCTAAGGCAGAGGGACATGACCTTAGGAAGAACGCTCTATCTATACAGGTGGTCCTAATGGCCTTATAGATGGTGGACTCAAACTTAATCCTAAGTTCGTCTGTGGGAAACCTAGGGTCTGTACTAGCATTGGAGGGTCCAGCACCAGTATTTGTTCGTTTCCTACTATATATATAAAAAAAATTAGAAGACAACAAAAAAAATATTTTAGAGAGGGGAAGAATATTTTACCGAGGAGCCATCGAAAAATATAGATTTGACGACCTCGGTTGAATCGCAACAGCGTCTTCACCGCACGAAAATTTTAATTTAGAGTACTTTCGCACTGAGGTTCAAAGTGAACCTTGGCAAAAGTGAGAATGAGTGGGGCAAAGGTTAGGGGCGCCTGCTGCCCCTTATTTTTTTTTTATTATTATTATTTTTTTTTGAGATTTGAAATTGATTTAAGTTTTAAAAAATTTTAAGTTAAAATTTTGAAAGTAATTTTTAAGTTTAAAAACAAATCTTTAAGTTAAAATTTTGAAAATAATTTTTAAGTAAAAAAAATTTTTAAGTTAAAATTTTGAAAGTAATTTTTAAGTTTAAAAACAAATTTTTAAGTTAAAATTTTGAAAATAATTTTTAAGTTTAAAAACAAATTTTTAAGTGAAAATTTTGAAAATAATTTTTAAGTTTAAAAATAAATTTTTAAGTTAAAATTTTGAAAGTAATTTTTAAGTTTAAAAACAAATTTTTAAGTGAAAATTTTGAAAATAATTTTTAAGTTTAAAAACAAATCTTTAAGTTAAAATTTTGAAAATAATTTTTAAGTAAAAAAAATTTTTAAGTTAAAATTTTGAAAGTAATTTTTAAGTTTAAAAACAAATTTTTAAGTTAAAATTTTGAAAATAATTTTTAAGTTTAAAAACAAATTTTTAAGTGAAAATTTTGAAAATAATTTTTAAGTTTAAAAACAAATTTTTAAGTTAAAATTTTGAAAGTAATTTTTAAGTTTAAAAACAAATTTTTAAGTTAAAATTTTGAAAATAATTTTTAAGTTTAAAAACAAATTTTTAAGTTAAAATTTTGAAAGTAATTTTTAAGTTTAAAAACAAATTTTTAAGTTAAAATTTTGAAAATAATTTTTAAGTTTAAAAACAGATTTTTAAGTTAAAATTTTGAAAGTAATTTTTAAGTTTAAAAACAAATTTTTAAGTTAAAATTTTGAAAATAATTTTTAATCCTAATTCATCTCACCCGATCTGTATTATCAATCAGGGAAACCTATGGTTTTTGTGAGATGAAATTGGTTTGATTATAGAGTTTCGGTTTAACTAGTGTTAGATTCAGACTTAGATTTGGTTTCCACAAATAGGCATTCTTCGGATAAACTTCTAAGCTTGGTGAGTCACAAGGACATCATTAGAAGTAACCAACCTTTCGAGGTTTTCCGAATAGTCCTATCCACGGAACTTAGTACTAAATCTTGGTCTAACTGGTTAGGATTCGTTTAAGGGTAGCTTCGGTCAGTTCTACTTGGCCAAATGCACCAGATCGAAGCCATATCTTTCTAGACATGCGATGCCCAAGCTTCCCTAACGTACTATCATCCAAAAACTTCACCAGTACCATGAGTCAAGTTAAACTTGGTCTCTTTTTAACTAATCCTAATTACCCTGTCGGGTTGGTTTGTATTGGGTTACCCTGTCGGGTATGTTACTTTTGGAGGTGCCAGCTATTCTGGAGCCTCCCCCTGAATTATTGGCCATTAATTTAGATTTTGGGTTTGTGTCGATTCTTTTTATAATTATAATCAATTTGGTGATAATCTAAATTTTGTTGAGTTTTGAGTTTTGATTTTAAATTAAATTTATATTTTAGTTTTTGATCTGATTTATTATAATGTATTTTATCTTTAGGTACATAGAATTGATTAAGTCCTACTTGCGAGGTTAAGCACGCTTTCGGGACCCAAGCTTGTTTAGTTGTTTTGTGTTGGGTTAATAATGATTTAAAGGTTTTGTTTGAATTTGACTTATATCCAAGTCCGGTTTTATTATAGCATGCCTTTTGGTTATTTAGAATTAAATCTAAATTTTTAGATCTTGTTGTGAATTTTTCCAACAATTCTTTTAACTTATTAATTTCATTTTTTAATGATAAATTCTCCTCCTCAAGTGTTCGGTCTTGAGTTGGATTCGAATTTTTTAATTGTTCCTTGAGGTTTTGATTTTCCTCAAGAAGAGATTTACTTTCATTTTCCAATTTAACTAATTTTTTATTTAAACACGAGATAATTCTAAAGAATTTATGATTTAAGTTTAGGTATACCTCTTCGGAACCTTCGGAAACGAGTGCGGACTCGTGGCTTGATTCGGGTTCGGACCCGTCTTCCGATTCCTCTGATTCGTCTTCCGTTTCAGCTTCGCGAGCCATCAGCGCGAGGTGACTTTGGTGCTTTTGCCTTTCTCCCTCCGATTCGTCTAAGGAGGAATCGTCCCATGTTGCTTTGAGGGCTTTCTTCTTTGTTGACTTTGGTTTGTCAAGTTTCAATCTTGGGCATTCGTTCTTGTAGTGCCCCTTTTTGTTACATCCGAAACATGTGACATTTCTTGAGTCGGCTGGTGAACTGATCTTCTGAAGATCCTGTTTGCTGAAGCTTCTCTTTTTCCTGGTGAATATTTTCCTTACCAGGTTCACCAGGTGTTCTTCGTCTTCAGAGTCTTGATCGGAATCTTCTTCAGATTCGGGTTTGTTCTTCTTTTCTTTAGAGGAACCTGCAAATAAAGCTACACCTTTCTCGACCCCGGCGTTAGTTTGCTCATGAAGTTCTAATTCACAGAAGAGTTCATCCAATTTTAATTTAGATAAATTTTTTGAAATTTTGTAGGCATCTACAATTGATGCCCACAAATTATTTCACGGAAAAGCATTTAACGCGTACCTTATTAAGTCTCGGTTCTCCATTTGGTGGCCTATCGCGTGGAGACCGTTGAGGATATCTTTGATCCTCGCGTGGAGCTGACTTGCCGTTTCTCCTTCCTGCATTTTTATATTAAAAATTTTATTTAACAGCAAATCTCTTTTTGTTACCTTCGCATCGCTTGTTCCTTCGTGCAGCTCGATCAGTTTATCCCAAAGCTCCTTAGCATTTTGATGCGGTCCGACTCGGTTCAGTTCTTCTCGTGTTAGTCCGCAGTGTAGAGTATTGATGGCTTTGTTTTCAATTGATGCCTTTTTCTTTATATCATTTGTCCAGTCTTCAGGGTCTAGTATGTTCCCGGAGTTGTCTACTGGAATTTTGTAAGCCCTTGTGACGCTCATCCATTGGTCGTAGTCTGTCTTCATGTAGACCTCCATTCTCCTCTTCCAGTACGAAAAATCATCCCCGTTGAATAGAGGAGGACGTACTGTGCTGAAGCCTTCTTGTTGAGACATCTTATCCTGCACACACTAAATTAACTGGAAAAAGAAAATCCCAAGACTTCGTCTTGGATTAGCAGTGCGGGAAAAAATAGAAGCTCTAAGTTGGTGTTGTACCAATTTAGAAAATGCAACGAAAAAAATCTTCCAAAAAGATAATAATATCAGTTTGGAATTAAAAAAAAATTATTTCACCCCCTGTCTGATTGGTGGTTGCACCAAATCAGAGCGGTACCTGCTCTGATATCACTTGTAAGACCGTTGGATTCGATAGAGGGGGGGTGAATATCGATTCGAAAATCTCGAGTTAAAACGCAGCGGAAATGTAAAGAAGTAAAGAGATGAACACTGTTGATTTTTACTTCGTTCGGAGCCTGTGACGACTCCTACTCGAAGGCCCGTACTCCTTGAGTACTTTCGTTGGGCAATTCACTAGCAATTCGGATAATTACAATTTACGTACAAATATTGCTAATGAAAAGAAGGAAAACAAAGCTAACCGACAAACAATAAATTAAGAAGGAGAGCCGGAGTGAGTCGTCGGAGCTTTGTGAGCGTCGTTGGAGCGCAGAGCAGCAGAGTGATTGGATTCAGAGTTCTCAGAAGACTGATGTTTTGAAGCTCCTGCCTGGGGCTTCTTTTATATGCTGCTCCGGGCGCCTGGATCCCTTCCGGGCGCCTGGAATGTGACGTAACACTCCCAACCAGCATTCTCCAAGTGTCAACGTCGTCCTGGGGATAAAACTTGCCTCCGGGCGCCCGGATCCCTTCCAGGCGCCTGGATCCCCTCCGGGCGCCCGGACCCCTCTTCTTCAGAAAGTCCTTCTCCTGCAAGAAAAGGTTAGTCCGAGGCAAATGTACCCTGCAGCAAAGAATGTTAGCACAGTTTTATCGATAAGCAAAGTATGACTTAGATTCCGTCTTTCCGAGACCGGAATCTAGTCACGATCTCGACTTAGATATCCGAAATGGATCTAAGCCGGATCGACGCCTAATGTCCCCTTCCCGGGAACGCGTCCTCACAGTCACTCCCCTCCAGTGACTTACCTCACTTACCTGTCAGACGTCCGGTCAGCCCGTCGACCCGTCTGGACTTCTCGCCAAGCGTCCGGTCAGCCCGTCTACCCGCTTGGACTTCTCGCCAGCTATCCGGTCAGCCCGTCGACCTAGCTGGACTTCTCGCCAAGCGTCCGGTCAGCCCGTCGACCCGCTTGGACTTCTCGCCAGCTATCCGGTCAGCCCGTCGACCTAGCTGGACTTTTCCTGCACACTTGATCAAAGTGTCAGACAACAACACAACTAACTTAACCTATTTGTCATTCATCAAAACTTGGGTTAGACCGTTAGTGCTACCCGCACCAACAGTTTGTTCCTATCCATCTTAGTCGTGAGCAACTGTTTATAATTTATAAAGAACTGATAACATTATCTTCTGTGTGTGACACCACACACTATGTTATCTACAATATAAATTAATTGAACAACTACACTTAGCATATAAATGTAGACATTTGACCTATGTGATTCTTTATTTCAAAAATAAATGTTTACAAAAAGCTAGGCTTTTAGTATACACTCTAACACCTTATTCACCGTATCACAAGCCTCTTCTTCAAGTCTAGTTGAAGGATGCTACAAGATCAACTGATTAGACTCATGTGTTCCTTTATATCTCCCCGATCAAACGCTTGGCTCAAGCTGATGTCCTTTCCCCACCGCCATACTTGCACCTAGAAAAAAGGGTACATCACTCACAATTAATGCTTAGTGCGGTAAACACATCTTTTGACTGTTATAATGATTACCGATTCACATCTTTAATAAATGTGGGTCGTACTTTTATGCCATGTAGTGCATGCCTATAAAAAAGGAATATATGAAAAGACAGGTTACTTTGAAATTTGATGTGGCAGATAATCTTTCAAATTCAACGGCCCTGATTCTTCCTCTCTCTTTCCTACTCTCATGATCAAACGACCCCCATAGGGCTTTATTAAGGTTTTTAAGGTTTGCAACGCTTGATGCAAATCCTATCTTTTTCTTATTCTCACCTTCGTCTTCTTCCTCAACTCTCCTCATCGTCAACTACACCTTTTTCAAGTTTTTATCCTCTCATAAGTTTCGCTCTCCCTCACCTCCTTTGCTCCCCCTTCTCCTCCATCATGGCTGTCGTTCCCCCTGCTACTATTCCCCACATGTGGTACACTTTGACCACCTCAGATTTTAATGGAGGATAGGTGGAGCATATATGCCTCACCTATGAGCTCCCCACCAACTACCATATCAACCATATCATCATACCCTCAGCCTGATCGTCTCAATCTTCCTTCGACCAGCTATATTATCCTTTTCAAGGACCAATTTTTGGTCGACCTTCATTTTTTGTTGCACCCCTTCCTCTTCGAAGTCTGTAGATACTTCCATATTTTCCTCCAACAGCTAGCTCCCAAATCCATTAGGTTATTATGTGGGGTCATTATCCTTTTTCGTTTGTACCGTGCCCCCTTGCTTCCTTGCGTCTTCTATTATTTTCATTACCCTAAGAAGTCTGAGTCAGACGTTTTTCTCCTCCAAGCCTGAACGGGCTCTATCTTCTTTGATAAAATATCCTCTTCTAACAAAGGTTGAAAATCCCACTACTTTTATCTCCAACCATTCCTCCTCTATCTTTTCGATCAGCTGGCAGATTGAACTGCCCCTGTGCCTGCACTTGGTGAATTCCGCTGGGAGTTGATCTGCCTCACCGAGTCTAATTTGGTCTAAAATTTAATATTCACAAGCTACCCTTGTACATTTTTGGGCTTAGCTCCATTCGACTCAAACTATCCTACAGTTTCGATAAGAAATTCAGTATCCTTTTAATGTTATATCTAACTGATTTTATTTTCTTGTCTTATAGCCAAAATTATGTGGAAAGCTTATGTGGCAAGTCCACCAAATTGGACGATGAAGAAATGAACCAGTGTGTTGAAGCCGAGCTGACCAACCGCGCGCTTCTGTCGACCGGCTTAAATAGAGAATAGACTGGTGAGGAGGACGTTGGTAGGGCCATGGGCAGCGATGCGACATTTGACACTCATGAATTACCACCTCCCTAGCCTTCCATGTTCCTGTTTCAGTTCCTTCCCATTCCGCAACCCCTGACGAACCTTTGATCATTTGTCGCAAATGACACCAATCGACTACACCTACATTGCCAACCTCCGCGGATGCCCTTCTACCTCGTTTGTTGTCCGGGGGAGTTCAATGCATGTTCCCCCTTGAACATGAGGTAAATCCTCATGACCTCGTACTTTCTGATCAAACATTGACAGATCCTCCAACGCCGACTGGCCCCATCGCATGGTTGTAAATCTCTTCTCTACCTCCTCCATCGATGGAGCCGATCGAGCCCCACGAGATGGGTCACTACTCCAAAATCATATCTACCCCCAAATCAAAATCCAAGTTAAGATCGGAAGGGTCCGAGCCTATTAAGGTCAGCGCTACACTCAAGCTGCCATCTCACAAATGGCTCTGCATCAATCCTTTTGAACCCCTCGCATCCCAACTGTTAGTTAGAGTCATAGAGCCAATCATATGATGATTGTTGTATGGACTCGATGTATCATATTCCTATATATTAATAAAGGCATTTCTTTATGGTTATTATACTTACTTGTATTGATGCCAAATAACTAAGTATAATAGAGTCCTTGAGTAGAAGGTTCTTATCTATATCAATCGATTGGTTGAATCGATAGTAAGATGATATAGAGAACGCTATTCTTAATCATTCCTAGTCAAGTATTAACATTCAGGGACAATGTTAATGTGACGAGACTAGCATGTAGGTCAACTCGATGACTTGTTCTCACAAATCATGGATATAGAGATATCAAGTTGACACATGGGTATGCATTGAAAAATGTATACTGAATGCCCCGCCATGAGAAAGTATCATGGATCGTTATATGAGTGTCATATACTTTCTCATGTGACTATTAGTCCTTGGACCTGAAGTCACCATAGTTCCCTACATAAGGAGTTGTATACTTTGGCTTCGTCAAACGTCACCCGTAACTGGGTGGACTATAAAGGCAATTACTGGGTATGTAACAATTTATACGGAGGGATGTGAGTGATGTAGATGGGATCTATCCCTCCTATATGATGGGAGTGACATCATCATTCTTGATAGAGTGAGACCACTAAGTGCATGGCCATGCCCAAATGAGTCAATATGAGATATTGAGCTCATTTGTTTAGAGTGAGTCTACTTGGAGTTCAAGATATAGATTGATTAGAGGATGACACGGTCTATGCCTCAATTTAATTAATCTAGATGTCAAGGATAGAAGGACATTATCATATATTATGAAGGGTCACAATTAGTAGTCACAAAGTGATGTTGGATCTCAACATTCTTGTAACTTGGGTAGTAATGATGTATTGCTAGATACCGCTCATTACTTATGCTTCTAAATGGGTTAAAGAGCATTGCCAACGTTACAAGAACCTATAGAGTCACACACATAGGGCAATTAGATGGAGATTATGTTCATATGATGAACCAAGAGGATTAGGTTCATGTGATGAACCAAATTGGATTATGAGTAATCCAAGTTAAACTAATTGAGTTGGACTCAATTTGATTCATGTGTCCAATGAGTCTAATTTAGATTATGACTCATTAAATCAATTTAGTTTAATGAATAGAGATTCATTAAATCAAATTGGCTTAAATCAATGGTTAGATTTGATCAACCATGGTAGAATTTAAGTTAAGTTTGACTTGACTTGAGAGGGAAGATGAAGAGTCAAGTTTGACTTGACCTTGACTTGACCAAATGTCATGTCATTGTGACTTGGCATAGGGCCGACCAATGATGATGTACCACATCATCAAGGTTACTTCATGGTATACCACCTCATGAGGAATACCAAGAGTCTTGACTCTTGGTATTACATGGAGATTTAAAAACCTCCATGTGTGGCTGACCACATTAAGGGAATCACATTAGTGTGCATTCAAGCCATCTTCTTCTTCCTTCTCTCCTCTCTTGCTCTCCCTCTCTTTCTCCATTGTCGAGATTCCTTGGAGTGCTAGCCCACTCTAAGGTTTCCTCTCCATCTCTTGTTCATGTGGATACTTCTAGAGGTGTGTACACTTGAACACACATGAGATCCGATGGACTTTGGACGAGCGGGATTTGCGAAGGACTTCGCTTCAAAGGTATACTCACTTTCTTGTAGATCTAGTGTAGATCTAGGATAGGAAACATGTACATGTAAATTTTTATATATCTTCGCACGGATCCGTGGCAAGACTTCGGGGTTTTCGCAACGCAAAAATACAGTTTTTGCGGTCCGAAAGTCCCAACAATGGTATCAGAGCCACGTGCGAAGCGTGTACTTTTTTTATTCTAATTTTTATGAAAATTACAGATCTGTAAGTTTCTGTAAGTTTATGATTTTTATGGTTTTTATGAGTATTTTTTCCATAGAGGCGAAGCAACGAGTGCTACGACACTTGTAGGCTTCGACTACCGAGAAAATTTTTCCGAAACGGCAAGTTCTCGCCCAAATTGTTTTGGGAAAGCGGCTTAAGGCGTTGTAAGATCATAGTAAGACACTCGTGATACTCTTTTCATGAGAAGGGGCACTGCCCCTAACCCTGCAAGGGGCATTGTCCCGCGATCGCGCCCGAAAATCGCTAAACGGGATCGCCGGGAAATTATTACTCATAAAATTGTAAAAATAGTAGTAAAATTACAAAAATTTATGTAAAAATACATAATTTAGAATTATGTATGATTTTGTTATGGTCATGGCCCAAAAACCCAATTTGATTGGACAAAGTGTGTTGTAATTCATAATATGGCCTGCACGCCATTTTGTGTGATGTGCGTGTTGTATATATTATGCGACCTGCGTGTCGTACCTCCCTCATTTTTATATTCCTGTTGTAAAATAGTTTTAGACTCGAATGTAACTCGAGTTTCATATTTGTAATGTACAAAAAT
Source organism: Zingiber officinale (assembly GCF_018446385.1). Taxonomy (NCBI): domain Eukaryota; kingdom Viridiplantae; phylum Streptophyta; class Magnoliopsida; order Zingiberales; family Zingiberaceae; genus Zingiber; species Zingiber officinale. The sequence goes on from NC_056000.1 coordinate 70,975,542, forward strand.
TGGAGAGGTGGAAGGTCCACTCGAGAAGGAACGATGAGGAGGGTGCGAGCAACACATGGTGGTCAAAGGGAGGAGCTTGAAGAAGCTGTTGACCCTAGGTTGATCGTCCGATCTTCTCATTGGCTTGAGAAGATCGTAGTAGGACCATGACCTAATCAAAATTTAATTATTCATTGCTTGTGTGTATGTGATGCATGTTAGTGTAGGATAATTAGTGCCATGATGCATATAAGATGTGAATCCATGATTAGATTAGATCTTAATCGAGTTAACTCGAAATGCCTACCAAGTCTTGATACCCATCACTACCTAGATCATTTGTTGCTGTTGAATCTGTCAAACCAGAGCAACACATATTATCTTGGTAGGGTGCAGAGGGACAATCTTGGTCCCGCCTATCAAGGCTTGGGTGAGTACAAACTCAATTAGATTGAGTACAACTAGTTAACTCAATTTGATCGGGTATAACTATAGGCATTTTCCAACGGTTGGACGATAGGATAAAAATCACATTTATACTAAATCTTGGGCGATTTAGCCAAAGCGAACTCAAGTTTTAATATAAATGAGATTTTTGATCCTATAAACAAGAGTTGCATAGAGATGTAATTGATAAATTCGTTATCTACTGATCATACTAAGTCTTGGGCAATTTAGCCAAAGCTAACTCAAGGCATAGTATGATGTGGATCTTGTCCCACAAGAATTATAGCTACTTGGAAGAATCTAGTAAGTGTGGTTTGACCACATCCATGACTTGATTTTACAAAAAAAATTCTATAATTCAGTGGGAGCATCATTTAATTAAAGGCCTAATTAAATGATTAGTGGAATATGATATTTATTTTCTACATTTTTCTGTTGTGGATTGCCATGTCGACAAACACGAACACCTTCTCTCTGCATTCTGTCCTTGATAAGGACAAGCTCAATGGAACTAATTTCCTGGACTGGTACAGGAATCTGAGAATCGTTCTCACACAAGAACGAAAACTGTACATCCTGGAGCAGCCCATTCCCGAGGCACCTCCTGCCACTGCCACGCGAGCTGACCGAGATGCTTACAAGAAGCATCAAGATGACGCATTAGATGTGTCATGCCTCATGCTCGCAACCATGAACTCTGAGCTTCAGAAGCAACATGAGTTGATGTCAGCTTATGATATGGTTGAACATCTTCATCAACTATATCAAGGACAAGCGAGGCATGAGAGATTCAAGATCTCCAAGGCACTGTTTCAGTGCAAGATGCAAGATGGGACTCCCGTAGGTCTATATGTGCTCAAGATGATTGGGTACATTGAAAACCTACAGAGGTTGGGATTTCCATTTGGCCAAGAGCTGGCCGCAGACTTGATCTTGCAATTCTTGCCAGAGAGCTACAGTCAATTTGTCATGAATTATAACATGAACGAAATTGACAAGCCACTGCCCAAGCTGCTAAGCATGTTGAGAACTACTGAGCTAAACCTTAAGAAGTTAAAACCCAACTCCATTTTGATGGTGCAAAAGTATAAGGGCAAGGGCAAGCCTAAAGGTAAGGGAAAGTCCCAAGCCAAGGGCAAAGGCAAGACACTGAAACCTAAAGGAGGGGTTGCCAAGGGTGCTACCTGCTTCCACTGCGGTCAAACCGGGCACTGGAAGAGGAACTGCAAAGTATATCTAGAAGATCTTAAGAAGAAGAGAAGTGAGACTTCTACTTTACGTACATATGTTATAGAAGTCAATCTATTTATTTTTGCATCATGGGTATTGGATACCGGATGTGTTTCTCATATTTTTACTAATGTGCAGGCGCTAAGAAATAGCAGGACATTGACGAAGGGTGAGATGGACCTACGAGTAGGCAATGGAGCACGGGTTGTTGTTGTTGCTGTAGGGACTTACTATCTATCTCTGCCCTCTGGGCTTGTACTAGAATTAGATGAATGTTGTTATGTGTCTGCTCTTACCAAGAACATCATTTCAGTTTCTTGTTTGGAAAAGAAAGGCTTTTCATTTATCATAAAGAACAAATGTTGTTCCGTCTATTTAAACGATATGTTCTATTATAGTGCACCTCTGATAAATAGACTCTATATTCTAGACTTAGATAATCCCATCTATAACATAAATACTAAAAGGTTCAAATGAAATGAAATGAACTAAACCTATCTCTGGCATTGTCGCTTAGGTCATATAAATGATAAACGCTTATCCCAGCTCCATAAAAATGGTTTGCTGGACTTATTTGATTTTGAATCATATGAGACATGCGAGTCATGCCTACTGGGCAAGATGACCAAGACTCCCTTTAGTGGACACAACGAAAGAGCAACTGACTTGCTAGGACTTATACATAGTGATGTATGTGGCCCTTTCAATATCGCTGCCAAAGGTACTTATAGGTACTTCATTACCTTTACTGATGACTTTAGTAGATATGGTTATGTGTATTGGATGACACATAAGTCAGAATCCTTTGAAAAGTTGAAACCATTCAAGAATGAAGTACAAAACCAGCTTGGCAAGAGTATTAAGATACTTTGATCAGATCGAGGTGGAGAATACCTTAGCCATGAGTTTCGTGACTATCTAGTTGAGTGTGGGATTCTATCCCAACTTACTCCTCCTGGAACACCACAGTGGAATGATGTATCTGAAAGGAGGAATCGTACCCTATTAGATATGGTGCGATCTATGATGAGTCACACAAATCTTCCTATATCTTTTTGGAGCTATGCTCTAGACACAGCAACCTTCATACTCAACCGCGTTCCATCCAAGGCTGTAATAAAGACACCATATAGGATATGGATTGGGAGAGATGCACAGGTGTCTTTTATGAGGATTTGGGGTTGTGAGGCTTACGTTCGACGTCAAGTCTCGGACAAACTGAGACCCAAATCCGACAAGTGCTATTTTATTGGATATCCCAAGGAAACGAAGGGATATTACTTCTACATTCCCAGTCAACATAAAGTAGTTGTGGCAAAGACTGGGGTATTTCTAGAAAGGGACTTTGTTTCTAGAAAAACTAGTGGGAGTACGTTCAATCTTGAAGAAGTTCAGGATATGGAACATAACACTGAAGTCTTGATGGAAGTTGAATTGGAACCACAAAGTGTTGTGGATAATGAGATCGTTCCGCAAGGAGTTGAGGAACAACAACCAGTTCAAGTAGACCTACCTCTTCGCGGGTCTAATAGGGTACGTCGTCAGCCTGAGAGATACTCATTTCTCTTGTCTGACTATGATGACGTTGTGCTCGTTGAGAATGAGCCTACCTCCTATCAGGAAGCTGTGATGAGCCCAGATTCTGAGAAATGGCTAGAGGCCATGAGATCCGAGATGGAATCCATGTACACTAACCAAGTATGGACTTTGGTTGATCCACCTGAAGGGGTCAACCCCATTGGGTGTAAGTGGGTCTTTAAAAGAAATACTGACATGGATGGACTTATATATAAGGGTCGTCTGGTAGCTAAAGGTTTCAAGCAAATTCATGGTATTGACTATGATGAAACCTTTTCTCCAGTAGTGATGTTTAAGTCAATTCGGATCATGCTTGCTATTGCAGCATACCACGATTATGAGATCTGGCAGATGGATCTCAAAACCACGTTTCTGAATGGAAACTTGCTCGAGGATGTGTACATGACACAACCTGAGGGTTTTGTAGATCCACAGCATACTGGCAGAGTATGCAAGCTGCATAAGTCCATTTATGAACTAAAGCAAGCTTCTCTGAGATGGATCTTCGATTCGATGATGCAATCAAACAGTTTGGTTTCATCAAAAATGAAGATGAACCCTGTGTCTACAAGAAGGTTGTTAAGAACACAGTTGTCTTCCTTGTATTGTATGTGGATAACATACTGCTCATTGGGAACGACATCCCTTTGCTACAGTCTATAAAGACTTGGCTAGGGGAATTGTTTCTCAATGAAGGACTTAGGTGAAGCAGCCCGTATTCTAGGCATAAAGATCTATAGAGATAGATCTAAGAGATTGCTTGACCTAAGTCAGAGTACATATGTTGACAAGGTATTACTACGGTTTGCCATGCAGAACTCCAAGAGGATTAGGTTCATGTGATGAACCAAATTGGATTATGAGTAATCCAAGTTAAACTAATTGAGTTGGACTCAATTTGATTCATGTGTCCAATGAGTCTAATTTAGATTATGACTCATTAAATCAATTTAGTTTAATGAATAGAGATTCATTAAATCAAATTGGCTTAAATCAATGGTTAGATTTGATCAACCATGGTAGAATTTAAGTTAAGTTTGACTTGACTTGAGAGGGAAGATGAAGAGTCAAGTTTGACTTGACCTTGACTTGACCAAATGTCATGTCATTGTGACTTGGCATAGGGTCGGTCAATGATGATGTGCCACATCATCAATGTTACTTCATGGTATGCCACCTCATGAGGAATACCAAGAGTCTTGACTCTTGGTATTACATGGAGGTTTAAAAACCTCCATGTGTGGTCGGCCACATTAAGGGAATCACATTAGTGTGCATTCAAGCCATCTTCTTCTTCCTTCTCTCCTCTCTTGCTCTCCCTCTCTTCCTCCATTGTCGAGATTCCTTGGAGTGCTAGCACACTCTAAGGTTTTCTCTCCATCTCTTGTTCGTGTGGATACTTCTAGAGGTGTGTACACTTGAACACACTTGAGATCCAATGGACTTTGGACGAGCAGGATTTGCGAAGGGCTTCGCTTCAAAGGTATACTCACTTTCTTATAGATCTAGGATAGGAAACATGTACATGTAAATTTTTATATATCTTCGCACGGATCCGTGGCAAGACTTCGGGGTTTCCACAACGCAAAAAAGTGGTTTTTGCGGCCCAAAAGTCCCAACACCAACACACGATAAAGATTAAAGAAGCCCTAGCCTAACCTAGATCGACTACATGGCACACATAGTCAAGCACTCTCTAGAAGAATTGGCTGATCGTTTCTCCCAAGATGTCATCGTAGTGAGGTTTTTCTATTAGTAGATTTTCCCTTTCTCTTTTTAACTTTGCCTTAACCTTCCCTTTTCCTTAGTTTTGGTGGCGTTAGCCCTATGCCAAAAGATGGCGGAGATGAGTCACACCTACCAGACCTAGGGGGTCCACTCGGTAGAGCCAGGAACTTCCTCTACCTCCCTTAATCAACTTCGCGTAGAGATGACCCATCTGAAGAAGGATCTAAAGATCTAGGGCGGATTGCTACTAAGGGTTGAGAAGGTCCTCACTGAGAAGAAGGAGAGAGGACTCACACAGACTAAATTGGAGAAACTATGGAGACAAGTATAGACCGCCAAGTCTCACCTTAAGCTTTACACTGCCTGCAAAATAAGGGCAATATCTGATCTGAACTAGAAGAATGTCGAGGCCAAGGCATTTGTCAAGAAGCTGAAAGAAGTACCCATACTTCTAAACTGGTTGATAAGGCTACCAAATTGACTACGAAGGAGCTACAAATCGAGGAGAAACTGTAGGACCGATGCATGTGGGGGGGGGGGGGTGAATTATGTGATTTTAAAAATATTTTCTTTTAGGATTTTATAAAATAAGTATACAATAGAAAAGATGAATAAAAGAAAGAAGAAAACATGAACACAAACTGTTACTTGGTTTGGAGCCTTCGACGACTCTTATTTCAAGACTCACGATCTCTTAGATTGTATCAATGGGCAATCTATTATAAACCTCTTCTGGAACCGTTGGAAGAGAGAATTGAGTACAAAAATGAAGAGTAGGGCAGTGTAACAAACCTACACTACCTAAGCAATAAAATCAATGACTTAATTAAATGGTTACTAACACTAAGAAGTCGAAGTGGAATGCTCGTGTGTCGGTGTTCTGTCTGCCCGTAACAGTCGGATGTAGTAGAGCAATAGTGCGGCAGTAGAATAGTGTAATTGTTGTTGCAAAAGAATCGTTGAGGCTTTGTATAGGAGATGTGCATTTAGTGATGCTCAAGACCTCCTTTTAAAGCTCATTGAAGGCACCTCCAACAGCTCCGAGGCACCTCCTTTGAGGCTTATCAGATTCGAGCACTGTGTAGCTTATCTGCTTCCCCGCTTATCCACATGAGGGCACCTTTAACACTCCGAGACGCCTCCAAGCGCTTATCTAGGGCACCTCCACCACACTCCAGGGTAACCTCCCTACAACATAAATTTTATCCCCTTAAGGGCGCCTTCAATGAGTCCAAGGTGTTAGATTTTGAGGGATTTCCTAAGGCAATCGCCTTATCATTTTTACTAAATATAGATTTACTATTTGAGTACATATTATATATTTAATTATTTTAAACTCATTTACTGAATGTACATAATACAATTCATAGAATGAGAGAAATTGTGATTGAATCACAACTAATAATTATCTCTACATGTGTAATTTTGAACGTATTTGAATTTCCTTGGTTGTCGAATTGATACATTCAAATATCATCAATTCTGTAAGACTAGCACGAGTTATTCTTCTTGGTTCACTAAGCAAATATTTTCTCACTGGCTGGAGATATTGGGATATCGAGAGTTAAACGTGGATGCTAGTTATGATAACTAGTTCATTAAGTGACTCACTGTAAGACTTCATATGGTTATCTATATATATAGATATGTCTGTGAAGCTCTTACTGCAGTTTGAGTGCAAGTTTCTTTTGACTTGAGGTATACAAGTCATCTTGGTCATAGAGACTTATACTTTGACATCTTAAACAAACACCTCATTAAGGTGTGGACACGGGATGATTGGGTATAAGTCTAAATGCCCGAAAATGTTTAGATAGCCCACAGAAGATTCACCGCTCCTTATGAGGAGACGTATACTCTATGACCACTCGTTAGGATTATTACTCAAAGTCTTTGGCCAAAGTATCATATGTTAAGAGTACAAGACTCTTGTACATATGTAAGAGTAATTTGGATCCGTAGAACGAGCAAGTATTACTTGGGACTAGGTGTAACGCAGTTAGTCTAGTGGGGATAGACACATAGACCATGTGATAAACCAAGTGGGTATAAGACGAGTGAAAGGAACAAGACACGACTCACTATAGCTGTTGAAGGATTTAGAATTAGTTCTAAGATCAACTATAATTTTTTGGCTAATTGGGAATCATGATGTAGTACTAGGTGTCACTCATGATCGTTCTATAATTAAGTAGTTAATTATAGGCGACCAAAATAAAGCGGGGACCTATTGGGTCACATGCACTAACGAGTCTCTAAAACACATAAAACAAGTTAAAGAATAGGATTTTTAGATCAAGAAATAAATGTTTAGTTGGATCATACATAAGAAAAATATGAAAATATTTGTCATGATGGAACCATGGATGAGCTACATCTCTTATGGTAGAGTTGAACCATATTTGGTTTAATCATGAATTAGTCATGAACCAACTTGGTTTAGTTGTGAACCAAACCAAGGGGTTAATAGACTAATTTTTGGTTAAGGGATAATGAATTAGATTTGAGCTTTTTAATCCAACTCATTAAAGAGGATTATATATAGATGTAATTGGGAGAGAATTAGTAACAAGTTTCATTATTTGGTTGATTAGATTTTTAGAAATCCAATCCTCCTCTCCCTCTCCTCTCTTTTCCGCCGCTAACAAGAGGGTGCTCCCTCTTGTTGTCGTGATCACCACAAGGGAGAAAAACTCTCCTTTGTGTGCTTCTCTTCTTCTTACTCTTGATCTCTCTTCTTCGCTCGTGGTTAGTAACTTTCGAAGGAGAAGCTTGTACTCAAGGAGTTGTCTTGAGAAGCGGCGTGGATACAAATAGAGGCGAGGTTCGACAATGTCGCTATGGTTGATGCCCTTCTCATTACAGGTCATCCGTAAGGTATACCTAGCGTAAATTTACTTTTCATAAAATTTTAATTATGCTATCATGTTTGGCATATTATATCCTTTTATGCATGTGGTGTGTGTGATGTAATAATTAGGAATTATTGATTTATTTTCCAATGCGCATGTTTACAAAACATGTTTTAGCATGCACTCGCATTAGACATATCCCAACAGTGGTATCAGAGTATGATCACGCTTCGATATGATCATAAAATTATTTTACGATTTGTAATTAATGGTATAATTAATTTTAAAATTTTTCTAGAATTATTAAGACTTTTTCTATTTTTTGAAGCTTCCTAAATTGTTAGAAAATTCTATTTTTGGAAAGTTTCTGATATAATTTTTAAAAAATAAATTTATAAATATTTTGTTAATTTATAAATTATTATTTCTAGAATATTCTAAAATTTTAAGAAATATTTTTTTAAAAAAATTTCTTAATTTGTTAGGTAATACCAAATATGAAAATATTCTAAAATTTTTAAAATTCTAGATTTGAGATATTCTAAATTAAATTATAAAATTAATCTTTTCTGAAATTTTTAGATTTATTAAAATATTTTATTTTTGGAAAGCTTCCTAAATTATTAGAAAATACCAAATTTGGAAAGATTTAAAAAATCATTAAAAATCCAAATGTATTATAGATTAAATTATAAAATTAATATTTTCTAGAATTTTTAGATTTATTAAAATACTCTATTTTTGGAAAGTTTCCTAAATTGTTAGGAAATACTAAATTTAGAAAGATTTAAAAAATTATAAAAAATCTAGATTTGAATTATTCTGTAATAAATTAAGAAATATTAATTATTTATTTCCTAAATTGTTAGGAAATTAATTTAAAAATTTGTTTCTAAAATAATTAAAGATTATTGATTGATGGAAAGATTCTAGATGAAATATGTTAATTAAATTTAGAAATTGGTTTCCTAATTTGATTAGATAAATCATGATTTATTAAAATCAGATTTATAACATCTTTTTATTTCAAAAATAGAATTATAACATATGTAAATTTATGTCATATTCATACCATATTGTATGTCATATAGGTGCATTAATTATGACATGATTAGATTTTGTCATACGTGTGATGTGATTAGATCTTACCATATGTGTGATGTATCATGCTATGCTATACGTGCGATGTATCATGTCATCATTTATGTCATGCGTGTGACGTGTCATTTCATCCTTTATGTCATGCGTATAACGTCATGTAGATAGAATATTTGCACGATGTAGATGAGACCAAATCCCTTACACAATATTAAAACCTACACCTTTCGTTAATATGGTAAGAACCGGAGTTTAAGTTCTTGTTTGAGTTGTTGGCCAAAGTCAAGCTCAAACGTGAAATTAAATATGTTCAAATCATATAGATGCAATCTCATGATTAATGGGTCGGTTTTAAACTTGAAGCGTTGATTTGTTATGCCAAAGTCATGATCAATGTGGATAGAAGTGAAGTTGGGTGATATGCATTTGATATATACTTGTTAATGTGTTAATAATCCGATATTTATGCGAAGGTCAATCAATTGCTAGCATAATGTGATAGTTGCATATAAGTGATATGCAATCAGTAAACTTATTACCTATCGTTATAGCTAAGAATGACTTGTTCGCCAAAGTTAAGGTTATTCTTATCTATAGTTGATATCAACCCATTTAGAGAAAACCTACCATCTCCTGAATTCAAAAATAAGAATATTTGAATTTGATAAATAAGCAGACTTTTATGTAAATTATTTATATAAATAATATCATGTCTCTCATACATTCTCATTTTTATATTTCTAGGTTAATCATTTAATTATGACTTCTGTTAAACTGTGTTCAATTTTGGACTCGAATAAACTGACTGGGCTGAACTTCTTAGACCGGTTTCAAAATTTGAGAATTGTTCTCAAAGCTGAGAAACTAGCTTATATCCTTGATCAGCCTCTTCCCACAAGTCTTGATACTGATGCAACTGCGGATCAATTGTTGGTCCTTCATAAACATAAGGATGATTCTATACTTGCAACTTGTATCATGGTAGATGTTATGACTCCTGAACTACAGAAACAACATGAGCATTTGGATGCTTATGATATTATCTATATCTTAGTGAGCTATTTGATGAGCAAGATAGATCCAAAAGATTTGAGGTCTCTAAGCTTCTCTTTTGCTCAAAGATGCAGGAGGGTTTGTCCGTAGTACAATATATACTAAAGATAAACGGCTATATAGAGCGTTTAGCATCACTCGATTTTACAATGGATCATGAGTTAAGTATTAACTTAATTCTACATAGTTTACCGAAAAGTCATTTACAATTTGTGATGAACTATTAGATTACCAATTTGGAATCGATCATTCCCGAGATGATTAATATGCTCAAGACTGTAAAGCCTTTTGTTAAAGGTGAACAAAAAACTATGATGTTAGTAAACTCCTCCAAGAAATGTTCTAAGAGAAAACTAAAACATCATGTTAAGAGGAAGAGCAAAAGGCTAAGACAGTAGTGTTGGGATTTTCGAGCCGCAAAAACCGCTTTTTGCGTTGCGGAAACCCCGAAATCCCATGCCACCGGATCCGTGCGAAGATAACAAAAATTTTACATGTACAAGTTTTCTAATCCTAGATCTACTTTAGATCTACATGAAAGAAAGATATACCTTTGTAGCGAAGCCCTTCGCTTATCCCGCTCGTCCAAGGTTCGCCGGATCTCAAGGGTGTCAAGTGAACACCCCTCTATGTGTATCCACATGAACAAAAGGTGGAGAAGAAACCTTAGAGTGTGCTAGCACCCTTGAAGATTTCGGCCAAGGTGGAGGAGAGGGAGAGAAGAAGAAAGCAAGGAGGAAGAAGATAGAGTTACAAAACAAAATGAAACTCTCACAAATGAGTTAAGTGGTCGGCCACTTCAAGGAGAGGTTTTAAACCTCCATGGGATATCAATAGTCACAACTCTTGATCTCCCTCATGATGTGGCAAACACATAAGCCAACCTTGATGATGTGGAACATCATCATTGGCCCACTTAATGCCAACTCACAAATGAGGTGGCAATGGTCAAGTCAAACTTGACCTTTCATCTTCCCTCTCAAGTCAAGTAAAACTTGACCACTTCTCTCCCATGGTTGATCAAATTTAACCATTTGATTCAAATCAATTTAATATAATGAATCTATATTTATTGATTAAATTGATTCAATGAAACATAATCTAAATTAGATCCATTGAACACATGAATCAAATCGAGTCCAACTCAATTAGTTTAATTTGGATTACTCTTAATCCAATTTGGTTCATCACATAAACCTAATCCTCTTGGTTCATCAAATGAACCTAATCTCCATCTAATTGCCCTTTGTGTGTGACCCTATAGGTTCTTGTAACGTTGACAATGCTCCTAAACTCATTTAGAAGCATAAGTAATGAGCGGTATCTAGCAACACATCATTACTACCCAAGTTACAAGAATGTTGAGATCCAACATCACCTTGTGACTACTAATTGTGACTCTTCACAATATATGACAAGTGTCCTTCTATCCTTGACATCTAGGTTGATCAATTTGAGGCATAGATAGTGTTATCATCTGATTAATCTAAATCTTGAACTCTAAGTAGACTCACTATAATCAAATGAGCTCAATATCTCATATTGACTCATTTGGGCATGTCCATGCACTTAGTGGTCTCACTCTATCAAGAATAATGATGTCACTCCCGTTATATAGGAGGGATAGATCCCATCTACATCACTCACATCCCTCCGCATAATTTGTTACATACCCAGTAATCGCCTTTATAGTCCACCCAGTTACGGGTGACGTTTGACGAAGCCAAAGTATGCAACTCCTTATGTAGGGAACTATGGTGACTTCAGGTTCAAGGACTAATAGTCATACTAATAGCCACATGAGAAAGTATATGACACTCATATAACGATTCATGATACTTTCTCATGGCAGGTCATTCAGTATACATTCTCCAATGCATACCCATGTGTCAACTTGATATCTCTATATTCATGACTTGTGAGATCAAGTCATCGAGTTGACCTATATGCTAGTCTCATCACATTAACATTGTCCCTAAATGTTAATACTTGATTAGGAATGATTAAGAGTAGTGCTCTCTATATCATCTCACTATTGATTCAACCAATCGATTGATATAGATAAGAACCTTCTACTCAAGGACATTATTATACTTCGTTATTTGACACCAATACAAGTAAGTATAATAACCAAAAGAAATACCTTTATATACATAGGAATATGATACAACGAGTCCATACAATAATCATCATATGATTGGCTCTAGGGCTCTAACTAATAAGTAGAACCAGCACAAAAGGGCATATGCCATCATTGTGGCAAGATGGGACACTGGCGAAGAAACTGCAAGATCTATCTTGAGTCTGTGAAGAAGAATAAGGTATCCTATGCCCCATTCTCTTCAGGTATTTTCATTATTGATTGTTATGCTATTTCCTTAAACACTTGGATATTGGATCCTGAATATGGCTCACATATATGTAATGACATACAGGGGCTAAGGAATAGCAGAAGACTCATCAAGGGAGAGACAAGTCTGTGAGTTGGGAATGGAGCAAAGGTTGTTGCAGTCGCCATTGGAACATACTTGTTACAGCTTCCTAGTGGACTTGTCTTAGAACTAGATAATTATTATTTTGTTCCCGCATTAATAAAGAACATTATTTCTATTTCTTACTTAAATAGAAAAGGTTTTATTTGACTTTTAGTAATAATTGTTGTTATATAACGTTGAATGGTGTTCTTTATAACACTGGAACTTTATACAATGATATATACATGTTATATACATCTAGTGACACATTCAATATTGATACGAGCAATAAACACGCTTGATTAGATAATCAATTAACCTCTTACTCGTGGCATTGCCACCTTGACTATATAAGCAAGAAACACATGTCTAAATTGTAAAAGATTGCAGCTCTCGAATAATTTAAATTAGACATGCGATTCATGTTTAAAAGGCAAGATGACAAAGTTACTTTTTTTTTAGATAGGGTGAACGAGTTGATGAATTACTTGGGCTCGTACATATCGATGTATGTGGACCAATGTTAACTCATGCACTAGGAGGTTATAGCTACTTTATTACTTTTATTGATGCTCACTCTCATTATAGGTATGTGTATTTAATAAAACACAAGTCTGAAGTCTTTAAAAAGTTTAAAGAATTCAGAAATGAAGTAGAGAAACAACTTGGTAAAAATATCGAGATACTTCGATCTGATCAAGATAGTGAGTATTTAAGCCAAGAGTTTCAAGATTATCTAAGGGACAATAGTATATTGTCTCAATGGACTCTGCCATATACGCCACAATAAAATGGTGTATTGAAAATGTATAACCGAACCTTGTTGGACATGGTTAGGTCAATGATAGATCGTGCAAATCTTCCCAAAAGCTTTTGGGGTTATGCACTCATGACAACTATTTACTAGCTAAACAGAGATCTGATGAAGACAATCTTAACTACTCCATATGAGGTAAGGAATAGTAAGAAACCCCTCATATCTTATTCGAAGATTTGGGGATGTCTTGCTTATGTGAAGAGAACTATATCAGATAAGTTGGATGCTAAGTCTGATAAGTGTTTATTTATTGGATACCCTAAGGAAACTAAGGATTACAAATTCTATCATCCCTTGGAATAAAAGGTATTTGTTTCAAGGCATGCTACCTTCCTAGAGAAAGAATTTCTCTTACAGGAAGCAAGTAGGAGTATGGTTGAACTTGATGAAGTTCAAGAGACTCCAATAAACACTAACGAGATGCCTAATCAAGAACCACAACCAATTATGATACAATCTCCTCGTAGATCAGGTATGATACATAATATTCCGGAGAGATATGGATATCTTGTAAGAGAATCGAATGACGTGTTACTTATTAAGATGAGAAACCACCTGATTATAAAGAGGCTCTGAACATTTTAGGAAAGGACAAGTGGCTTACAACCATGAAGTTGAAAATAGATTCCATATACGAAAACTAAGTTTAGAATTTGGTGGACTCACTTAAGGGCATAACACCTATAGGGTGCAAGTGGATTTTTAAGAAGAAAATCAACATGAATGTTAATGTAATTGCCTACAAGGCAATGTTGATAGCGAAAGGCTATAGTCAAAGGTAAAACATTGACTATAATGAAACTTTCTCACATGTAGCCATGCTTAAATTCATTTAGATACTCTTGGTCATATCAGTTCATCATGATTATGAGATATGATAAATGGATATGAAAACAACTTTCCTTAATGAAAATATGCTGGAGGACAAAAATAATGTATGCAAACTTCAACAATCCATTTATGGACTAAGGTAAGCATTCAAGAGTTGGAATATCTATTTTGATCAGGAAATTAAAGAATTTAATTTCTCACAAAATTCAGATGATCCTTGTATGTGTCAAAAACGTTAGTGGGAGTGTGGTTGTATTCTTGATATTATATGTTGATGACAGATTACTTATAGGAAATGATTTGTCAGTTCTACAGTCAGTTAAAGTTTGGTCGTCTAAAACATTCTCTATGGAAGACATTGGAGAAGCAACATACATCCTCAAGATGAAAATCTATAGAGATAGATTGAAAAGGTTGCTTAGTTTTTCACAATCGATATATATAGATAGAGTGCTAAAATAGTTTAACATGTCTGAATCCAAGAAAGATTTCATACCTATGAGTCATGGAATTCACCTTTCAAAGTCTATGTGCCCACGCACAAAAGATAAGAGAATTTTCATGGATAAGATACCTTATGCATACGCAATATGATCTATCATGTATGCTATTTTATATACTGGCCCAATGTATTGTATGCTCTGAATGTTATGAGAAGATACCAATCAGATCCAGGATTGGATCATTAGGTAGTTGTTAAGACAATCCTTAAATACTTAAGAAGAACTAAGGATTTGTTCTTAGTTTATGGAGATAGTGATATGATCATACGTAGATATATGGATGCTAGTTTTCAGATGGACAAGGATGATTGCAAGTCCTGGTTTAGATTCATATTCATATTAAAGGGAGATCATTAGTACGAAAGAAAAACAACTTGAGAAAATTTCCACTGAAAGGAACCTAGCAAATCCTTTAACAAAGACTCTAACACAAAGTAATTTGAGAGTCACATCCATGCTTACAGTTTAGGACACTGAGGCGATTGGCATTAGGCCAAGTGGGAATGTTAGATTTTGAGGGATGTCGTAAGGCAATCACCTTACGATTTTTACTAAATATAGATGTACTATTTGAGTACATATTATATGTTTGATTGTCTTAAACTCATTTACTAAATGTTTGCAATACAATTCATACCAAGAGAGAAATTGTGATTGGATCACAACTAGTGATTATCTCTATATGTATAATTATGAACATATTGGAATTTCTCTAGTCATCGAATTGATGCATTCGGACATCATCAATTCTGTCAGATTAACATGGGTTATACTTCTTAGTTCGCCAAGTAGCTGTTTTCTCACTCTAGAGACATTGGGATGTCGAGAGTTAAACGTGGATGCTAGTTATGGTAACTAGTTCATTGGAGTGACTCGTTGTAAGACTTCATATGGTTATATATATATAAGTATAACCATATATATATATATATATATATTTGTGAATCTCTTACTGTAGCTCGAGTGCAAGTTTCGTTCGACTTGAGGTATATAAGTCATCTTGATTATGAATACTTATACTTTAACATCTTAAGCAAGTATCTCATTGATGTGTGGACCTGGGATGATTGGGTATAAGTCGAAATGTTCGAAGATTTTTGGATAACCTACAGAGGATTCACCACTCTTTATGAGAAGGCGTATACCCTATGACCACTCGTTAGGATTATTACTCAAAGTCTTTAGCCAAAGTATCACATGTTAAGATTATGAGACTTATGTACACAAGTACGAGTAATTTGAATTCGTAGAATGAGGATGTATTACTTGGGCTAGGTGTGACGTAGTCAATCTAGTGGGGACAGATACATAGACCATGTCCTAAACTAAGTGGGTATAAGACGAGTGAAAGGAACAATGCACAACTCACTGTAGCTGCTGCTGAAGGGTTTAGAATTAGTTCTAAGATCAACTATGATTTTCCAGCTAATTAGAGATCATGATGTACTATTAAATGACACTCATGACTATTCTATAATTAAGTAGTTAATTATGGATAACCAAGATAAACATAGAACTTATTGGATCACACGCACTAACGAGTCTCTAAAAAACGTAAAATAAGTTAAAGAATATGATTCTTATATCAAGAGATAAATATTTGGTTGGACCATATATAAGACAAATATGGAAATATTTGTCATGATGGAAGCTCAGATGGGCTACATCTCTTATGTTAGAGTTGAACCATATTTGGTTTAATCCTGAATTAGTCATGAACCAACTTGGTTTAGTTGTGAACCAAACTAAGGGGTCAATGGGCTAACTTTTGGTTAAGGGATAATGGGTTGGATTTGAGTTTTCTAATCCAACTCATTAATGAGGATTATATATATAGATGTAATTGGAAGAGAATTAGTAATAAGTTTCATTATTTGGTTGATTGGATTTTTGAAAACTCAATCCTCCTCTCCATCTCCTCTCTCTCTCGCTGCCAACAAGAGGGGGCTCCCTCTTGTTGCCGTCACTACCACAAGGGAGAAAAACTCTCCCTTGTGTATTTCTCTTCTTCTTCCTCTTGATCTCTCTTCTTCACTCGTGGCTAGTAACTTTCGAAGGAGAGGCTTGTATTCAAGAAGTTGTCTTGAGGAGCTCGACATGGATAAGAATAGAGGTGAGGATAGACAATATTGTTACAGTTGATGCCCTTCTCGTTACAGGTCATCCGTAAGGTATACCTAGCATAAATTTACTTTCTGTAAAATTTTAATTATGCGATCATGTTTGACATGTTGTATCCTTGTATGCGTGTGGTGTGTGTGATGTAATATTTAGGAATTATTATTGTTTTATTTTCCACTGCGCATGTTTATAAAACGTGTTCATGGAGAACTCAGTGACCTTAGACATCATGGGCCAAGGAAAAGTGTTGCTGAAACTAACCTCATGCAAGGAGTCAACTCTCAACAATGTGTTGTATGTTTCGGAGATTTGGAAGAATCTAGTGTCTGGATAACTATTAAGCAAGCATGACTTTTGTATTATTTTTGAGTCAGACAGAGTTGTTCTATCTAAAAATGGAATATTTTTAGGCAAGGGTTATGTAAACGATGGACTGTTTAAGCTCATTGCAATGGTGATTATGCCTAAGGTTAATAAAACTTCAAATTCTTTCATTTACATACTTGAGTCTTCATGTTTGTGATATAGTAGAATAGGACATATTAACTATGATGTGTTGCATAGATTAATTAACATGCAAAGCATACCAACATTCCACCTTGACCCAAAACACAAATGTAAAATTTATGTTGAAGCGAAAATGATAAGGTCAACATGTTGAAAGAAACAACGAACCACTCGGTGTAATTCACACTAACGTATGTGACCTAAAAGTGCACTGACACTTGATGGGAATAAGTACTTCATCACTTTTGTAGATGATAATATAAAATACTGTTATGTATATCTTCTCAAAAGTAACAATGAAGCTATAGAAAAATTCGATCATTATGAGGATGAGATTGAAAACCAACTTAATAAGAAGATTAAAGTGGTTCGAAGTGACTGTGACAGTGAGTATGTTTTACTATTTTACTATTTGCTGAGTTGTGTGTTAAACATGGAATCAGACATGAAACAACTGTTAGGATGTATACTAAAAGTCTAGCTTTTGGTATAAACATTTATCTAGAAATAAGAATCACATTGGTCAAATGTCTACATTTATGATAAATATAGTTGTTCAATTAATTTATATTGTAGATAACATGGTGTGTGGTGTCACACACAGAGGATCATGTTATCAGTACCTTATAAATTATAAACAGTAGCTCACGACCATGATGGAAAGGAACAAACCATTGGAAGGTCGTAGTGTAATTAGGTATTAGTTTATCTTAACTATATAATTACACTAGTACACTTAGAGTGTATTGAGTAGGACCATTAGAGGTCGTTTCTTTTATACTGACTTTATAAAGGAACAAAGACCTCAGTTATTATGGAAGTGTGTGCTCTTAATCCTAATATAATAACAAGCACATATATTTGATATTTATTTCTTTAATTTATCAATGGGTGAGATTTAGTTCGATAAATCAATAAGTCCGATAAGTTAGGAAATAATATCACTTATAGTGTGTGTTGTTGATTATAGAAGGAAACTGTGTCCTAGTGATCTAGGTTGAGAATGCCCCCAAGAGGAGCTCATAAGGATTGTCATGTTAAACCCTACAGGTGGACTTAGTCCAACATGACGATGAAGTTGAGTGGTACTACTCTTGGAGCTAGATATTAATTAAGAGAGTTGTCAGTAACTTACTTAATTAGTGGACATTTGTTATCTTAAACACAGGGAGACTAACACACTCATAATAAGAAGGAGCCCAAAATATAATTTGAGATTGGTGCGGTAGTTCAATAATAGTTCTCTAGTGGAATGAATTATTATTGATAAAATTGAGTTGTGTGTTCGGGGCGAACACAGGATGCTTAATTTTATCGGGAGACCAAAACCAATTCCTCCTCTCGGTCCCTATCGTAGCCTCTTGTATATAGAGATTTATACCCACCACATACCCACCATCTTACCCATCCAATGGGGCCGGCCAAGCTAACTTGGAACCCAAGCTAGGGCCGGCCAAGACCAAGTGGATGAGCCAAGTTGGTGGCCGGCCAAAGCTTGGGTCCCAAGCTTAGGTGGCCGGCCACTAGAATATTAAAAATGATTTTTATTAAAATTATTTCTTATGTGGATATCATGGTTTTAAAAGAGAGTTTAAAAAATTAAAAATTTCCTTTTATAGCTTTCTACAAAAGATTAAGAGAAGAGATTAATCTCTTTTCTTATTTGTAGATTAAAAGGATGGTTTTAATTTTTGGTAAAAACTTTCCTTATTTGTAAATCATCCACATGTTTAAAAGAGAGTTTAAAATTTGAAATCTTTCCTTATTTCTTGATTAAAAGGTGGATTTTAAATTTTAAGAAAACTTTCCTTTTTAACCATGTTCATGATTTAAAAGAGAGTTTAAAAAAATTAAATATTCTCTTTTATAAGTTTCTACAAAAGATTAAGAAAAGATTTGATATCTTTCTTTATTTGTAGATTAAAAGAGATTTTAATTTTTAGAGATTACTTTCTTTTTATCCACATGTTTAAAAGAAAGATTTTAATTTCCTTTTTATAATCCACCATGAAAGGAAAAATTATTGGAGAAATTTTTATAAATTTCCGGAAGCAAATAAGGAAATTTTAATTTGTGTTTAAAATTTTATTTGCTTGGAGATTTGAATGTGGCCGACCATGATATGTGAGAAAAGGAATTTGATTTTAATTTTATTTTTCATGGCAAAGGAATTAAGGAAATTTTTATTAAAATTTCCTTATTTGCCAGACCAAGGATTATAAAAGAAGGGGTAGAGGTGCCTTCATAGCTAACATCTCTATTCTATTTTTCCTCTCTTTTCTCCTTGGGTGTGGCCGGCCCTCTTTTTCCTCTCCTCTCCTTTGTGTGGCCGAAACCTTCTCTTGGTGGAGATAGCTTTGGTGGCCGGATCTAAGAAGGAGAAGGAGAGAAAAGAAGTCTCTTTTCTAGCATCCCTTGGAGCATTGGTGGTGGTTGAATCTATTCATCCTTGGAGGTGCTCTTGTTGTGGCCGAACCTTGCAAGGAGGAGAAGAAGGTGCTTTGGTGGTTTCTCATCTCGGAAGATCGTTGCCCACACAACGTCCGAGGTTAGAAGAAGAATACGGTAGAAGACCAAGAGGTTTTTGCTTGCAAAAGAAAAGGTATACTAGTATTTAATTTCCGCATCAACTAGTTTTATTTCTTTGTAAAAATACCAAATACAAGAGGCATGCGATTCTAGTTTTTCGAATTAGTTTTCGATGTTGTGTTCTTTTATTTTTCTTTTCCTTGTGATTCGATTGTTCCTTTTGGTTAACCTAGAGTTATTTAAGGAAATTAAATATTAGCTTTCCTTAAAATGCTTTGTCTAGGCGGTGGTGGTTGCTCCCATATCCAAGAGGGTCATGTGCCTCGCCATGCAGTCTTGGAAGCTAATTTTAGAAATTAATATTTAATTGAATTAATAACATAGGTAGATTTGGATCAAACGTGTTAAGTTCCGCAGGAGATCCAAGTCTAAATCTAAAAGAACAAATAAGTTAAACTTAGGATCAAACGTGTAAAGTTCCGCAGGCGATCCAAGTTTAATTTAAAAGAACACATGGTAGCTAGGAAAAGGTTTAGACCTTTGTACAAAAATTTTTGTACAGTGGAACCGTTAGGCTTTCCGAGTAGCAACCAACAACAACAACTCCTTATAATCCTCATCAAAATAGAGTTGCGCTGAGAAAAAGAATTGAACTCTAAAGAAGATGATGGATGCTCTTTTATTGAGCTCTGGATTGCCAGAGTTTATATGGGGAGAAGTTGTGTTAACAGCTAATTACTTTTAAAATAAGATGCTTTGAAAGAAAATAGATAAGAACCCTTATGAGTTTTAAAATGGAAGACAATTATCCTATAAATATTTATTAATGTGGGGGTGTCTCGTCAAAGTTTTTGTGCCTAATATGAAAAGGATTAAGATAGAATCAAAAACTATTAATTGTGTAGTTATTGGATATGCACATAATAGTAGTGCGTATCAGTTTTATGTGTATGAGTCACAAATACCATATATAAACAAGAACTCAATAATATAATCGAGAAATGTCTTATTTTTTGAGCATGTGTTTCCGTATAAGACCTGAGAGGAAGGTAGCTCCTCAAAATGGGAATATAAAGCACAAGAAGAAGAAGATGATGATGATGACCAATTAAGGTTGACTCAGATGAAATAAAAGAGCTCGAGTGAAAAAAATCCTATGGAATGGATTTTATCACTTTCATATTGGAAAGTAAGTACCATAGTTACTTAAAAGCAGTGAGCTCTTCTAATGAACCTCACTAAAAAGAGACAATTACATATGAGATAGACTCTATCTTGCATAATCACACCTAGGAACTTGTAGATCTTCCTTAGGGAAGCAAACCACTAGGTTGCAAGTGAATCTTGAAGAAGAAAATAAAATCAGATGACACAATTGATAAGTACAAGGCCCGATTGGTAATCAAAATATACCGACAACAAGGAGGCCTCAATTATTTTGATATATATTCTCTAGTGTCAAGAATAACTTCTATTAGAATATTGTTGGTTATTATCGCTCTATGAAATCTAGAAATACATCAGATGGATGTAAAAATAATCTTTTTAAATGGGAATTTAGAAGAGGAAATCTATATGAAACAACATAAAGGGTTTCTTGTGCTAGGACAGAAAAATAAGATTTGTACATTGGTGAACTTATTATATGACTTGAAACAAGCACCAAAATAGTGACATGAGAAATTTGACAGAACATAGAGGAATGTGAATTCAAAATTAATGAATGTGATAAATGTGTGTACATGAAATCTACAAAGAATGACTTTGTCATTTTGTGTCTATATGTAGATGACATGTTTATCATTGGTAGTAATGATAAGATAAGATAATCACTAAAGATATATTGAACTCAAGATTTAATATGAAAGATATGAGTCTACATGGTTGATATAATTCTAGGAATCACATTTCTTAGAACGGTAGGAGGACTTATTCTTTGTCATTCATATTACGTGGACAAGATTCTTGATAAATTCATCAAGGATGGTACTGCATTAACATGAATGATAGATACGAGTTAACATCTTTCAAAGAATCAAGGAGAAAGTATTTCTCAGATAGACTACTGTCGAGGGAGTAGAAGTAGCATAGATGTGTATTTTAATCTCAACCTTCAAACACAAATACAGATGATTAGCCAGAGGATCAAAGAGTTGGGAGTCTCGCTCCAACTTTGATTAAACTTGATGAATAAAACTATTACTTTCACGTTATCCATATGATTCTTGTTAGATCTGCTTCTATGAACCTAAGCAGCGCACCCTTCACCATGGGAGGACATAATAATGGAATTAGCTTTCCCCATCTTTCAATTATCCCTATTCAAATATCGATTTTTCTATAATTATCTAAAAAATTCGGATGTATTTCCATCAGAGGTAAGTGTCAAGCAACATTAACCAACTCTCGAGATCACTTTCTCGACATTGATTGATCAAATAAGCAGCAATCCAGATTCATTATACTTAGCCATTTTGCATTTCTAAAGTGGCGTCGTCTGTGGGAACGTCCCTGCATCCGATCGGAAGCAATGGACGAAGTTGGACGACCGCACTCAGTGATGCTCTCCATAGAGGAGCTCGACGCTCTGATCGAGACAAGAGCAGCTAAGCTTGTGGAACAAAGACAGAAGTCGCAGGCCGAGCGGATTGAGCAGCAAGCGACATCAGCATCAGGGGGCGAGCGGAAGCACCGCATGCCACGGTTCCATTCCATCGGGCCCTATTCCTCACTCCTCCTGAAGCCGCGGCAGTTAATCGCGATCGAGGTGTTGGAGTGTATACTAAAAGTCTAAGCTTTGTAAACATTCATTATGAATAAAGAATCACATTTGGTCAAATTGTCTACATTTAGTTGTAGTTGTTCAATTAATTTATACTGTAGATAACATAGTATGTGGTGTCACATGCAGAAGATGATGTTATCAGTACCTTATAAATTATAAACAGTAGCTCACGACCAAAATGGAAAGGAACAAACCATCAGAAGGTCGTAGTGTAATTAGGTATCAGTTTATCTTGACTGTATAATTACACTAGTACACTTAGAGTGTATTGAGTAGGACCATTTGAGGTCGTTTCTTTTATACTGACTTTATAAAGAAACAAAGACCTCGGTTATTATGGAAGTGTGTGCTCTTAATCCTAATATAATAACAAGCACATATATTTGATATTTATTTCTTTAATTTATCAGTGGGTGAGATTTAGTTCGATGAATCAATAAACCCGATAAGTTGGGAAATGGTATCACTTATAGTGTGTGTTGTTGATTATAGAAGGAAACTGTGTCCTAGAGATACTAGGTTGATAATGCCCCCAAGAGGAGCTCATAAGGATTGTCATGTTAAACCCTGCAGGTAGACTTAGTCCAACATGACGATAAGGTTGAGTGGTACTACTCTTGGACTAAGATATTAATTAAATGAGTTGCCAGTAACTCACTTAATTAGTGGACATTCGATATCTTAAACACAGGGAGACTAACACACTCATAATAAGAAGGAGCCCAAAAATGTAATTTGGGATTGGTGCGGTAGTTGAATAATAGTTCTCTAGTGGAATGAATTATTATTGATAAAATTAAGTTGTGTGTTCGGGGCGAACACGGGATGCTTAATTTTATCAGGAGACCAAAACCAATTCCTCCTCTCGGTCCCTATCGTAGTCTCTTATTTATAGAGTACTATACCCACCTATACCCACTTTCTATACCCACCTAAAGGGGGCTGGCCAAGCAAGCTTGGGAACCAAGCTAGGGCCGGCCTAGGCATAGATTGGGGTGGCCGGCCCTAGCTTGAACCTAAGCTAGAGGGGCCGGCCAAATTAAATTAAAAAAGAATTTTAATTTTAATTTTTATTATGTGATAGATTTAATTTATTAAATAAAATTAAAATTAAAATATCTCTCTTGTAAAAGATCTACAAGAGATTAAAGAAAGAGATTAAATCTCTTTCCTTATTTGTAGATTGGAGAGATATTTTATTTTCTCTTTAAAAATTATTCACATGTTGTAAAATTAAAATTATGGAAATTTTTTTTTATCAACCATGAAGAGATTTTTGAAGAGAAATTTTAATTTTAAAATTTTCGGAAACAAATTAGGAAGTTTTAATTTGTTGATTAAAACTTGTCTAATTTATTTTGATGTGGCCGGCCAATATAGATTAAATTGGGAAATTTTATTTTATTTTTCTCAATTAAATCATGTCAAGGAAATTAAGGAAATTTTATTGTAATTAAATTTCCTAATTTGCCTAGGCCAAGGAATATAAAAGAAGGGGTGAGGGTGCCTTCATGAGTGACAACCTCTATTATTTCTCTCCCTCTTTTGTTCCTTGGTGTGGTCGGCCATCATCATCATCCTCTCCCTCTCTTCCTCTTGTGGTGGCCGAACCTCTCTCTCCCCTTGGAGCTCTTGCGGTGGCCGGATACTACTTGGAGAAGAAGAAGAAGAAGGAGAGAAAGCTTGCATCTCTTGGAGCTTGGTTGGTGTTTTGTTCTTCATCCTTGGTAAAGCTTCTTTGTGGCCGAACCTAGCTAGGAGGAGAAGGTGGTTGGTGGTTTCTCATCTCGGAAGATCGTTGCCCACACAACGTCCGAGGTTAGAAGAGGAATACGGTAGAAGATCAAGAGGTCTTTCTAGAAGGTATAACTAGTAGTTTTTTCTTTTCCGCATCATGCTAGTTATTTATGGAAATAATACCAAATACAAGAGGCTTACGATTCTAGTATTTCGAATATGTTTTTCGATGTTGTGTTCTTTTGTTTTATTTTTCCTTGTGATTTGATTGTTCTTTTCGGTTAACCTAAAGTTATTTTAGGAAATTAAATATTAGCTTTCTATAAAAGGTTTTGTCTAGTCGGTGGTGGTTGCTCCCATATCCAAGAAGGCCATGTGCCTCGCCACGTCAGTACTGGGAACCAATTATTGAAATTAATATTTAATGGAATTAATAACTTAAGGTGATTTGGGTCGAACGTGTTAAGTTCCGCAGGAGACCCAAGTCAAAACCTAAAAGAACGAATAGATTAAGTTTTGGATCAAACGTGTTAAGTTCCGCAGGCGATCCAAAATTTAATTTAAAAGAACACCTGGTAGTTAGGAAAAGGTTCAGACTTTTGTACAAAATTTTTGTACAGTGGAACCTCTAGGTTTTCCGAGTAGCAACCAACACGAGGATCCTCATCAGATGAAATACCAATACGAGACAACAGAAAAGGTAAAGCCCCCCGAGCGGACTCCTCGCCCGAGCGGATCAATCGTCAATTCTTAGAGACCATCCTGCGGGACCCTCTGCCAAAGCACTATGTGCCCCCGGCGATCGGTGAATACAATGGAACCACCGACCCGGACGATCATTTGGGTAAGTTCGACAACACAGCTACCCTTCATCAATACACAGATGGAGTGAAGTGTCGGGTTTTCCTTATCACCCTCTCGGGATCAGCTCAACGGTGGTTTTGGAGGCTGTCGGACGGATCCATCACAAGTTTCAAAGACTTCCGTACGGCCTTCCTCCACCACTTTGCAAACAGTTGGCGTTATCAGAAGACAAGTGTTAGCCTGTTCGCCATCAAGCAAGAGCCCAGAGAGCCGCTCAGAGCTTATATCCAGCGCTTCAACCAGGTGGCCATGGACATTCCAACGGCCACCTCAGAGACAATGATGAACGCATTTACGCAAGGCCTCGTGGGCGGCTCGAAGGAAAGAAGTTCCAACTGAGCGGCCAGCCCTTGCCGAGCGGAAGCCTATCCTTCGCCAGGAGCTGCCCAGAGAACCGCGGGCCGAAGCAATCCGCTCTCACCATGCAAGGTCCCATGTCCAAGAGGTAGCTGCCGAGCGGCCCAAACCAAAGAAGAAGGTATGGACCCCCATGTTCTGCTCTTTCCACCGAACCGACACACATAACACAAAAGATTACCGAAGCCTTCCCTTGATCTCCCACCCCGTTTCCCGGGGCGGCCACCGTCAATCACCATCAGCCGACAGGCGACAGCGACATCGCGAAGCCGGTCGGATGATATCTGACAAGCGACAGAGACAGACTCCCGAGCGGCATCATACTCCGAGGCATGAGGACAACCCCCGGATATCTAGGGAGCGGCCGAGACCGTCTGCTAGGGAAGAACAAAATAGAAGCAACACTTCCCGAGGAGAAATCAACATTATAGCTGGCGGGCCGACCGGAGGAGACTCCAATAGAGCAAGGAAGGCGAGCGTCATGCAGCTACAGATCCATGCGGTCGGCTGCAGCCAAGAACGGGCGAGCGGGCCCGAAATCAGTTTCGGGCCCAGGGACTTGGAGGGAGTCGAAGTGCCACATGACGACGCTCTCCTCATCAAAGCGGTAATAGCTAACTACACTATTCACCGCGTTTTCATTGATACAGGAAGCTCGGTCAATATCATATTCAAAAAGGCCTTCGACCAACTACAAATTGATCGAGCCGAGCTACTGCCCATGACAGCCCCCCTCTACGGGTTTACGGGCAATGAAGTTCTGCCGGTCGGACAGGTCCGACTGGCTATTTCGATGGGAGAAGAGCCGCTCAGGAGGACGCGGACGGCAAACTTCGTCGTGGTCGACTCTCCCTCAGCATACAACGTTATCTTGGGGCGACCGGCGCTCAGCGAGTTCCGAGCGGCCGTCTCCACCTTCCACCAAAAAATCAAGTTCCCGGTTGAAGATAAAGTGGGAGAAGTGCGGGGAGACCAGCTGGCGGCTCGGCGATGCTACGTCGAGATGGTCCGAGCTAAACTAAATTCCGCTCAGAAGGCGCCACGGATCGAGGTAAACGCCATAACCAAGAAACCACCCTCTTTGGTGTATGAAGAAAAAGAGGAAGTGCAGATTCACCCGACCCGATCGGAGGCCACCACATTCATTGCGGCCGATCTGGAGGCGAGCCAGAAAGAAGAAGTAATCAAATGCCTCCAGAAAAACTGTGATGTCTTCGTTTGGTCGACGCATGAGCTGCCCGAAATTTCACCGAGTATAGCGCAGCACGAGCTCCACGTCCGACTGGACGCTCGACCGGTGAAGCAAAGAAAGAGGGATTTCAGCGCTGAACAAAATGTCATCATCCGAGTGGAGGTTGAGAAGCTCCTGGAGGCCGGCCACATACGCGAGGTCCAGTTCCCGAGCTGGCTGGCGAACGTAGTATTAGTCTCCAAGCCGGGCAACAAGTGGAGAGTGTGCATCGATTTTCGGGATCTCAACAAAGCGTGCCCGAAGGATTTTTATCCTCTGCCCCGGATCGATCAACTGGTGGACTCCACAGCTGGCTGCGAGTTGATATGCATGCTCGACGCCTATCAGGGCTACCATCAAGTGTCGCTCGCCCGAGAAGATCAAGAGAAGGTTAGCTTCGTTACAGCCGACGACACTTACTGCTACAATGTGATGTCATTCGGACTGAAGAACGCGGGGGCAACCTACCAGCGCTTGATGAACAAAGTGTTCAAGGAGTAGATCGGACGAAATTTGGAAGTATACGTGGATGATATTCTCATCAAGTCCGTCCGAGCGGCCGATCTCTTTAAAGACATGGAGGAGACCTTCCGAACGCTGAGGCAGTATGGAGTTAAGCTGAACCCTCAGAAGTGTCTGTTCGGAGCAAAAGGCGGGCGATTCTTGGGATATATAGTGACCGAGAGGGGCATCGAGGCAAATCCCAGCAAGGTGAAAGCTCTACAAAATATGTCGCCCCTAAGAAATCTAAGGGAAGTACAGCGCTTGACCGGTAGGATTACAGCACTCTCCAGATTCATCTCGAAGACGGCTGATCGGAGTCTCCCGTTTTTCAAAATCTTGCGCAAGGCTACCAAGTTCCATTGGGATGAAGAATGCGATCGGGCGTTCGAAGAGCTGAAGACGTACCTGAACTCTCTGCCTGTGCTATCCAAGCCAGCTGTGGGTGAGCCGCTCTGTATTTACTTATCTTCAACTGAGCAAGCAGTAGGATCGACATTAGTGAGGGCGAGCGAAGAAGAACCTGTGTATTTCTTAAGCCATATTTTAAAAGACACTGAATCTCGCTACACTAGGCTCGAGAAGCTGGCTTTTGCTTTGGTCCTCGTCGCTCGGAGACTTCGCCCCTATTTCTTGGCACATACAATCATCGTCCGGATGAATAGCCCTTTGGGAAGAGTGCTGTTGAACCCAGAAGCGTCCGGATGGCTCATCAAATGGACCACGGAGTTGAGCGAATTCGACATTCAGTATCAACCCCGTTCAGCGATAAAGGCGCAGTCCTTGGTAGATTTTGTCACAGAAGTGCAAAAGCCAGAGCCCGAAGCCATGTGGAAAATATTTGTGGGCGGATCGTCCACTCGGCTCGGGAGCGGGATTGGCGTGCTATTACTCTCTCCCCAAGAAGAAAGGATGCACTTATCCGTCCGGCTGGATTACAGAGCTACAAATAATGAAGCAGAGTCTGAGGCCCTTATAGCCGGCTTACAGGTCGCCCGACATGTTGGGGCCGGTCGGGTGACGCTCCATTCAGATTCTCAGCTGGCCGCTCAGCAGCTTTCTGGCACTTTTGAGATTAACAACGCTCGGCTCAAACTCTACGCTGAAGCATTTGAAAAGCTCAAGGCCAACTTCAGAGAAGTCATTATCCAAAAGATACCCCGAGCGGAAAACCAGGCGGTAGATGAGTTAGCCAAACTCGCAAGTTCAATATCACCGGTCGTCATCCAGAAGCCAATTGAACAAGTATCTTTGGTGGCGCACGTCGACCGGATGGAGGGCCTCGCGTTTCCGAGCGATTGGAGGACAGCCATAATAGAGTTTCTGCGCTCGGGTGCGACACCTTCCGATCGGGAAGCTGCCCAGCTATTAAGAAGGAGAGCCGGTCGGTTCACGCTCATTGGAGACCAACTTTACAAGAAGGCTTTCTCCCGACCACTGTTAAAGTGTGTAAGCTCGGAGGATGCGGCGTACATCCTCCAAGAAGTGCATCAAGGATCGTGCGGAGGGCATCTGGGCGGACGATCGTTGGCTAAGAAGATCTTGCTGGCCGGATACTTCTGGCCAACCCTGCAAGCAGACGCCGCTCGGACCGTTGCGACGTGCCTTTCCTGCCAGAAGTATCACAACTTCTCCCACCGACCAGCGGAGGAAATGAAAGAAGCTACAGTGTCCTGTCCGTTCGACCAGTGGGGAATGGATATTGTGGGTCCATTTTCTATGGCGACCGGTCAGCGGAAGTTCCTACTGGTGGCGGTCGACTATTTTTCCAAATGAGTGGAAGCCGAGCCGCTAGCCAAGATCACCGCGCAGATGGTCAAAAAATTTATTTGGCAGCATATAATTTGTCGGTTCGGCATCCCTCGCCGGCTAGTATCTGATAACGGATGACAGTTCGTCGGGAAGCAGCTCGAAGACTGGTGCAAAAGTTATAGCATTGAACAACACTTTACTTCCGTGGCGTATCCTCAAAGCAACGGCCAAGCGGAAGTAACCAACAGAGAAATCCTTAGAATTCTTCGGGCTCGACTTGACCACATGGGAGGAAGCTGGGTGGACGAGCTTCGAGGCGTTTTATGGGCTATCCGCACGACCCCAAAGGAAGGAACAGGCGTTACGCCATTTCATTTGGTGTACGGCGGTGAGGCAGTTATCCCGATTGAAGTCGGCGTCGAGTCTGTCCGGATCCAGAACTATGATGATGACAACGGTGAGCGGAGGAACATGGAGTTGGACTTGGTTGATGAGGACCAGGACAAGGCGGTCGTCCGGCTGATAGCGTACCGGCAGCGGATGAAGCAAAACTACAACCGGCGCGTAATCCCTAGAGCATTCCAGGTCGGCGACCTAGTGTGGAAGAAAGTAAAGCCGGTCGGGGACGTTGGCAAACTGGAAGCTCCTTGGGCAGGCCCCTTCAAAGTCATCGAAAGGCTCCGCTCGGGTGCTTATTATTTGGAGGATGAAGATGGACGGCGGCTGGATCGACCGTGGAGCGCGAACCATCTCCAGCCATACCGAGCTGGGTGAGAGGTGCGCTGTTGTAATTTTATATATGTTTTGGTCGCCTATGTCTTTGTAATGCAGGATGCAAAATGATAAAAGATGGCAAATAGATTCGCCGAACAGCAGTGTTAAAATTAGCCTTAAAGGTCGTCGAGCTCCGACGTTAAATATAGAGAGTTGAGCTGGCGACTATAAACCCTCCGAGCGGAAGACCGTCGAGCTCCGACGTTAAATATCGAGAGTCGAGTCGGCGACTATAAACCCTCCGAGCGGAAGACCGTCGAGCTCCGACGTTAAATATCGAGAGTCGAGCCGGTGACTATAAACCCTCCAAGCGGAAGAACGTCGAGCTCCGACGTTAAATATCGAGAGTCGAGCCGGCGACTATAAACCCTCCGAGCGGAACACCGTCGAGCTCCGACGTTAAATATCGAGAGTCGAGTCGGCGACTATAAATCCTCCGAGCGGAAGGTCGTCGAGCTCCGACGTTAAATATCGAGAGTCGAGCCGGCGACTATAAACCCTCCGAGCGGAAGGCCGTCGAGCTCCGACGTTAAATATCGAGAGTCGAGCCGGCGACTATAAACCCTCCGAGCGGAAGACCGTCGAGCTCCGACGTTAAATATCGAGAGTCGAGCCGGCGACTATAAACCCTCCGAGCGGAAGACCGTCGAGCTCTGACGTTAAATATCGAGAGTCGAGCCGGCGACTATAAACCCTCCGAGCGGAAGACCGTCGAGTTCCGACGTTAAATATCGACAGTCGAGCCGGCGACAATAAACCCTCCGGCTGGACGAAGGCAATAAAGAGGACCTGTGAGCAAGTATCCAAAAGTACTCGTCGTCGACACCGTTTGACCGCCTATACGAGCCGCTCGGCCAAGTACCCAAAAGTACTTCACGAACATCTATTGAAAATCTCGTCTACGAAACAGTCGGTCGAGCGGACTAACTACGTAAAATACTTCGCGAAAAATCCTTTTCGAACGCAAGAGGTGTGATAAGAGCCGAGCGGGATGACACTCATATTGAGTAGCAAAAGAGAAAGCGGGTAAAGGGATAGCATTACAGAAATTAGGGCCGAACGACCGAATTACAAAAAGTGATAGTTTTTAGCCGAGCGGCTAGATTACATATAAACTATTCTAAATACTCGTAGAGATCCTTCAGGATGTTGTTGAGGAGAGTTGCCTGGTCCTGAGCGGGGATGACAGCGGAATCGGGAAGTTGCCCTTTGGAGTACTTCAAATATTCTGTCGTGGCATTCATGGCAAGTTCAAAGGCCATGTACATCCGCTCGCAAACTTTCTCCGAAAAGTCGGCCGAGCAGATGTAATTCTGTCTCAGGGCAGCGACCCGGCTCGGCTCGGCCTCTTGATATTCTTTAAGGGCCGCTCGGGAAGCATCGGCGGCTGCCTGATGTTCTTGCAGAGCGGCTTCGAGCTTCTTCACCTCATCCGAGCGGGCAATCTTCTCGTTGGACAATTGCTCCATCAACTCCTTTACTTTCTGCTCCAAGCCCCGAGCCTCGACATTCTTTTTCTCCAGATCGGAGATGGCCGTGTTTTTCCAAGTGGTGGCCAGGTTTATTTTTTGGTCGAGCGTCTTGACTTGCCGCTCGAGCTCGGCCAAAGTGTGGGCCTGAGCGGCCGTCTTCTTCTGCTCGGCCGCCAACAAGTCCTGGGCCTTCTTGAGCTCTTTCTGCAGCTCGGCGTATGTTGGACCCTGAGAAGGTGTGCCGCCCGCACTTTTTAATCTTTTTAATTCTGCGTCCACCATCGCCAGACGATTGCAGACGGCAATCTCCTCCACCCACCTCTGTCACAAGCAAAGTTGTTAGTAGCCGATCGGAAAGAATGCATAAAAAACTTGACAGAAAACGCACTTACCCCAATGGCCTGCTACATGTGGCTATTGGCCAAGTTGCTGAGAGGAATCATGGCGACGCGTGCCCGAGCGTCGGCCCACATTTCAACTAAGGGCCCTTTCATGGTGATCAGGTGCTCGGGCGTTGTCGGTCGATCGGCTTCGGGCATTAATTCCTCGGTGGGGAGATGTGTTGGTTGCTACTCG
Organism: Zingiber officinale; assembly: GCF_018446385.1. Lineage (NCBI taxonomy): Eukaryota > Viridiplantae > Streptophyta > Magnoliopsida > Zingiberales > Zingiberaceae > Zingiber > Zingiber officinale. The sequence goes on from NC_056000.1 coordinate 71,007,338, forward strand.
GAAAACCTAGAGGTTCCACTGTACAAAAATTTTGTACAAAGGTCTGAACCTTTTCCTAGCTACCATGTGTTCTTTTAAATTAAATTTTGGATCGCCTGCGGAACTTAACACGTTTGATCCAAAACTTAATCTATTTGTTCTTTTAGGTTTTGACTTGGGTCTCCTGCGGAACTTAACACGTTCTGTAAAATACCGAAAAAATGGCGAATAATGATAAGGGAATTTTCTGGAATTTTTAGAAATTTTTCGGGAATTTTACGGAGCTCGTATGGACGAGTTTACGGGGATGGAAACGAGGCCCCGGGAAAGCCTGTTTAGGCTACCCCTTTTTAAGTGAGGAAAAGTTATTTTTCTTTTCATTTTTTTTTCCTTTTACTTTTTACTTATTTCCTTTCTCTTCCCCACCGAACCCGTGCGTGCCCTAACCCCTCCGGCGCCGATTCTCCTCCTCAATCCTCCCGAGCTCTTCGTCCTCCACCTGACGGCGCCATCTCTTCCCCGACGCCCTTCTCAGCCACCACCGCCCACACACCGTCGACGATCCATTTCCGGCAGCCGATTCCCTCCTTGTTGCTCCCTTCGTCCCTCTATGCTGCCATTGACCCCTGATGACGCCGACTTCCCTGTCTAAGCACCGGCGACACTCGAGCCACCGCCAGTCGAGCCGCTTCTCAGCCCTAGCGTCGGTCTCCTCCACGCTGTGCCACAGTTTTCCCGACGTCGATCCCTTTTTGCCTAGCACTGGCGCCGGCCACCATGTTTCCCGAGCCACCACTGCTCGATTCGGCCAAATTCCTGTGCCCTAGGTTGGGATCACAGCCGGCCGAATCTTCTCTCAGATTCCCTTGCGGCTAGGTCACGGATTGAAGGTGTTAGAGATCAGTAAGGTTAGTGGATGGAATATGGAAGTAGGTTATATTTGAATGCCTTGTTGAATTCTTGATCTCCATTATTGATCCTCGTACGTGATCTGTTCAGTGAAGAATTTGCCCTGCTGTGGATTAGAAATCATGGCTGCGAGGAAGAGTTTCCAGCCAAGCGTTGTGCGCTGAGGGGAAGATTTCAGCAAGGGGGTCTGCCGGGGTGTACGTTGTTCTAGCAGCAACAACGATTGTGAGGGGGAGGTTGATTTCTGTGGATCAATGGCTGTGAATACAGTTGTGAACTTGAGGTAAGGATAAGGATTTAATATATGTGTTGAATTGGATTACATAGTTAATTGTTAGTAGTTCATGTGTGATTGAAATTAATCTAACGGTATGGTTAGGGTTAAGATAATTAACCCAAGTTAATCGTTGGATTTAATTTAGGAAGGTAGAGGTTTATGTGATTGGGGGTTTTCCCTAAATTGTCCTTAGGGATTTTGTTTAGCTATCTTTATGAAACTTTAGCTAAATAAATGTATGTATATCGGTTGACACAGGACTTTGATGCGGGACGAGCATCTCGACATCGGATTGGTTCGATTCGATCTATATCGGAGGCGGGTACCTCTTGACTTATCTTTTATGATATTGTCATTGGATATGCATAGTATTTTATAACTACATGCAATGAACATGTTTGTCGTTGGTATGTCACTGTTTGATATCCTTAGCATGTTAGGTTTGTCACCTGTGATGTATCCGTGCTTATATCTCGTGATTTGTTGCCATGATTATCTTGTTACCATGAGTATCTTTGTTTCTAGAGTGACATACCA